>NC_061514.1:165712654-165816791 GCF_022539505.1 Lolium rigidum
AGGGCCTTGTGGCTTGACTCCATTTGCAGCACAGTGGGCCTGCCGCCCGAGTCCATTCAGCCACCTGCTTCCCTTCCGATCTCCCCGCAAAGACCTTCATCCCTCGTTCACCGTCTCAACCGTGACCACACCGCACGCTTGAATTTGTCCTGGTAAACATCCGGGTGGCGCATTGCTCATGCTGCTCGTATGCGCTCTTCTGCACCATGTGCGCCAATGAAGGGTAGTCTCGCTGGGAGGCCACGTCCTTGATCGAGACGAGAGCCCACCACCGCGAACTCGACTGCTGCTTTTTCACTCACGTGGAACCGACAGCCCTTTGCCTGGGCCGGTCCCGAAGGTTACCGTTGATGTGTTCCCGCACACCGTTCTCCCCGGTCATTCGCCGTAGCCGTAGCTAGATCGGGCAACACCAGCCTCTCCGAAGCCTCTCGAGTGTATCACCGCATGTGTGGAACTGCCCTTCCACCACGCTTCCAAGTCCGGATTGAGTTCACGGGCAAGCAGCCGCATGTGTACCACCCGAGAGCCGATCCCGTGAGGGGACTGTGGCGAAGAACCTCACACGCAGCCCGTCCCGACAAGCAGAGATCGTGCCCACCAGCGCCAGCCATCGCGCTCACATGCTCGATGCGGAACCTGGGAACCATCCCGATCCACTACAACTTTTGTGAAGTCGTGAGCCGATATTCTGGGTGGTAGCGGGATCAATTCGTGACCCGTATGGGGTACGGCTTGGTATAGCCGAATGTCTTCCTTTTTCGCGGCATCATGCCGAATCGATCTTTCGGACCTGGTACAAATCTCGATCCGTGGTGATGGCCGAAGCGTGTCGAACCCCGAAGATTCGGCCGGGTGGCATATCGAGCCACTGCTCTTCTCATGCTTGCTTTTCCGCCTTCCGAGCTCAACCGCAGAGCTGAGCTCGGGAGGCCTGGCCGCAGCGGCGATTCTGGCTAGCCACGTCCGCGCTTTCGCGCGCATCCGGCCCTGATCGTTCTCCTCCCCATCGCGCCCAGAGCGTCCCCGCCTGCTGCAGCCGCCTCGGGCTCAGAGTGCCTGTGCCAAGGCCTGGCAGCCGCAATGCACACGGGCACTGCAAGGCGATCTCCTTGGGCGCCTTATGGTAGAATCTCGGAAGTCACTAGGGTCAGCCTCACCAACCTATGGTGGTAGATCGGCGCATGGCCGGCGAGCCCGGCACTTTCTGCGTGCACGCCCACGCGCAGCCGCGTGGGGTCCGACCGACTAGCATCTCTCCTTTGGTATCGTCCCTGCGAGCCGGTCCCGACGGAGAATACCTGGATGGGTCACATGAAGTGACTTCCCGGATCACGCGCGGCAGCGACCACGCCCCCAGGCGGCCTTCTCACCAGGCCTTGCAGAGGGCGTGTGCAGCGAATGAGCCACCATGAAGTTGATCTCCCGACGCAGCCGACTTCCCGGCGCTTCTCGACAGGGGCTGACAGGTCCACTCCATCGAGCGCCGCCGTGAGAACCCTTCCAAACCGACGCTATGGGAGCGGGTTCTGTGGAAAGAGCCGAGGAGGTCGAGCTCCGAGCATCACCGTGATTCGTCACGGCGTTTCTTCTGGAGTTCGCCGCCGCATCCTCAGTACTTCTGACCGGAAAGGGCCTTCCGGCCATCTCGCATGTAGATGCAGCAAGGCGGTGGATGTCAAGATTGTCCCCACCGAGCGTGCGAATGTGTTGCGGGCAGAAACCCACCGGCGGGCAGCGACTGGCAACACCGTAGAGCCGGGAATTCTCCCAGACTCAGCGTGGCTCCCCGGTCACTCCCGAGCGACGGCTCCGCAAAGGCCTTCTCTCGGGGCACACGTCCGATGCCGTCGCTAGGCGAGCGTACACCTGACCTCATACTTGGTCGTAGAAGGTGTTGGATGATGCCTGCTAGTTTCCTGACATGGCATACATACGCAGAACACTAAATACGAGCACTCGATCGTTCTCGTTATTCCCGTGAATCAGCTCAGGGAGCCGTATCCGACCCATGATTCCAGTACGAGGTGCACGAAGAGCATGGTGGTCCCGCTTGATTCAAGATAAAGCTAAAACGATCTAACGACGTATTTAGAGAGTTTTCACCGCATAATCGGATCATCCTACTCTCGCGATTGGGCTCGCGCGCGTACGGTGATTTACGTCAGCTTCATCCTAGACATGGGCTTAAAACCAACAGACTGTAGGTTGATCCTCAAGAACATCCTGCCTAGGGCCAGCTTAACGACACCACACTCACCATCGATCCTCCAACCCTTTGCAAGGGCCTCCAACTCATTGCGGATATTAAAACTAATCTCTGAAGAACAAGGAGCAAACCAGTAATCGGACCGTGGAGTCTACTAAACAATGATTCAGCTGGGTAGCCGCCCCTACACCTGAAGATAGGTGCAAGGGCGGCCAGGATGGCATAAGGGTTGCACTCAACTGACACAAAGACATGACACAAGCAACAATGCTAACCCTCAACACATCTACGATAGCCCATGCCACTGCCATCAAAAAGGTTACTCTCTAAAGAGTTTAGCAACGCATGAACAACGTAACAAAGTCAGGGCGTCTCCAGATCGCAAGATGCGATCTAGGCTGCAGCATGGTGCTTACCGCAGTAAAACCTTCTGCAGACTATATGCAGGAGCTTTTGCATGGCATGCGCCGAGATTGATTTGTGTTGAACGTTGGGTCAGTTTATTTCATAAACTCCTAGATACATATTTATAGTCCAGGGACTTTCTAACGTGGGAATACTCCCCACCGGGCACCGCAGACAAAATCCCCTGAACTCAACTCCCACGCTGTATCCTACTATATTACGTGATACACGGGCCAATCCAGCCCAAATCTTGCATAATAGGCCGATTCACGTATTTTTTCCATGTATATTCTTTAAATCCATCTTGATCGCGGCCCACCTCTGACTTGGTCAACTTCTGGTGATAACAATATCCAACAAGGACCAATTTGAGATTGTCACTCCTAAAGACTTTCACACAATAATTAGTAAAATATGAATTGTAACCGGCATCGGCAAGATGATATATAGAAAGTAAGTTATAGCCAAGGGATTCAACAAGCATGACCGTCTCCAAGGCACAAGTCGTTAGAGATTGCCACCTTACATACCCAAGTACTTTTCCCTTTGAGTTGTCACCAAAGGTGATGCTTGGACTTCATGTTGATATCTTCAATGAATTGATCAAGACACCTCTTCCTCCGGTCATATGATTGGTGCATCCACTATCAAACACCCATTTTGGACCACCGGAGGAATATCCCCTGCAAAATCAAGTAGAGGATTTAGGAACCCATCTGATTAATGGGTTCCTTTGCAATGGTAACAATATCTTTTGGTACCCAAATTGAGTACTCTCTATAAGCATAGCCATTACGAGGGCCAACATAGCTAGGCATAAACATCACCATAATAATCAACAAATAAAGCATAGTGATTGTTTGGCTCATGCGTATCACCACTAGTGGCTTTCGCCCTTTGAGGCTTTGCGCATCATTAGTGACCTTCTTGTTCTTTTCTTGAGCGGGCTTTCCTTCTTGTAGTTCTTCTTTTGTGAGACTTGGGAACATATCCAAGTCCAAACTTTTGATTGTTTGACCTTTGCTTACTCAAAAGGTCATCCAATCCCATCTTATTCTTGGCGGTGGTGAACTTTGCAAGTTCCTTTGTTAACCTAACATTTTCCTCAAGAATAGATTCTTGCTCACAAGAAGATTCATTAGGATGATAGTCGAGACCATATTTAGTCACCAAGGATTCAAGATATGCATTGGTCTCAACACGCAAGGAAAGTTCCTCTTGTAAACGAACATGTTCCTCAACAAGCTTAGCATGCTCACTAGTAAAAGAAGTAGAGGAACAAGCAAGCTTTTCAACAACAATGGGATCCTTCATTGATCCAAGAGCCTTTTTGTAGGTTTCTTGGAGTAGGTCATGGTTCTCTCCAAGTTTCTTGAGCTCATCCTTAACAAGCTTGTTAGCTCTTTCAAGGTGGTCAAGATCCCTAGTGAGAGAAGCATGAGCAAATTCAAGCTCCTCCTTTGAGGCATTGAGCTCTTGAGTCAATGATTGAGCCCTATCAATAGTTTCTAGGTCCTTAACTTTATCAAGTTCATAAGTTTCAATTTGTTGCATAAGGCCTCGAGATATGCACCTTTCGGTTTTTAGCTCTTGTCTTAGGAGATTGACTCTCCGTTCCTTTTCATTCAATTGATATTCTAATTCCTCAATGGACTCATCCTTTTCTTTGAGGGAGTCCATCAAGAAATCAAACTTTACAAGAGCTTCACCACGAAGGGTGCATCTAACATTGTAAAGTTCCTTAAGCACAATTAATTCTTCTTGATTTTCAGTTTCATCATCAAGAACACTAGATAAAGAAGGTGGGGGTTCCATTACCTTGGTTTCTCTTGCCATAAGACAAGAGCCAATGATTATAGAGGAGGGAGAGTCATCGGAGTCAACATCTTGAGTTGTTCTTGCCATGAAGGAAGAACCAACAACATTCTCCGTGGAGTAATCCTTGGAGTAGTCATATGTGAAGAGTGACCCGGGCTTAGAGAAAGCCAAACCGGCCACTCCGGTCTCCTTCTCCTCATCTTCCTCTTCTTCATCGGACAAGTACTCGGCCCCAACAAAGGCTCTTCCCTTGTTCTTCTTGTATCGATCGTTGATTGGGTTTGGATTCAATCTTGGCTTGACCCCTTTGATGAACTTTGGCTTGTCTACCCTTTTCTCATAAGGGCACTCATTTGCAAAGTGGCTATCTTCATCACAGTTGTAGCAAGTTCTCTTCTTCTTCTTGTCATTGAGGAGGATTGGAAGCTTTCCCTTGTACTTCTTGGCAAAGAAGGCAAAGTCGGTAGCAATGTCACTAGTTGAAGTCATCTCTTCATCTTCTTCAGTCTCATAGTCTTCTTCTCTTCCATGGTCAGCTCTAGCTTTGAGAGCAAGGTTGTGTGACGCTTCATGGTTGTGTGAGGTTTCATCAACACGGTTCATTGCCATGAGCCTTTTTCCTGCCTTGGCCATGTTTTCATTGGCGGCCACATATGAGACTAGATCATCGGAGTTCAGATCAGCACTCTTGGTCATGATTTGGAAGTTGAGTGCAAGGTTGGTGTCTTCTTGCTTGACAGCAATCATAGCAATGACCTTGGACTTTATGAATGCTTCATTCATCTCGAAGCCGTCATTATACTTCTCAACTCCAAGGCCCTTGACCCTTACTCTAAGAGCACCAAGCCTTGCATAGGCATCGGCCACGGATTCTCCTTCTCGAATCATGAACTGGTGGGCCTCTTGCTTTGCGGTCTCATAAAGAGCTGATTGGATCAAATTGGTTCCCTCTTGGAGTACTACGATGCGATCCCACAACTCTTTAGCGGAGTCAATGTCATTGACTTGATCAAGGAGCTTGCGGTTGATGCCACTTCTAATCTTGTCACGTGCGGAGGCATTGAGTTGACGGTTGTAGAATTCGGTGGAGGTCAACCGAGCGGGATCATGTGGCTCCCGGTATCCATGAACAATGATCTCACATAACTCCACACTGCAGCTGCGAATATGAGATTCCATAGCAGATTTCCAAAAAGGAAAGCGAGTTCCATAAAAATGGGGCACATTCCCACTATGGTTTATATGAGGCATGGGTGAAGTGTTTTTGGGATAGTCATGGTTGACTTCATGGAAACTTCCTTGAGGGGCCGAAGCCCCACTCGTATTCCCATTAGTCAAGTTCTTAACCATGGCAGTCATCTCTGCCATTTGGCTTTGTAGGTCATCCTCGTTTTTCTTCTTCTCGGCATCATATGCCAAGAATCTAGATTTCATCTCTTTAACCGAAAGGTTAGAGTCTTCATCTAGACCCTCGAATAGTTTATCCATCTCACTCTTAAGGCGGTGAAGCCCTTAATAAGAGTCCAGTGCTCGATACCAATTGAAAGTTCAGAGATGATAAACCTAGAGGGGGTGAATAGGTTTCTACAGATTTTAATTCTTTCTTTGCAATATTAGGCTTTGCGGAATATAAAGATGAGCCTAATGCAAACTAGGTGAAACAACCTATATGAGGATACAACTAACTCGAGCACGAAGGCTCTCACAGGCAGTTAAATCACAAGTAAGGAGTTCGGTTAGAGATAATCGATAGCACGCGGAGACGAGGATGTATTCCCGTGTTCCCTTCCTTTGCAAGAAGGTACGTCGCGTTTGGAGGGGTGGAGGTCCCACGAAGGATTCCCCACGCCACGAAGGCTCACCCTATTCTCCGGAGCCTATCCCACAAAGGAATAGTTCACTCACTTGTGGTAGACTTTGAGGTAGCCTCCAAACCTTCACAATCTTGTCTGGAGCAAATCCACAGCCCGGATGCTTCCGGACCACTCTTGCCCACCTAGGGTTTCCAAGGAACCCTAGAGAGCAAGCTTCTTGATGAATACAAGGGGGAATGAGATTTGGCTTGGTAGAACTATAGATCGGGTCCCCCTCTATCGTTTCCCCGGAGGGATTTGAGTTTGGGTGGAGGAGGAGGGAGATCTGAGGCTTTTGGTGTTTCTAGCAATGGAGTATGAGAGAGAGAGCTCAAGAACAGCTTGTAGTGTAGTGACTTTTCTCTTCAGAGGTAGGAGAAGAGCTATTTATAGTGTCACTTGAAATATGGCCGTTGGTCACTTGACACATCAGCTTTCTCCCGAGAATCCCGGTCAACCGAACCACAGACCGGAGTGTCCGGTGCAGGGGCCGGTCGGACCAGGGACCGGACCCGCCGGTCCAAACCGGGCGGCAGGCCGGACCACGACCGGACCCTCGAAATGTCGCGCAGTACTCCCTCCGGTTGCAGTCAGCGCAGAGCTCGGTTGGCGCCGGGGCGCCCGGTCGAGAGCCCGGTCAGACCGGGCCAGGGACCGGACCCGCCGGTCCAAACCGGGCGGCAGACCGGACCCCGACCGGGGGCACTTTGTGTCTTCCAGTAGGTCACCCGGTTGGCATCAGCGCGGGAGCCGGTCAGCGCCGGAGCGAAAGCCGGCGCACGGTCCGGTCCAACCGGGCCTCTGACCGGATTCCTGTTGTAGACCCCTTTTTGATTGTTGTCGAAGTGGGGGGGTCTCCTTTAGCCTTCTTGTTCCTTTGATACACCATTTATGCCTCTTTGGCTAATACCTGGGATTATCCTTACAAACATGTATTAGGCCAAATACTCTAGCACGGTGTCATTGTTACCAAAATAATGGATAAGGGTAAAATACCCTTACAAGTATCATAATGTGATGGCCCAAAGAGATCCAAATGAAGGAGCTCCAAAGGCCTAGATGTGGTGACGATACTCTTGATAGGATGTTTCTTCTTGAGTTGCTTTCCGGCTACACATGCACTGCAAACACGATCTTTCTCAAAATAAATGCCGGTTAGTCCCACAATGTGCTCACCCTTTAGGAGTTGTTTGAGATTTCTCATGTTAACTTGACCAAGGCGGCGATGCCACAACCAACCTTCGTCATGTTTGGCCGCCATTAGACATGTGGAGGGAGAGGGGCTCTCTTTCGAGAGGTCAACCACATAAAGCTTGTTCCGCACATATCCAACAAGGACCAATTTGAGATTGTCACTCCTAAAGACATTCACACAATAATTAGTAAAATATGAATTGTAACCGGCATTCGCAAGGTGATATATAGAAAGCAAATTATAGCCAAGGGATTCAACAAGCATGACCGTCTCAAGGCACAAGTCCTTAGAGATTGCCACCTTGCCATACCCAAGTACCTTTCCCTTTGAATTGTCACCAAAGGTGATGCTTGACTTCTTGTTTATATCTTCAATGAATTGGTCAAGCACACCTCTTCCTCCGGTCATATGATTGGTGCATCCACTATCAAACACCCATTTTGGACCACCGGAGGAATATCCCTACAAGAACAAGTAGAGGATTTAGGAACCCATTGATTAATGGGTTCCTTCGCAATGGCAACAATATTGGTACCCAAATTGAGTACCCTCTATAAGCATAGCCACTACGAGGGCCAACATAGTTAGCATAAACATCACCATAATAATCAACAAATAAAGCATAGTGATTGTTTGGCCCCATGCGGTCACCACTAGTGGCTTTGCCCTTTGAGGCTTTGTCATAATTAGTGACCTTCTTGTTATTTTCTTGAGCGGGCTTCTCCTTCTTGTAGTTCTTCTTCTTGTGGGACTTGGAAACATATCCAAGTCCAAACTTTTGATTGTTTGACCTTTGCTTACTCAAGAGGTCATCCAATCCCATCTTGTTCTTGGCGGTGGTGAACTTAGCAAGTTCCTTTGTTAACCTAACATTTTCCTCAAGAATAGATGCTTGCTCACAAGAAGATTCATTAGGATGATAGTCGAGACCATATTTGGTCACCAAGGATTCAAGATATGCATTGGTCTCAACATGCAAAGAGAGTTCCTCCTGTAAACGAACATGTTCCTCAACAAGCTTAGCATGCTCACTAGTAAAGGAGGTGGAGGAACTAGCATCCTTTTCAACAACAATGGGATCCTTCATTGATCCAAGAGCCTTCTTGTAGGTTTCTTGGAGTAGATCATGGTTCTCTCCAAGTCTCTTGAGCTCATCCTTAACAAGCTTGTTAGCTCTTTCAAGGTGGTCAAGATCCCTAGTGAGAGAAGCATGAGCAACTTCAAGCTCCTCCTTTGAGGCATTGAGCTCTTGGGTCAATGATTGAGCTCTTTCAATAGTTTCGAGGTCCATCATTGTACTTCTCAACTCCAAGACCCTTGACCTTCACTCTAAGAGCACCAAGTCTTGCATAGGCATCGGCCACGGATTCTCCTTCTCTAATCATGAACATAGTGGCCTCTTGCTTTGCGGACTCGTAAAGAGCTCGATTGGATCAAATCGGTTCCCTCTTGGAGTACTACGATTCGATCACACAACTCTTTAGCGGAGTCAATGTCATTGACTTGATCAAGGAGCTTGCGGTTGATGCCACTCCTAATCTTGTCACGTGCGGAGGCATTGAGTTGACGGTTGTAGAACTCGGTGGAGGTCAACCGAGCGGGATCTTGTGGCTTCCGGTATCCATCAATAATGATCTCCCATAGCTCCACACTGCAGCTGCGAATATGAAATTCCATAGAAGATTTCCAAAAAGGAAAGTGAGTTCCATCAAAATTGGGAACATTCCCACTATGGTTTATATGAGGCATGGATGAAGTGCTTTTGGGATAGTCATGATTGACTTGGTGGTAACCTTCCGGAGGAACCGAAATCCCACTAGAGGGCCCACTAGTCAAGTTCTTAAGCATGGCAGTCATATGTGCCATTTGGCTTTGTACTTCATCCTCCTTTTTCTTTTTCTCGGCATCATATGCCAAGAATCTGGATTTCATTTCTTTAACCGAAAGGTTAGAGTCATCATCCAGACCCTTGAATAGTTTATCCATCTCACTCTTAAGGCTGTGAAGCCCTTAATAAGAGTCCAGGCTCTGATACCAATTGAAAGTTCAGAGATGGTAAACCTAGAGGGGGGTGAATAGGTTTCTACAGATTTTAATTCTTTCTTTGCAATATTAGGCTTTGCGGAATATAAAGATGAGCCTAATGCAAACTAGGTGAAACAACCTATACGAGGATACAAGTAACTCAAGCACGAAGGCTCTCACGAGCAGTTATATCACAAGTAAGGAGTTCGGTTAGAGATAACCGATAGCACGCGGAGACGAGGATGTATTCTCGTGTTCCCTTCCTTTGCAAGAAGGTACGTCACGTTTGGAGGGGTGGAGGTCCCACGAAGGATTCCCCACACCACGAAGGCTCACCCTATTCTCCGGAGCCTATCCCACGAAGGAATAGCTCTCTCACTTGTGGTAGACTTTGAGGTAGCCTCCAAACCTTCACAATCTTTTCAGGAGAAAATCCACAGACCCGGATGCTTCCGTGACCACTCTTGCCCACCTAGGGTTTCCAAGGAACCCTAGAGAGCAAGCTTCTTGATGAATACAAGGGGGAATGAGATTTGGCTTGGTAGAACAATAGATCGGGTCCTCCTCTATCGTTTCCCCGGAGGGATTTGAGTTTGGGTGGAGGAGGAGGGAGATCTGAGGCTTTTGGTGTTTCTAGTAATGGAGTATGAGAGAGAGAGAGCTCAAGAACAGCTTGTAGTGTAGTGCCTACCCCTTCAGAGGTAGGAGAAGGGGTATATATAGTGTCACTTGAAATATGGCCGTTGTCAACTTGCCAACTCAGCTTTCTCCTGAGATTCCCGGTCAACCAGACCACAGACCGGAGCGTCCGGTGCAGGGCCTGGTTAGACCGGGCCAGGGATCGGACCCGCCGGTCCAAACCGGGCGGCAGACCGGACCCCGACCGGAGCCTCGAAGTGTCGCGCAGTACTCCCTTCGGTTGGCATCAGCGCTGAGCCCGGTTGGCGCCGGGGCGCCCGGTCGAGCGTCTGGTCCGACCGGGCCAGGGACCGGACCCGTCGGTCCAAACCGGGCGGCAGACCGGACCCCGACCGGGGGCAGCTCCGTGTCTTCCAGTACGTCTCCCAGAAGGCATCAGCTCAGGGGCCGATTGGTGCCGGAGCGCCCGGTCGTGCGCTCGGTCGACCGGGCGGCAGACCGGAACCGGCCGGCTCATGGGCCGGTCCAACCGGGCCTCTGACCGGCTGGGTGCTGTAGACCCCTTTTTGATTGTTGTCGAAGTGGGGGGTCTCCTTTAGCCTTCTTGTTCCTCTGATACACCATTTATGCCTCTTTGGCTAATACTCGGGATTATCCTTTCAAACATGTATTAGGCCAAATACTCTAGCACGGTGTCATTGTTACCAAAATAATGGATAAGGGTAAAATACCCTTACATTCTCCCACGACCCACCGGGTGATTCCCCATTCCAGTTGGCAACATTTGCGTGCTCCCTGTACGAAAATTCCCACGCCCATAGCCTCCTTTCCTCTACCGTAAGCATTCGCATATATCCATTCTCCAAATTTCAGTTTTGTCTCATCAAATAAACCATCACCACATTCCTTGAAATCATGTCCAATTAATCCACAAGCAAAACAGCTTTGCCCCAATTTTTCATACTTTACCGCAAAGAGATTTCGCTTTCCCACCAAAGACAATGGACACAAATCTAGTGAGAGGTTTGCAGTACATCATGTTTCACTCTATCTCTGACAAAATCTCTTCCGAAAATCCCAGCAGGTTTCATCTCAACCGTAATAATCTCACCAGACAGATCGACCAATGAGTTGCCTCACCACTTCTTCCTTTCTATAGCCTTCAGGGATCTTATGGACTTGAAGTCATACAGGCATGAGTTCTAGGGCAACAGTCTCCGGATCTGATAAACCATCATACTGTGCTATTATCACAGGCAAGTCCCGGAAGAGCCAAGGTCCTTTCTCTATAACCTTTTCCCAATCACCTAGACAGAAACACTGGATCACAAAATGATTAATTCCCACTAGCCTGATGTTTACCTCCTTAGCCGGATTCCATGCAATACGCTGTTGAAACAAAGCCTCATGACTGAAATTTTTGGGGTAGTGAACTCTTGCAACAACCATCCAGCGGGTGTTCTCCAATATCTCATCAGTTTCTCCTTCCAAAACTAGGTCGTCGAATTCTTCCTCATCGATCTCTAAACGCTCGTACATTGAAGAGATCCCCGATGAACGGCGCCAAGACCAGTGAAGGATGAAGCATCATCACCAACTTGATCAGTCCGTCTCTTTTCCCTACCCAGATTCGATGCGGCGGTTGGATCCGCCTCTCGCGCGTGATCATCCATCTTACGGATCCAAAGCCCTAACTTCCCCCGAGTTCGGAGAGGAGCCTCACAACGGGGACAAGGCGGGGATCTAACCAGAGACGGAGCCTCGAACGGAGACGGGAACTAGCACCGGAGTTTGCACGAGAGACTCGCCGCTCGAGTCGCCAGATTAGGAAGATAGCTTTAAATGGAGGCTAACTCCAACCGGCCTTTATTCAGCTTAGATCTATGTAAATTGATTTGCTTAATGACCACATAGTTTACCTTAAAATGTATATTTGGAAGATGAAGCTACCACCGAAGATCAAGATTTTCACGTGATTTGATTTCTACATAAGAGAGTCATACTCATGAAAGACAATCTTGTCAAACGCAATTGGCAGGGGTGTGAAGTGTTGATTTTGTGACAAGTGGAGACAATACACCACCTCTTTATATCTTTTCATTCACAAACATGATTTGTAGAATTATTTACATGACATTTAATATACCACCTCCTTTAAATATTACAAACATGTTTGAGAATTGGTTGAATGGGGTTTCCAAAAAGAATAAAGCACAAGTTAGAGTTGGTGTTTGTGCTATTTTATGGGCAATATGGAGAGTATGTAAGGATTGCATTTTTAACAGAAAAAATTTTCAATCATTGTTGCAGGTTATTTCTTTTCAATCATTGTTGCAGGTTATTTCTTTAGCCACCTATTAGATCCATATGTAGTCCTGGACAACCACCTGGCTATGAATACTAGGTGACTGGTGATGGTAGCACGGGATTTTTACAGCCGATGTGCTGATGATAATGCAAAGGCGTTTCATGTTAATGTTTTTATTTCGGTGGCTCATTTTTTTGTGTTGAAACCCTTTGTGATCCATGAATTGTAATAATTTTTAAGACTCTACGTGAAACCAGGAGCAGTCAAGGAAATAACAAATTCCTCATTGATGCAGGGCTGGGATACCCCATTTCGAAAAGAAAAGAAAAGAAAAGAAAAGAAAAGAAAAGAAAAGAAAAGAAAAGAAATGCTTGTATAAGACTATAGAAGGTCGGCATACAAGTTAGCAAGAGCATGCGCATTCTGGTCAGAACATAGCTTTTCAGGCAAAGGAACTTCACCATGTCATAAGACTGTACAAGGCACGTACTACAAAATTATGGGCAGCTCAGTGTCTAATAAAACGAAGCTCCTACTTTGGAGGATGGCTCATAACTGTCTTCCTAAATGATCTTAAATACAGGTGCAGTTAACCTCGACAAGGTGTTGCTGTTATTTTTGCAACCGTGATGACCATTTCGAACATTGTCTTTCAAAATGCCAACATGTGAAAGAGATATGCAAGTCACTACAAAGAATACGGAGTTTTCCTAAATCTGAAAAGCTAATTCTAGCGACAGCCATTTGGTGCATGGTCTGGGAGACAGAAACAATGCTCGCAATGTGAGGTGCTTTTTCATCGTGTCATGGGCAAAATCAAAGTCTACAATGAGTTTGATGCAAGCTAAGCATCATCCTCCGTGATTACCAGGGGATATTGCTAGCAGCAAACCGAGGTGCTCTTGAACTTGTTCATACCAGATGTGGTGGAAGCCCTTGCCATGCGTCAAGTCTTTGCTGGGAACGCTGGTTTTCAGAAGATACAGGTTGCTTCAGATTTGTTTCTCTGATAAACAGAGTGCAAGACTGTGAATTCGATAGATCCTCGGTAGGCGTCATTATCTAGGAGATCAAATGTAGAGCTACAAACTTTGTACCTTCTAATTTCATTCATATCAACTTGTCAAGACTCCTTTTTCAAGTTGGTAACTGAGATCTTAGGGTGGCCTCTAGTCCCCTACAGTTGGAGATGCATCACAAACGTGAGCAGCAAGTTGTGACCATGGCACCAGGCAAAGATATCAAAAGCTATCTGGTTGCCAATTAAGCTCTTGGTTACATATGCTTCCAATGAAGCACTGGTACAGATTCTTATGAACTCCATGTACATCAGAGAAATGTCATGGTCCCAAAGTGTTAGCGTCTTCTTGACGAACATCAGCAAATGCAAGCCCCGGAGCCACTCAGAGAGCCCTTCTCAAAATGTCATGGCCTGGAAGTATTAGTATCTTCTGAACGAACAGCAGCAACTGTGTGCCAGGAAGTCACTCAGAGAGCCCTTCTCTTTCTCTTTCTCGCATGACTCCCTGCCAACAAAGCACAAACAAAATTATACTTACAAAGAAGCAACGCTACATTTCATGACAATTCGGCAGGGGAGCTTCCTTCAAACAGTTGTTTCCCAAAAACAGGATGTACTCCCCGAAACAATATTGATGTGACAGTGAACAAATCTGAACAGACCTTCGAGAGGTGATTGAGACACAGGAGATACGCCTGAAATCATACCATTCTACAAAAGAAACACAATTGCATTTAGGAGGCAATGTGTTTATCAGGAACGGAATTCAAATAAAGAGCTGGCTGTTAGGATATTAGAGCTACAGTCTGACTCTTGTGGGACAAAGCTGATTCTGTCCTACATAAAGGACTAGCATTCAACATTTCTAGTCAAGCAGTGAAATAATCGACGTTCTTCAAGTCACAGAGCCTCTCTAAGTCTTTGAACCTTATCCTACCCAAGTTATCCTGTTATTAACTGGAAGACACAGAGCACACGAAAGGGCTAGATAAAATGTATTCCTCAGAATCACAAACATATCGGATGTAGCTTGGCTCATGTCCCAAGAAACAAGCAGTTATCTCAACTTGCATAAGTTTGTACAGATTGAAAAACTGCATCATATCTATACTTTGTTAAAAATAATTTTTTTTAAACTCTCAAAAATAGAATCCACCAAATTCTGTAAGTGAATGCATCCATGTCCTACTGAAGACATGAAAATCACTCCATAGGATAAGCATCTTCATTGCACTAGTATGTGACAAGTTATGCATTGCTTCGTCAAGAATAACTTGCAGTTGCAGATTTTCACCAAAAAAAAAAAAAAAACTTGCCACGCAGAAGGCTATAAGAGTATAGGAAATATTCAGGTTTTTATAATGTGCTAGTGACTCTCACTCCCACTTCATTACCTACTGCATTGATCGTTCTTCTGAGTCCTAGCAATATGATTGTTTATTGTGGAACAGTAATATAATTTAGTAAAGGGCATGTGCATGGCTACAAAACCTTAATAAGAGTATGCAGTTGACACAAGCTTTCATAATTGTAATTAAATTACTTGCACTGTGTGCAATGCAGGTTTTTGGTCTTTGTACTCTGTACAAAGAAGAAAAAAAGCAGAACTGGGATGGAGCACAGTGTACTGAACTGAATTCGAATTGTGCACGACGAGAACCTGATAAAGACAACCATAGTATATTGCCTCTTGGGCCATAGTAGTGGGATGTAGGTTGGTCCTACGTGTAAGGCGGTGAGAAGAGAATGTGACAGACCATCGCCACCTGTTGCCTTCTTTACTACTAGCAAAAGTGCCCGTGCGTTGCTACGGGTTGATTATTACTCATTTATTATCGAATATAAGAAACCTATCTGACTCATATAAAGTAGTAGTATAGTTCAGTTCAAAGCTTGGCATATTTACATTACCTTCTTTAATTCGTTTTCAAATAAGCAATAAACCAATTGATTTATATCGTCATAATATAAGAAAATTCTTGACAATATACCATAGGGGAGATCGGAATTTATGAGAGAGAAATAATGCTTCGATACAAACCAGCGTTCGACAGTATGCTAATTGATATGAAAATATTTATTAGATAGATGTCATCTTGTCGTGACATTAACTTACGAGAAATATAAGATGAAATGTATAAATTCTACCATAGCCGTGTAATATTTAAATAAGATTGAAAGATCAGCTGTACCAGCAGAGGCCGCTTGATAAGCTTTTAGCATCACTTTCATCTCGATAATATGAATCTCACAACCACATTGAGGCTGAATACAAATGGTTGGAACACGTTGAGCTGAAAATTGGGAAGTGAGGGTGAGCACTCAAAGGCATTTCGGTTCATGCACATTGGCATCATGGTCGGGCTCTTAGTTGCTAATGACGGCAGCCACATCACATCATCCTAGCCTCCATACTACTGCAGATGACGACCAGAGTAGCAACAGAGCTACAGAGGAGAGGCAACACCCAGAGAGGCAGCATATCAGGCAAGCACTTAGTTTCAACAGTGCAGGGGAAGGCATCTTGCACGGGAGAAGCTCCGGCCGCCAGGAAGTTGCACATCCATCTACAGCAGTACCAGGCTTATCGTACGTACCTGTATCAGACTCATCCTAGAAGTACAACCCAGGTAGTGCTCGATTGCTCCAAACAACCGACAATGAAAACACGGAGTAGATTGTCGAAAAGAGCAGTCTGAATCCATCTGAGTTCATGAAATCTGGTCAGGCAGGTGCATGCTTCAGCGAGCGCAAGTGCAACAATGGGAGACGAGCAAGCTCTAGGTTGTTGCTGCAGTGGCGGCCGGCGTCCTCTTGTTCTTATTCATCTTCCTCCCTAGCGCGGTGCATGCTTCAGCCAGTGCAGGCGCAACAATGGGAGACGAGCAAGCTCTAGGCTGAGCTTTGTTAGGCTTCTTGGCCTCGTATATATATACTGAGTACATGGGCACGACGTTCGATCTTATTATTACCATATGTGAAACAGACTCTAGGGTGGCAAGGAATCCAAATTAGCAATCGTATTTAGAACAGACTCTAAGGCGATGGAAAATAGAATTAGCGACGGGCGATAGGTACGCAGCGGACGGGATCGGTAAGGACGATTTTCTTAGCGCTGCATTGGTCGAGCCTGACGCACGGACGCTCAGATTCGGTTTTCTTGACGTACTAAAACTGTTTTTTTGACGGACGAAAATTTATTCCGGTTTTTTTGACCTACCAACACCACCAATCCGTAACTTATTAGTAGAGATTGAATATATGGAACCTTTTGCAGGAACCTCTGCATTATTCACTTTCTGTTTTGGACTTTGGTGCAATGAACAAGATTAAACTACGCATCATGGAGACAACATAATCATAAAGTGTCAAAAGATATTTCTTTACTAACCATGTTATAGACAATCCTTTCGCTTCCTGGATCAAATGGGGGTACTACCACACGACCTAAAAAAACAATTCCCTTCATATTCAAGGATACCAAGTAAATGATTAAGTAGCAGAGACCAACCGAAGACATTATACCTGATCTTGTTTTTTTCATTTTGAGAGATTCAGGTGTTGAGATAGATAATGAGTGGGCCCTCGCACGAGTAAGCGGAAGATGATGTGCCTAAAGTATTTCAAAGAACAACACAATAAATACAGATATAGATGAGTCAAAATATTGGCTAGCATAATTGCTGCCAACGGAGTCAAATTATACAGAGTAGAATTACACAAAGCAGACAGGCTATATGTAATCAGTAAAACTTAAAAACTGGGACAAAAAACCATCCCAAAAAGTGGCATAACATACTTTAATGCTATTTCAGATAAAACAAGCACAAATAATGACCAGGTAACTACAAGCGGTGTAAGACTGGTTCTGCGTTGCAAAAAACTGCACTGAAGTCATTCACTTTGTCCAAGAGTCCAAGATCAGCATAGGAAACTGATGTAATACTTGTTATGCTTATACAAGAATTAGCTGTATGCGGGCGACATTTTTTGTCGGAATTGTTTGACATTTTGAAATTTGTTTTGAACTCATTTAAAAACAAGGATCATATGCTACTGGGTGCCAAAACGCCTTGTCCTTAAAGTATGTCCAATATAATGACCCAACCTTCGGTAACAGTTACCACATGACAACTGCACAGCAGATCCCTCTAATCATCAGCAACAGATGTTTAATAAAAAAAACTTGCAATGTTTTAAATTTTAAACAACATAAAAGGGTATGGAGCTATTTTCATACTTACATATAAAATAGGACTTCTAGCCATTGGCGATTTAGTAGGAGTCCTCAACAGTTTCTGTGCAGATTTTTGCTTCTCTGCTGGGCCTACAATCTGTTTTTCCACGTAAAAGGACAGAAAATTCATAATGTAACGTGAGGAAAATGACTAAGATTACTAGCTCAGATGTGCTAATGTGAACTTGTCATCATAAGAAGATAAATACTGTATGAAGCACCTTACTCTGCACACTAAGGAATTTAATGGATCACAATATTTGGTTTTACTCATCTTTTAGACATGAGGTATAGATCAATCTGCATAACTTGTTATTAAGGCTTGTTAATCATAACTTACTCTACAGATTAAATATGTCACTACAGAAAGTACGTTCACACACAATAAACACACTCAGAAGTCGTCAACTTGAAAGATATTAACTGGAATCTGCTCCATCCTAGTAATGAGGTAATGCTACATAAATTGTGTTACTACAAATGATTCATCAAGAAATATCAGAAGAGGCACACCACATTGAAAACGTACTGATGCAATTTTTAGTGGAGACAATTTAAATAAACATGCTATTATATTGAATTAGGTGTCTTAATGTTTTCAGCTTAAAGTGCAAGCATGTAGAACTGGGCCACTGCCATTGTTACCCTTGTGACAATTATATCTACTATTCTGTAACATAACTTTATGCCATAAACTTCTTTTGTGACTTGAGAGTACAAGAACGTCTAATCAAACCCCCCAACATTACCTGATAAAGCCAAATTCAGAATGCTCTAATTGAGGGGAGATAACAACAGGAAAAGGAAAACTAGCAGAGGCACTTATTGCATATTAACTGTATTAGCAAATAAACTGGTACAAATACCATAGTAGCAAAATTTTGATTCAAACACCAATTACTTCATACAACATTTGTCAGCTGTGCGGTTTAAAACTCACTTTTTCCAGAGATTGCGCATCTGAATGAACTGGAGTTGATGTATCTACATTTTGTACTGCCTTCTGAGTAACTGTGATGGGCTCAGTTCCTTCCAAGCAGACTTGATTCTTCAATGAAGCCAGTGGGGTACTTTCATAACCTAAATAAAAAAACAGCCACTCTCTTAGAAACATTAAGATCAAATGAAATATATGCACAAGAAAACTTAACCAGTCTCTAAACATTTTACTCCTACACGTACTTAAGGGTTCAACACCTTGCAAAGTGCCGGCAATGTCTGAGCAGAAATTATCCTTTTCAGGTGGTACTGCATCTAAAAGACATTTAGACACCATGCCCTCTGAGTTTCCAGCACTGGTATTTTCATCTTCCAAGGGCATACAGTCAGGGGACCTACTGAAAATCAAATTGGAGTTGACAAGATGGCTACCAGCTTCCAGTTCCACTGCTGCTGGATGAATCGTATCATTCTGAATTCCTGTCTCTTGGCAAGTCTCATCGCTAGTACCTGTTTTTGTGGGACCAAGAATTAAACTACAATGAATGTCTACATTATCTTTTTGTTGCGAAGGGCTGCTCGCAATCAAGTCTGTTTCCACATTATCCACCTCACTAGCTACAAGTGCTGGTCCGGCATCATTTGATTCTGCAGATTTTTCCTGTGTTGAGATATCACTGCCACAAGTGTACTCCTCAAATCTTGAACACTCTGCGAAGGTATCAGCCTCATCGAATGTGTTGTTCTTAGCATCCTTAAGAAGGTTCTGGATGAATGAAGGTCCTAATGATTCAAGAAAATTGCCTAGCTGGAATTTCTGCAAGTAAAATTGAGTTGAACCCTCTCGTGGATCGATAAAAAATTCCGGGAAATTTTCCATGTGTGAATCCCAGGTCTCCCACCAGAACGGAAATCCAATCATGAACCTCTCGCAGATCTGCACGCATAGATTGCAGTGATAGACCAAGTCATTTATCAGAGCAGTAGATTAGAAGCATGACGAAATGATCTTTTTGGACATGAATTAGCCTCGAAATTGTAAGGCCAACACAACAAAACCAGAGGTTAATATATGTACATGCTACATACAGATCATGCTTGAATCTTGGATGAATTTATTTATATCGGCGTTCATGAACAAGAAAAAAGTGTGCATACCTGCGCAGAAAATCCATTTTCTTGCATTCGTGGCGAGCTCATTGAACCAACAAGGAGCACCACAACCCCGTCCTCGTCTTCAATTGTAAGAGGCTCATAACGCTTTGCTATGGGTGCGGAGGTGAATGCCTCGTTCCTGTCAGGAATTGGCAACCAATAATAGCTTATATGTAAGTATCAGAACTTACTCATTCGCACTTCAGAAGAGATGCGTGTAAAGCTTACTTTTCAGTGTACCCGGAGACTGCGAGCTTCCGCTCTTCCCCTTCCACCCTCGCCAGCCACCACTCCCACAGCCTGACCTGACCGCGAGAACCAAAGATCCGATCAACAAACCGAATCAAGACACCAAAGGGCTAGGGAAAATAGACGCCCGTGAGAAATGCGGGAAATCAGCAGGGGAAGGAGCCGTACGCATGGTTGCTCGACGGGGGAGGAGGAGGAGGAGGAGTCGGCGCCGGCCCCGGCGACGGCGCCACGGCGGGCGCGCAACGGGGTAGGGGAGAAGGGAGGGCTCAGAGCGGCGGCTGGCGTTGGCGGCGGCGGCATGCTCCGGCTAGACCTCGCCGCCGCCGAAAGGTTGGGGGTTCTCGTTGCCATGTTCGGAGCGGCCGGAGCCAGACAAAGGGGCGGTGGGATTTGGGGAAACGGAAGAGCGAGAGGCTGGTCGAGAACCTTGTTCGATTAGGGTTTTGTTTTTTCACGACAGGTTTTGAAATCTCCGCGATTTTGAAATCTCAGAATCAACAGGGAGAACCTAGGATCTACGGTTCCACACGCCTATAACGGTGGGATGACTGAGAGCAACGTTGGCCTCCCTTTGCCGAAATCCGGCGCTAAGATTGGATGAAAGTTTGGTTTGGGAGGCCATTTTCCCAACGGCAACTCAGCATGGATGAATTTTTTTGATAAAATATGACGAATTCGAATAGAATTAGGTGAAACTCCTGCAAACATGAGCGAAATTTTTAGTGATATTTAACATATATAGGCGAATTTGTACATATATATAGGCCGAATTCGTACATATATTTGAATTCGGGGCTAGGGAAACAATAACTTAAACTAATAGCGGCCTTCTACATGCCGAAATGGCGGTAGAAGGCCGTGTAGTCCGCACCGTCGTCGTCATCGCTCGAGCTGGCGGCATCCTGGGGCGGCGCCGTCTCGTACCAGCGGCTCGAACCCTGGCCAGGGTCGTCGGCACGTGGCGTCGTCAGTCGGTACATGTCGTCGTCGCTGCTCTCCTCGAGCTTGATCAGCTCGACGGGCCTAGGCGCGGCGTTCGTTTCCGCGGACGGTCCGGCGGCCCGGACGGCGCGTTGTCGCGCGGCGGCCATGTCCAACGCACCGACGCTGCTGCTCCATCTCCTGGCGCTCCCAGTCCCGCCTGGACCACTCCAGCGCGGCGTCGATGGGAAGGGTGTTGTCGGTGAGGTCGTTCAGCGATCTGGCGATCGCCTCCTCCATCGCGGCGTCCTCCGCGCGCTTGGCCTCCTCCTCGGCGAGCTGGTTGGAGGCGGCGTTTGCGGCGGCCTCCTTCTTCGACGACTTCCTCTTAAGCCCACGCGGTGGAGAGGAGGGTTGGTCGCGGATGACGAGGGCGTGATGACCCACAAGTATAGGGGATCGCAACAGTCTTCGAGGGAAGTATTACCCAATTTATTGATTCGACACAAGGGAAGACAAAGAATACTTGAAAGCCTTAACACGTGAGTTGTCAATTCAGCCGCACTCGGGAAACAGACTTGCTCGCAAGAGTTTATCAAGAGTAACAGCTTTATAGTAGTAGCAGTGGTGAAATAACAGCAACAGAAGTAACAAAGACAGCAGTAGTGATTATAGTAAACAGCAGGATTAAAATATCGTAGGCACGGGGACGGATAACGGGCGTTGCATGGATGAGAGAAACTCATGTAACAATCATAGCGGGGCATTTGCGTATAATAATAAAACGGTATCCAAGTACTAATCAATCAATAGGCATGTGTTCCAATTATAGTCGTACGTGCTCGCAATGAGAAACTTGCACAACATCTTTTGTCCTACCAGACCGGTGGCAGCCGGGCCTCAAGGGAAACTACTGGATATTAAGGTACTCCTTTTAATAGAGTACCGGAGCAAAGCATTAACACTCCGTGAACACATGTGATCCTCACATCGCTACCATTCCCTCCGGTTGTCCCGATTTCGTCACTTCGGGGCCATTGGTTCCGGACAGCGACATGTGTATACAACTTGCGGTGTAAGATCATAAACAACGAATATCATGATGAATCAATAACATGTTCAGATCCGAGATCATGGCACTCGGGCCCTAGTGACAAGCATTAAGCATAACAAGTTGCAACAATATCATAAAAGTACCATCTACTGGACACTAGGCACTATGCCCTAACAATCTTATGCTATTACATGACCAATCTCATCCAATCCCTACCATCCCCTTCGGCCTACATCGGGGGAATTACTCACACATGGATGGGGGAAACATTGCTGGTTGATGGAAAGGCGTTGACGGTGATGGCGGTGATGATCTCCTCCAATTCCCCGTCCCGGCGGAGTGCCAGAACGGAGACTTCTGGCTCCCGCGACGGAGTTTCGCGATGTGGCGGCGTTCTGGAGGGTTTCTGGCGACTTCGACTTCTCTCCGTGCGTTTTTAGGTCGAGGCGAATAAGTAGTCCGAAGGAGGGCGTCGGAGGCCGACCGAGAGGGCCACACTACATGGCCGCGCGGGCCCCCCCTGGGCCACGCCGCCATGTAGTGTGGGGCCCTCGGGCCTCCACTTCAATTGCCCTTTCCGGCTCCGTCATTATTCGGGAAAATAGGCCCTTTCGTCAAAATCCCGAGATTTTTCCCGAAAGTTGGATTTCTACACAAAAACGAGACACCGGAATCAGTTCTATCGAAAACAAGCGTTAGTCCGTGTTAGTTGCATCCAAAATACACAAATTAGAGGCAAAACAATAGCAAAAGTGTTCGGGAAAGTAGATACGTTTTGGACGTATCAACTCCCCCCAAGCTTAGCTTATTGCTTGTCCTCAAGCAATTCAGTTAACAACTGAGCGATAAAAGTACTTTCACGAACACATTTGCTCATATGGTGTATATATTCTCATGATATGGCTAATACTTGAGCAGTTCATAATAAGGTACATGCAAATAAGATCATCTAACAGCTATGTCAATCATGAAGAGGTACCAACAATTAATAATAAGCATCATGAATCATGTATATAAGCACGATTGCAATGTTCATAAGAGAATATGATAAAGTGGTATCTCGCTTGCCTGTATTTGATTGGCAAAACATAAATGCCCGGCACCTCCGGAGTTCATAGAAAGACTAGAAGTAGTGATTGTCAAAGATAAGAGCATCAAAGTTATACCACAATCAATCATATTTTGAGACAAGCATATTATACTAAGAATGACAGCTTGTGCTCTCAAGAAAGTGCTCAAAGAAATAATGGAGACACAACATAAAAGTAAAAGATTGACCCTTCGCAGAGGGAAGCAGTGATTAACATGCGCTAGAGCTTTTCATTTGTAAAGCAGGAGTAAAATTATTTTGAGAGGTGTTTGTTGTTGTCAACGAATGGTAATGGGTACACCAACTACCTCGCCAACCGGACTTTCAAGAGCGGCTCCCATGAATTATTTGCATGTTTATGTGGCACTCCTTCCAACCTTTCTTACACAAACCATGGCTAACCGAATCCTCGGGTGCCCGCCAACAGTCTCATACCATGAAGGAGTGCCCTTTTTAGTTTAGTTTTATTATGATGATGACACTCCCCCCAACCTTTGCTTACACAAGCCATGGCTAACCGAATCCTTCGGGTGCCGTCCAACAATCACAAACCATGGAGGAGTGTCTATTTAAGTTAATTAATTCGGGACCGGGAATCCCATTGCCAGCTCTTTTTGCAAAATTATTGGATAAGCGGATGTGCCACTAGTCCATATGAGAGTCCGTCAAAAGTAAATGACAAGGTTGAAAGCTAAACACCACATACTTCCTCATGAGCTATGAAACTGTTGACTGCCAAAACCCACCGGCGGGCAGCGGCCTTGTCAACACTGTAGAGCCGGGGGGAGCCTAGAGCTGCGGCTGGCTGAGACCCCTCCGAGCGACGGCCCGCAATGCTCTTCTGGTCACACGCGGCGTTGCGAAGTGCAAGGGCGTGCCACCTGACCTATACCTGGTCGAGGAAGGTGATGAGGTTGCCTCGCTTAGTTTCCGCAGGCATACATGTAAACGTTAAATACGAGCCTCGATCGGCTCTCGAGTTATCTCGTGAATCGGCTCAAAGAGCCGATCCACCCATGATCCGTACGGGGTGCACGAATACTTGGTGGTCCCGCTTGATCAAGATGAAGCTAATGAGATCTACGACGATTTAGGGTTTTCACCGCATAACCGGATCATCCTACTCCAGAGTTGGGCCTTGCGGCCACGCACGGTGCTCATAAGCCGATCCTAAACAAGGCCAAAAAACCAACATGAAGTTGATCCTAGGAACATCCCGTTTAGGACTTGCGAACGCCACCCTACGTGCCACCGGATCCTCCCCCCATTGTAAGGCCAAACTATTGCGAGATATTAAACTAATCCTTGTAGAACAAGGAGCAATCGTAACGGATCGGATCTACTAAATAATGATCAAGGGGGTGCCGCCCCCACACCTGAGATAGGCGTGAGGACGGCTAGATATGCTAGGGTTGCACTACGTAAGCATGCTTAAACGAAGAACAATGCTAACCCTAACACATCTAATGATAACTACGTTGCTCGCCATCAAAAACGCTTCAGTACGAGCAACGCATGAACAACGTGGCTTGTGCTGCCTAGATCGCAAGATGCGATCTAGGCAGGCATGTCGCTTACCTGATAGAAACCCTCGAGATGAAGGAGTTGGCGATGCGCCGAGATTGGTTTGTTTTTGGGGTTGAACGTGAGTTGTTGTTTATTCCATAAACCCTAGGTACATATTTATAGTCCAGCGGACTTTCTAATATGGGCGTGCACTAAACCGTGCACGAGATAAAATCTAACTTCTAAACCGATATACAATCTATTATATTAAGATACACGGGCTAACTAGCCCAAATTCTTCGTGCGAGGCCGCTTCATAGTTCTTCCATATGTAATCTCCCAAGCCCATCTTAATCGCGGCCCACCTCCTGATTTAGCCAAAATCTGGTGATAACACATGCCCCCCTGGTTTTGGTAATGATAATTTCAAAACCACTCGCTTTTTTCCTCGGAGGGGTCGTGTCACGGCAGAGCGGAACTGTCGCGAAGCACGCCTCATCATGACGACTTGCCTTCCCAACTTCTCCGCACGATTTGACAGTTTTGGCACCATGTCCTCGAGAACTGCTCGGAAATTAAAAACCCCCACCTCCTTTTATTTAGCCGCAACGAACAGTTCTCTTCTTTACCCCTTCCGCAGTAGCGCTCCAAAAAACCCTCCCCTGCAATCATGTCCTCTTCCTCTTCCTCTTCTTCGTCGGATCCTTCCCACGTGTCTTCTCCCATCCGAGAGTCGACGCCCTCGTGGGGTACACAAGCGGCGTACGACATCCTTGCCCCGACAAAGTGGGACAAAGAGGTCCATGACTCCTCCGTCTGGTCCGAGGATGACAAATCCCAAACCGACGGGGAGAGCGACCTCCGCTTCCTTGCTGACGAGGAAGTAGTGGAGGAGAGCGAAGACGACCGCCTCTCTCCGGGCGGACTTCACCACCTCCGAGGAGGTGAAGGAGGAGGGAGAGGAGGAGGAGGATGAAGACAACTCCTCCGACGAGCCGCCGGCCAAACGCCGCCACCTCTGGCCCGGGAACTTCAGCGACGTCGACAGTGACGACGACGCCGACGAAGAGGACGAGGACGACGAGGGTCCTATCGGCGGCCGCTGGAGCAGCGACGACGAGCCGGCGGGGAGCAGCGCCGGCAGTGGCGATGACGGCGACGACGCCGACGACGAGGGCAGCAGCGGCCCCTAAATAGGGTCTTAGCATAGGGCTAGCGAGTAGCGGACGGGGCAATGTACCCCCTGGTCTTTCCTTTTGAGAGCAATCAACTCTTCTCTCGTAAGAAATCTGGCTCATCAATGAAGAAATTCCCCAACTCGATTTCGCCGATTCCCTTTATGATAATTTAGCCGATTGTCTTCCCTCCTGATTCTGCCGATTGCCACACTAGACCATGCCCAACAAGCCGATGGCATCGCATCGGTCTCCCACACTAGATTTCGAGATAGATCCACCCAGACCCAAACTCCTTGCCACACAAGGCCAAGCCTTATTCGCGCGAATCCACAGATCTCATCCAAGATGACATGTTGGACCTAGCGGCAAAACTCCTGAAATAATATCAGGTCTCCTCTTCCTTATTCTCTCCGAATTCTGCTCGTTCAGCTCCGACAGCTTCCCTCTACAATAAACACCGTCTTTTGAACGAGCCGACACGAAGAGTGGGCCCACTTTGACAGAGTTGGTTAGACCTCGAGGGCGAGCTGCCCCCCGAGCCTCAGCCAAGGCGAGGGTAAAGGATGGATCATCACCATTGAGATTTCGGGGCGGGCTCAACCTTGTCCAAGAGAGCTATCCCGTAGGGCCACCGGCCGATCACCTCCCTTCCGTTGAGGGTCCATACAGCCGATCCAGCAAGCTATGATAATTTTGCAACATAAGCACCATTCTTCAGGTAACCTGTGGTGCAGAGCTCGGCCGATCCCAACGACATCGGCTCCCCGGAGCAGAGACCTTCAAGGTGAGCTGCCCCCCGGGCCTTCAAGGTGAGAATAGCAGCGAGCTGATCACGTCAATCATCCTTGGTTTCTAACTCACAACGCCGTATCAACCGATTCAGAACAAATCGGCTCTTTTAGAATGAGGGAATTTCAGGACGAGCCGCCCTCCCCCGAGCTTTTTCAGTCCAAACCTTGCGCCTTGCTGATCAGATCAGCTCATCATCTTCGGCAGGCTGAAGCGACTTCCGGTGAGAACGTCTTCGCATTTTAAGTCACCCTCCAGACACCCTCCAGACTCTTGGAGGGAACTACCCCCTCTGTTCTTAAGTCGATGTCCGTGCATCGGCTATGCCTGAAACTTTTCGAATTTTTTTTTCCCGGCCGACTTGTATATCGGCCCCCATGTTCCAATACCCATCAACAGAAGATGAAATGGTTCTTTTGCAATATCCTCGTATTTTATCTACCTGGGTGCCCCCCCGAGCCGATTCTGTCAAGAGAATTGATGGTATCGGCTCTGTTGGATAACATGTTGAACCCAGGCAGAATGGTGGGTGAGGATATTCACGGCCGATTACTGGAATCGACCTCCACGTTGTTTGCTCGGTGAAGGTTTTGTAATGCTCCTTCACAGATCCTTGGGGCCGATCACAAGGATCAGCCTCACCGACTTGCACATCGCTTGGCTTAAACTACATGGTCAGGCCAGTGGATAAAACTAGCTTAACCCTTCCCTTCGTCACATCGATGCGCTCGCAGTCGTCTAATTTGATGCCTGAGAGGGGTTCTTGGCCTGCTGCTTCCCATGCATTCATGCCGGCCGTTGAGACTTCAGCCGAGTCGTCGGCTTGGACGACCTCCACCTCATCACCATCCCACTCGTATTATGCATTGGTGCATCGTGGAGGGAATGCAGCAGTTGGCGTGGATCCAATCTCTTCCCGAAGCAAAACAGCATAACTGCTCGTGCTATCAACGATAAAGAACGCCGTAGGGATGGTTTTTCTTCCTACGGTCGGATCCACGTTCGAACTCCTTGTGCCTCGGACGCTTGGCCGTTGAAATCGCTCAACGTTACGTTGGTGTTGATTAGATCCGAACTCGAGCGGCCCAGCCGACGTAGCATAGAGTATGGCATGATGTTAACGGCCGCTCCGGTGTCCACCAAGCATCCTCGTTTACGAGGCCTCCCATCAATATACCCTCGTAAGTACAGGGCCTTCGGATGCCTCGTAGCTCCTGTCTCGTGGCTTCTCAAAGATAACCGGCCGTGGGCCGCAGATCAAGTTGTGCCACGGAGGTCTCGTCTAATCCTGGGGCATTGAACTCCGAAGGGAGGATAAACACCATATTTGTGCCAGC
The DNA here is from genome assembly GCF_022539505.1 of Lolium rigidum. Classification (NCBI taxonomy): domain Eukaryota; kingdom Viridiplantae; phylum Streptophyta; class Magnoliopsida; order Poales; family Poaceae; genus Lolium; species Lolium rigidum. The sequence continues at coordinate 165,740,586 of NC_061514.1, forward strand.
CGATGTTTCATCATCGGCTTTTCTCTGTTCGGGGCGCCACTCTTTTCTTTGTGGCTGACCTTCCTCGTCCAGGGTTCGCAGAATTTTGGCGGCCAGATCAGGCCGTGCCTTCCTTAGCGTGCGCAGGTATAATCTTTCAGTTTCTTCCAACTCACGCAGACGCTGGACTCTTTGCTTCTGGGAACGGCTGAGCCCATCAGGGCACCATCTGGGCTGATGATATTTATATTCTTCACTACCGTCCTCTAGCTCCTCGAGATCTTCTATCTGAGGGGACTCGGCACGCTTGTCCCGATGCGGGAAAGGCCCTAGCCGGCTGAACACAGACACGTTAGCGGCACCCTTCTTCCTTTGTTTGCATTCTGGGCAGTCCTCGATTGTTGGCAATCGGCTCATCCCCGAGTCCCGGCAATGTTTGAAGAACGGGCAGCCCGGTGCTTATCCATGTCACTCTGCCCCTTGGCCTCCCATCGGCGCGACGACCGTACCCGCTGTTGCTTCTACCAAGTTGGCGGTACCTTCCGACCTCGGCATCAGACCAGAAATTCCTTTCATCGTCGGCGTCGTAGCGCCGACGTTGGTCTTGGTGTTGCTCGTATTTGCTGAGAGGGTGCTTGGAGTGTGGGCGTTGATACCGCATGCTTCTTATTCCCTCCCTTGCCGTGTACCGCATGTCCTCACCTCGGGGTTGGCCGCGCGGATCGGCTCCCTCTTCACCCTTGCCACGGGAGTGGCTGCTTCTGTTTCCTCTTTGTCATGGCGGCTTGCGGATCCTCGCCACATTGACACCAAAGGAAAACTTTGGCCGATCTATGGGGTGGCTGAGATCCACCGTGTCGACACCGGGACCCGGACGTGGGTTTCTACCAAGCCCGATACCGTGCGGCCGGGTCTTCTCAGTGGAGCCGATGAGTTCGGTTCCAAGGGTTGCCTTGATCCCGTCATGTTCCCTTCTGAGCTCCTTGGGCAGATCCCCATGCTTCAGAGACTTGGTGCGCTCCTCCAACGGGGTGGAGAGATCTCTCCCATCAAGTGCGCCTTCGGGCGTGGAGCCCCTCCCCCTGGCGCCATGGGAGTGGGTTTGGTGGGAGGAGCCGAAGAGTGCGGCTTCGAGGATGGCTTTGATCTCGTCGCATGTGACTGGCGTGCCGTCCGCCATCTCAGATGTAGATGGCGATGTGGTTGATGTAGATGATTGTCCCACCGGGCGTGCCGAAATGTGTTGATCGCCAAAACCCACGGGCGGGCAGCGGCCTTGTCAACACTGTAGAGCCGGGGGAGCCTAGAGCCGCGGCCGGCCGAGACCCCTCCGAGCGACGGCCCGCAATGCTCTTCTGGTCACACGCGGCGTTGCGGCGTGCAAGGGCGTGCCACCCGACCTATACCCGGTCGGAGAAGGTGATGAGGTTGCCTCGCTTAGTTTCTGCCGCGGGCATACATGTAAACGTTAAATACGAGCCTCGATCGGCTCTCGGGTTATCCTGTGAATCGGCTCAAAGAGCCGATCCACCCATGATCCGTACGGGGTGCACGAATACTTGGTGGTCCTGCTTGATCAAGATGAAGCTAATGAGATCTACGACGATTTAGGGTTTTCACCGCATAACCGGATCATCCTACTCCGGGTTGGGCCTTGCGGCCACGCACGGTGCTCATAAGCCGATCCTAAACAAGGCCAAAAACCAACATGAAGTTGATCCTAGGAACATCCCGTTTAGGACTTGCGAACGCCACCCTACGTGCCACTCGGATCCTCCCCCCATTGTAAGGCCAAACTATTGCAGATATTAAACTAATCCTTGTAGAACAAGGAGCAATCGTAACGGATCAGATCTACTAAATAATGATCAAGTGGGGTGCCGCCCCCACACCTGAGATAGGCGTGAGGACGGCTAGATATGCTAGGGTTGCACTACGTAAGCATGCTTAAACGAAGAACAATGCTAACCCTAACACATCTAATGATAACTACGTTGCTCGCCATCAAAAACGCTTCGATGACGAGCAACGCATGAACAACGTGGGGCTTGTGCTGCCTAGATCGCAAGATGCGATCTAGGCAGCATGTCGCTTACCTGATAGAAACCCTCGAGATGAAGGAGTTGGCGATGCGCCGAGATTGGTTTGTTTTTGGGGTTGAACGTGAGTTGTTGTTTATTCCATAAACCCTAGGTACATATTTATAGTCCAGCGGACTTTCTAATATGGGTGTGCACTAAACCGTGCACGAGATAAAATCTAACTTCTAAACCGATATACAATCTATTATATTAAGATACACGGGCTAACTAGCCCAAATTCTTCGTGCGAGGCCGCTTCATAGTTCTTCCATATGTAATCTCCCAAGCCCATCTTAATCGCGGCCCACCTCCTGATTTAGCCAAAATCTGGTGATAACAGAAACATTAACACAAATTAAGAAGCATTTTGAAGGTTTTAAAGGTAGCGCATGAGAATTTACTTGGAATGGTTTGAAATGCCATGCATAGGTATTTATGGTGGACACTCTGGAATAACTTGGTTTTCATGTGTTTGGAGGCACGAGCAGCGTTCCCGCTCGGTACAAGTGAAGGCTAGCAAAAAGACTAGGGAGCGACAAATCAAGAGAGCAATGAATCGTCATAATCATGCTTGCGGCAAAATAAATTAACCGAGGCATAAAAGTGATACAAGAACTCGAAGCAATCTAAATCATTGAGGCTTAATTGACTCTTGTTCAGTCATATGCATGCGTGAGCATGTGCCAAGTCGATATAAATGAATTATTCGAGAGGAGGATACCACAATGCCATACTTACTTATGAATAAAACAATGCAAGCAAACATCCATGACATGCTACTCATATTAATAGATTGGAGCTAATCATGAGAGATCATGAACTACTAGACTTTCTTAAATAACATATACCTCACATGAACCAACTAAGCATGCTCACATGGATGAGTATATGTACAAAAATGAAAACAAATAGAGTTCATACCAGCCTCTCACCACAATCAGATTGTCGTAGATCGTCATTATTGCCTTTTCACTTGTGTAGCTTGGATAATATAAAATGAAAACCACGCTCCAGCCACCGAAGACCATTGAACTCAAGATGAACTTTACAAACCAAAGAAGAACAGCAAATATTTTTGGTGTTTTCGAATTTGAGAATAAGAACAAAAGGAAACAAGCAAACAAAGCAAAATCTTTTTGGGTTTTCTTATGGCAAACTAGCAATAGCAAATAAAGCGAAACAAATGCAAGAAACCAGGATAGACAAATGGTGAAGAGAAACAACAGAAATATTTTTGGTCTTTTTGTGTTTTGGGAAAGAAACAAAATGGAAACAAGAAATAGTAAACTAAAAGAAACACAGAAAAGCGAATTGGCAGAAATCTGCCGAAACTTGACAGCAGTACAGAAATCGATTTTTACAAAAATCTTACGTTGCTCAGTTCAAAAAGTGTTCAACTAATGAAAGTTAGATAACAACCTGGGGAACATGCACAAAAATTTGCAACTCAAAATACTGTTCTGGCTGGGCGCACGAATTTTTAAGGTAACAGTCCAGAATCTGTTTTCAGGCAGCACTTCCCCAAATATCATCTTCCTCTCATTAGAAAACCACTCAAAGAGACTAAACAAGTATATACAAGTATCCAGCAATCATAATATGCAAAGAATGAGTGATGCCGGTATACCTCCCCCCAAGCTTAGGCTTTTGGCCTAAGTGGAGTTCAGCCCCATCGAGGGCATGGGTTCCACGCCGGTGGATCATATGTGGAGTAGTCATAATAAGGTGCCGATGCAGAAGAAAAACGCGGGGGTTCCTCATACCCAGCTTGTGGATGCGAAGAGCTTGCTGCATCGGATGATGAGTCGAGGTGTTCCTCGACCTCATCCGTGTTGTCTCGTGCACGATGGCTTCCTCCCTCGATGTATGCATTAACTGCACTTTCCGTGACTGACCAATTCCCCCTGGAATCAAGGTTAAACAGAGAAGGTGCAGGCAATCCTACTAATTTTTCAACTTTCTTAGTCTTTGTCCAAGATTTCTTGTAAAATGTTATTCTATAAGACAGGTTCCCTAAATTAGACGAATTAGAAAGAAATTCATGCTTAATCATGGAAGCTATGTCAAGTTTCTCCATAGGGAGCGGAATATCAAGACTGTGCGGTCTCACATTATGCATAGCTAATAAGCGAAAGGCGATGAGACCTCCACAAATTCCTCCCTTATCACGGTTAATGGCAAGTCTGTTGGCTATCAAAGCTCCCAAGTTATAAGTCCTATTACCTTGTAACGCAGCAGCTAGAAAGGCTAGATCCGGGATAGTTACTTTACCTCCAATCTTTCTCGCTAGAACGCACTTGGTAATGAAATAAGCGAAGTAACGAATAGCTGGGAAATGAATACTACTGATTTTACCATCATCCTCTGAGAAACTCCTTCCATGACAAATCATCTTAAAGAGGTCCAAGAGCTCTTGCGGCGATCCCTTTATCTTCTCGCATGATCCCCATTGCGGCACTCGATTGCTGCACAAAAATCACCGAATGGCAAGTTGACAGTTTTATTATAAATTTTGTACTGAACCATGGGGTTAGATCGTGACCAATTGAATTTAAAATCCTGCACTACTGACATAGTAAGTTTCACATATTGGCATGGTTCCCCATCAAAAAAATCATCCAATCCTGCACGAGAGATTAAATTTTGGACGTCCTGCAAAATCCCTGCACTTCTCATGAAATCCGCACACGGATAGTAAGTGGGATATACTCCTTCTTCCCGGTGAACTCTCATGACCTGTGGCACCTCTAACTCATGTTGGTTGAGTTGGTGCCTACCTCCTTCCATTTTCTGAAATTTTCAACAAACAATATAAAACTTGATTTGGTGACATATAATTGAGGGAAACTACTATAGGAACTTGCTAGAGTACTAATCATGCATCAAAACTAGTTTCTATCACTTAGAACAAGCATGCAAGCTCACTAAACATGTTATCTACAGCAGCAAAATATTCAAGATATACTCAACCAAACAAAATTCTACTTGGATGGGTGGAGGAGTCACATACCAAGGAGCAAATGTGCCAAATTTCAGCGAGGAAATCCGAGCTGAGCAAAGAGATCGAGAAACCTGGAGTTCTTGAGCAAAACGCGAGTGAGAGGAAATGGGTTCGAGTTTTTTCGGGAGAGAGAAGGTGCTGGGAGGAAGAGATGGCAAAGTGGGGCAAGGAGGGGCCCACACCACATGGTGGCGCGGCCACCTCCTTGGCCGCGCCGGCCTCGTGGTTTGGCGCCCTCTCGGTGCCCCACAGGTCATCCTCCGGTGCTCCTGGGTGCCTCGTCGAAAAATAGGACCAACGTTATAATTTTCGCGAATTTTTGAAAACTTTGAAAAATGCACATTTTCTCGGGTATTAAGTTTATTATGACTGGCCAGGAAATTTTTTTAAATCTCTAATCAACTAAGAAGCTTTGCAAATTAAAAGTGCTACAGCAACTAAAGCAAGTGGAGAAAGAAAGAGATGTTGTTTACCTCCTCTATGCATATAAAAGGTATTTGTTAACAAGGTTGATCAAGTCTTGCCACCAAATAAATTTTATATAGCATATGAAGAAATAAACCTCAAATCAATCATGTTACCTTGAATTGTATTGATATGGATCCAATCACAAGAGTTTGATATTCTTCTTTAGGCTCATATATGGGACAATCAATAGTTCCCACTTTGATAGTTCTCACATGAGAGATAGTATTAACTCCACACGCTTTTTCAATCCTCTTGGGGAAATAAACTGTGTGTTCCTTATCATCAACATTGAAAGTAACCTTTCCTTTATTGCAATCAATAACAGCCCCTGCGGTGTTAAGAAAAGGTCTCCCAAGAATAATAGACATATTATCATCTTCAGGCATTTCCAACACAACAAAATCGGTTAATATCAAGCAGTTATTAGTAACCTCGAACAGAACATCCTCACATATTCCAACAGGAATAGCAGTAGATTTATCAGCCATTTGCAAAGATATATCAGTAGGTATCAACTTATCTAAGTAAAGTCTCTTATAAAGAGAAAAATGCATAACACTAACACCGGCTCCCAAGTCACATAGAGCAAGCTTTAACATAATTATTCTTAATAGAACAAGGAATAGTAGGTATACCGGGTCGCCCAACTTCTTTGGAACTTTGCCATTGAAAGAGTAATTAGCAAGCATAGTGGAAATTTCCTCATTGGGGATTTTCCTTTTGTTAGTAACAATATCTTTCATATACTTTGAATAAGGAGGCAATTTAATAGCATCAGTCAAAGGAATTTGCAAGAATAAAGGTTTCATCCAATCACAGAATTTATTATAGTGTTCTTCTTCCTTTGATTTTAATTTCTTAGCAGGAAAAGGCATTGGCTTTTGCACCCAAGGTTCTCTTTCATTACCATGTTTCTCAGCAATAAAATCATCTTTAGTATACTTTTTATTTTTAGCATGCTTTTCAGGTTCTTTTTCAACCTCTTCTTTATCAGGAGTATCATTCTTATCATTATCTTCACTATTATCATGTTCATTACCACTTTCAGTTTCAGCATCAGAAATAGAAATACTATTAGGATCATTAACAGGTTCAGAGGATTCTACAACATTCTTATGTTTCTTCTTCTTTTTCTTAAAATGAGCTCTAGGTTCAATGCGTTGAGAATCTTGTTCAATTCTTTTGGGATGCCCTTCAGGATATAGAGGATCCTGGGTAGAGACACCACCTCTAGTTGTTACTTCATAAGCATGTTTTTCTTTAGCATTATTTCCTAACAAGTCATTTTGCACTTTAGTGAGTTGATCAATTTGAGTTTGAATCATATGAAAATGTTTAACAAGCATCTTAACATCATTGGAGGTTCTCTCCACAATATCATGCAATTGACTAATAGCTTGAGAATTTTCCATTAGATGATTCTCTACTCTCATATTAAAATTTTCTTGCTTAACAATATAATTATCAAACTCATCTAAGCATTGCGCAGAGGTTTTGAATACGGAATATCTTCCCTAGTAAAGCGTTGAAGCGAATTTACCTCAATCATGGATGAAGGGGGAATTATCTCACATATATCTTCTATAGGAGGTAGATTCTTCACATCTTCAGATTTAATACCTTTCTCCTTGAGAGACTTCTTGGCTTCCCTCATATCTTCATCATTCAATTTAATTAAACCCCTCTTCTTCACTATTGGCGTTGGAGTTGGTTCGAGCGTATTCCAATCATCATAATTCCGGCCTATTTTAGCCAATAATTCTTCAGACGTCGTCCTGAGTTCTTTTCCCGAAAACACAACCAGCACAACTATCCAGGTATGCCCTAGACTCAATGGTTAGTCCACTATAAAATATATCAAGTAAATCATGCTTTTCTAAATCATGGTCAGGCAGAGCTCTAATAAGAGAGCAAAATCTTGCCCAAGCCTCAGGCAATTTCTCTTCATCTTCTTGATCAAAATTATAAACTCTCTGCAAAGCAGCATGTTGAGCACTAGCAGGAAAGTATTTCCGGAAGAAAATATTAAGCAATTCTTTTGGACTTTTAATAGAACCAGGTGGCAAACTATTATACCAAGTTTTAGCGTCATCTTTTAATGAGAATGGAAAGATTTTAGCAACAAAGTAAGTACGCTTCTTAACATCATCAGAAAACAAGCTACTCAAAGTAGATAACTCAGTCATGTGTTCAACAACACTTTCTTTTTCAGTACCACAAAAGGGTGTTTTCTCAACAATAGCCGTATGAGATAGATCAAGAGAAAAATCATAATCTTTATCCCTAATGTTTATAGGAGATGTGGCAAATTTAGGATCGGGAGACAGCTTTATATCTAACGAGTATGTTCCGCAAGAAACTTTTTAATTTTTCTTGCATCAGTAGTAGCATGGCATTTTTCAATAAAATCATCATCAAGTTCCACATAATCTTCATCAAGATCATCACTAGAGTATTCAAGTTCGAGTGAATTAACGAGTGTAGTAACATCAGGAGTTTCAACGATTTTCAATTTGTCTAGACCTAGCAATGGAAGCATCTAGAAAAGTTCCCAATGAACCACTATCATCAAGCACGACAGAAATATTATCAATATTATGAGAGTTTTCGGATTCAGCGAAGTACCAAGCATTTGAAGCATGTGGTGGTGAAACAAGTTTATCAATCACAGATGGTGAATCAAGAGCAGACAGAGGTACTCGAGTTGTACCTTTTCTTGTAGTGGATGGTAATATGGCGACCTTAGTATCGCGAGGTTTACCCATGATGGAGAATTTGCAGCGAATAATATCAATCCAAGTGAACTTCCAAATAAAGCTATGCTCCCGGCAACGGCGCCGTGAAAATAGTCTTGATGACCCACAAGTATAGGGGATCGCAACGAGTCTTCGAGGGAAGTATTACCCAATTTATTGATTCGACACAAGGGGAGACAAAGAATACTTGAAAGCCTTAACAGCGGAGTTGTCAATTCAGCCGCACTGAAACAGACTTGCTCGCAAGAGTTTATCGAGAGTAACAGCTTTATAGTAGTAGCGAGTGGTGAAATAACAAGCAACAGAGTAACAAAGACAGCGAGTAGTGATTATAGTAAACGAGCGAGGATTAAAATATCGTAGGCACGGGGACGGATAACGGGCGTTGCTTGGATGAGAGAAACTCATGTAACAATCATAGCGGTGGCATTTGCGGATAATAATAAAACGGTATCCAAGTACTAATCAATCAATAGGCATGTGTTCCAATTATAGTCGTACGTGCTCGCAATGAGAAACTTGCACAACATCTTTTGTCCTACCAGCCGGTGGCAGCCGGGCCTCAAGGGAAACTACTGGATATTAAGGTACTCCTTTTAATAGAGTACCGGAGCAAAGCATTAACACTCCGTGAACACATGTGATCCTCACATCGCTACCATTCCCTCCGGTTATCCCGATTTCTGTCACTTCGGGGCCATTGGTTCCGGACAGCGACATGTGTATACAACTTGCAGGTAAGATCATAAACAACGAATATCATGATGAATCAATAACATGTTCAGATCTGAGATCATGGCACTCGGGCCCTAGTGACAAGCATTAAGCATAACAAGTTGCAACAATATCATAAAAGTACCATCTACTGACACTAGGCACTATGCCCTAACAATCTTATGCTATTACATGACCAATCTCATCCAATCCCTACCATCCCCTTCGGCCTACAGCGGGGGAATTACTCACACATGGATGGGGGAAACATTGCTGGTTGATGGAAAGGCGTTGGCGGTGATGGCGGTGATGATCTCCTCCAATTCCCCGTCCCGGCGGAGTGCCAGAACGGAGACTTCTGGCTCCCGCGACGGAGTTTCGCGATGTGGCGGCGTTCTGGAGGGTTTCTGGCGACTTCGACTTCTCTCCCGTGCGTTTTTAGGTCGAGGCGAATAAGTAGTCCGAAGGAGGGCGTCGGAGGCCGACCGAGGGGGCCACACTACATGGCCGCGCGGGCCCCCCCTGGGCCGCGCCGCCATGTAGTGTGGGGCCCTCGGGACTCCACTTCAATTGCCCTTCTGGCTCCGTCATTATTCTGGGAAAATAGGCCCTTTCGTCAAAATCCCGAGGTTTTTCCTGAAAGTTGGATTTCCGCACAAAAACGAGACACCAGAACAGTTCTGCTGAAAACAGCGTTAGTCCGTGTTAGTTGCATCCAAAATACACAAATTAGAGGCAAAACAATAGCAAAAGTGTTCGGGAAAGTAGATACGTTTTGGACGTATCAGGGCGCCGCTCTTGCGCCCTCTGGTCGGCGGCGGAGACGCCGACTCCTTCTTGATGAAGACCGGTGTCGACGGAGACGCCGACTCCTTCATGATGAAGACCGGGGGCGTCGATCCGTCGGACCTGGACGCGGACCTTGACCCAGACGAGGAGGAGGACGGCGTCATCCTACTCGGAGTCCAGGAACGGCCGTGTCGGCGCGACACGGTATCCGCCTCTGGCGGCGGCATCCCCAGAGAGGGGGAGTTTCCACCCTCGATGTGCGCGAGCACATTCGCGAGGGTGCGGTTAGGCGCGCTCCACCACCGGCGGCGGCCGGCGGCATTGTTCCTAGCGGGAGGAGGGGGCCGTCGTAAGCGGCGAGTTCACACTCGTACCTGCTGATACGTCTCCGACGTATCGATAATTTCTTATGTTCTATGCCATATTATTGATGATACCTACATGTTTTATGCACACTTTATGTCATATTCGTGCATTTTCTGGAACTAACCTATTAACAAGATGCCGAAGTGCCGGTTGCCGTTTTCTGCTGTTTTTGGTTTCGAAATCCTAGTAACGAAATATTCTCGGAATTGGACGAAATCAAGACCCGGGGGCCTATTTCTCCACGAACCTTCCGGAAGACCGAAGAGCATACGAAGTGGGGCCACGAGGTGGCCAAACCACATGGCGGCGCGGCCAAGGGGGCCCGCGCCGCCCTGTGGTGTGGGCCCCTCGTCAGCCCTCCGACTCGCCCTTCCGCCTACTTAAAGCCTTCGTCGCGAAACCCCGAGGCGAAGAACCACGATACGGAAAACCTTCCGGAGACGCCGCCGCCGCCAATCCCATCTCGGGGGATTCTGGAGATCTCCTCCGGCACCTCGCCGGAGAGGGGATTCATCTCCCGGAGGACTCTACGCCGCCATGGTCGCCTCCGGAGTGATGAGTGAGTAGTTCACCCCTGGACTATGGGTCCATAGCGGTACCTAGATGGTTGTCTTCTCCTCATTGTGCTTCATTGTTGGATCTTGTGAGCTGCCTAACATGATCAAGATCATCTATCTCGTAATACTCTATGTTGTGTTTGTCGGGATCCGATGGATAGAGAATACCATGTTATGTTAATTATCAAGTTATTACATATGTGTTGTTTATGATCTTGCATGCTCTCCGTTATTAGTAGAGGCTCTGGCCAAGTTTTTACTCTTAACTCCAAGAGGGAGTATTTATGCTCGATAGTGGGTTCATGCCCGCATTGACACCTGGGACGATGACGAAAAGTTCTAAGGTTGTGCTGTGCTCGTTGCCACTAGGGATAAAACATTGGCGCTATGTCCGAGGATGTAGTTGTTGATTACATTACGCACCATACTTAATGCAATTGTCACGTTGCTTTGCAACTTAATACTCGGAGGGGGTTCGGACGATAACCCGAAGGTGGACTTTTTAGGCATAGATGCAGCTTGGATGGCGGTCTATGTACTTTGTCGTAATGCCCAATTAAATCTCACTATACTTATCATGACATGTATGTGCATTGTTATGCCCTCTCTATTTGTCAATTGCCCGACTGTAATTTGTTCACCCAACATGCTTTTATCTTATGGGAGAGACACCTCTAGTGAACTCGTGGACCCCGGTCCATTCTTTAATACTGAAATACAAATCTGCCGCAATACTTGTTTTTACTGTTTTCTCTCGCAAACAACCATCTTCCACACAATACGGTTAATCCTTTGTTACAAGCAAGCCGGTGAGATTGACAACCTCACTCGTTTCGTTGGGGCAAAGTACTTTGGTTGTGTTGTGCAGGTTCCACGTTGGCGCCGGAATCCCCGGTGTTGCGCCGCACTACATCCCGCTGCCATCAACCTTCAACGTGCTTCTTGGCTCCTCCTGGTTCGATAAACCTTGGTTTCTTTCTGAGGGAAAACTTGCTGCTGTGCGCATCATACCTTCCTCTTGGGGTTGCCCAACAAACGTGTGAAATACACGCCATCACCTGCGCCGAAAAAAGGCGGTCCACGCCTCGTAGTTGTCGGGGAAGAAGCGCAGCTCCGCGCGCTGCTCGTCACTGAGAGTGACGAGCACCGCGTCGATCTCCGCCTGCAGGGCGGAGCGACCCATCCGCGGAGGTGGGATCAGGACTCCGCCCGCGCTGAGTCGCCATCCTCCCGGCGCGTGGAAGTCCGGCGGCGCCGGGTAGCCCGCCATGTGGAGGATCCGCCCCTCCCATTGGTGGAGAGAGTGGCGGTGAAAGTGCATGGAGCCCCCATGTGTGGTTTTGGTAATTAATGACAATCCCTATGGACTAATGTTTGCATTGAGTTATATTTGTAGGAGTTGTCCGTAGGAAATGCTTGAACCATATGTTGGCTTCAAGATTGCAGTAAGAATAAATTGATGAAGGATATCAAGTGTCAAGTATGTCTTGAAGATGAAGATGAAGTGAGCCCCTCAAGTTACTTCAAGACATCAACATGATGAAGGATGAAGAAATGAAGTGCAAGTTCAAGATGAGCCAACTCGAAGAGATCATATGCTTGAAGCTTGCCATCCATATGGTGTTCATGGATATGTGAAGACGCGCCGAAGAAGATGCTCTCCCATAGTGGAGTATGGGGGAGCATTTCGCATGACTTCATCAAGCAAGCACAATCAATAAAGGTGTTCCATCTTGTTGCTGTTGGAGATATGCCCAAGAGGCAATAATAAAGTGGTTATTATAATATATATTTGTGTTTATGATAAATGTTTGCATATCATGCTATAATTATATTAACCGAAACATTGATACGTGTGTGTTATGTAAACAACAAGGAGTCCCTAGTAAGCCTCTTGTATAACTAGCTTGTTGATTAATAGATGATCATAGTTTCGTGATCATGAACATTGGATGTTATTAATAACAAGGTTATGTCATTAGATGAATGATATAACGGACACACCCAAATAAGCGTAGCATAAGATCAAGTCATTTAAGTTCAACTTGCTATAAGATTTCGATACATAGTTACCTAGTCCTTCGACCATGAGATCATGTAAATCACTTATACCGGAAGGGTACTTTGATTACATCAAACGCCACTGCATAAATGGGTGGTTATAAAGATGGGATTAAGTATTCGGAAAGTGTGAGTTGAGGCATATGGATCAAGAGTGGAATTTGTCCATCCCGATGACGGATAGATATACTCGGGCCCTCTCGGTGGAATGTCGTCTGATTAGCTTGCAAGCATGTGACTAGGTCACAAGAGATGACATACCACGGTACGAGTAAAGAGTACTTGTCGGTAACGAGGTTGAACTAGGTATGGAGATACCGATGATCGAACCTCGGACAAGTAAAGTATCGCGTGACAAAGGAAATCGGTATCGTATGTAAATGGTTCTTTCGATCACGAAGTCATCGTTGAATATGTGGGAGCTATTATGGATCTCCAGGTCCCGCTATTAGTTATTGATCTGAGAGGAGTCTCTATCATGTCCGCATAGTTCTCGAACCGTAGGGTCTAGGGTGACACACTTAAGGTTTGATGTCGTTTTAAGTAGATATGGAATATGGAATGGAGCTCGAATGTTGTTCAGAGTCTCGAATGAGATCCGAGACATCACGAGGAGGTTCGGAATGGCCCGGAGAATAAGATTCATATATGGGAAGTCATTTTCCGGGGTTCGGAAAAAGTCCGGTGTTTTGACCGGAGCTTCTAGAAGGTTTTGGAAGGAATAGTCCGGAATATTGTGGAAGGTTCCGGAAGAGTCCGGAACGACCCGGGCTATCTAAAAAAGTCCGGAGGGTTCCATAATAGGTGTATCCATGTTTTCCTTAAGGGTTAAGAAGTTTCCCCTAAGGCAGATTCGGATTTGGCAAAAGAGTCCTAGTTCTAGTAGGTTTCGGCTGACAGAAACCAACTGGAACTCTCCCAAACTTTGGGGGCAGGTCTTGGACGACCCAAGGACCTTTTCCACCTATAAAAGGAGGGCAAGGGGAGCCCCAAGAGGTGCACAAGTCGAAGCCCTAGCTCCCTCTCTCCAAACCCTAGCCGCCACCTCCTCCCGCTTCTCCCGTAGTGCTTAGGCGAAGCCCTGCCGGAGATCTCCACCACCACCGACACCACGCCGTCGTGCTGTCGGGATTCTGAGGAGGATCTACTACATCCGCTGCCCGCTGGAATGGGGAGAAGGACTTTGTCATCAACACCGAACGTGTGACCGAGTACAGAGGTGCTGCCCGACTGTGGCACCGTCAAGATCTTCTACGCGCTTTTGAAAGCAGCAAGTGATCGACTACAGCAACAACGAGATCTAATCTCGTAGGCTTTGGAAATCTTCAAGGGTTAGTCTCATGATCTTCTCGTTGCTACCATCTTCTAGATTGGATCTTGGCTTGTTATTTGTTCTTGCGGTAGGAATTTTTTTGTTTTCTATGCTACGAATCACATCAGTGGTATCAGAGCCGTGTCTATGCATAGATTGGTTGCACAAGTAGAACACAATTGTTTTGTGGGCGTTGATGCTTTTGTTGTCTTTAGTTGGTGTACTTTGCATCTTGCGGGATGGTGGGATGAAGCGGTCCGGGCTAACTTTACATGACCGCGTTCATGAGACTTGCTCCACGCTAGACATGCAACTTGTATTGCATAAGTGGCTTTGCGGGTGTCTGTCTCTCTCACCATAGGGAAGATTCAATCTACTCTTTCTATTGGCAACACTAGTATCACCGTTGTGGTTCATGTTCCCAGGTAGATTGGATCTTACTCGAAAACCCTAAACCACGTAAAATATGCAAACCAAATTAGAGGCGTCTAACTTGTTTTTGCAGGGTTTGGTGATGTGATATGGCCATGATGTGATGATGAATATGTATGAGATGATCATTATTGTATTGTGGCAACCGGCAGGCGCCTTTAGGTTGTCTTTATATTTCATGTAGTAGTACTGTTATTTCAAAGTAGTTGTAATAGTTGCTACATGTGGTGAACAACCATGAAGACGACGCCATGGACCTTGACGCTACGCCGACGATGATGGAGATCATGCCCGTTGATGATGGAGATCATGTCCGTGCTTTGGAGATGAAGATCAAAGGCGCAAAGACTAAAGGGCCATATCATATCACATATGAATTGCATGTGATGTTAATCCTTTATGCATCTTATCTTGCTTAGATCGCGACGGTAGCATTATAAGATGATCCCTCACATTAATATCTAGATAATAAAGTGTTCTCCCTTGTATGCACCGTTGCTACAGTTCGTCGTTTTGAAGCATCTCGTGATGATCGGATGTGATAGATTCTACGTTCACATACAACGCGTGTAAGCCATGTTGCACACGCGGAAATACTTGGTTTTGCTTGACGAGCCTAGCATGTACAGACATGGCCTCGGAACACAGGAAACCGAAAGGTTAAACACGAGTCATATGGATGATATGATCAACATGTTGATGTTCACCACTGAAGCTACATCATCTCACGCGATGATCGGTTTTGGTGTAATGGATATGGATCGTGTGCCACTAAACAACTATGAGGGATGTTGTATTAAGTGGGAGTTCATTAGTAATTAGATTAAAACATGAACTAACTATCATGAACATAGTCTGAATAGTATTTTGAATTAAATTTGTAGAATTGGCATCCGTTATCTACCATGCGCTAGTCTTATAATTGAGATAGAAACATTGTTAAGTCTGATAAGCAACTTTACGGACTGGTACCGCGTATTGTTGAAGAATCAAGAAATGATCAAGTCTTATTGCAAACTTTTAGTAAACCTCACATTGCTGATTCAAAGAGAAATGGTTTCAATTAGTACCTAAAATCATCTTGTCTCCGTGAAACTTGAAGTTCAAATCCGTTTGAAAAGTAAGGAGCTGGAAATTTTGTTTTCAGAAATAAGCAAGGTATGAGATACATGTGATATCTAAGACCTTATTGCAAGATGATAGAATATAATCTAGTGAAACTACATAAACTCATAAGTTTTATGGGAATGTACGAAGGTTGAAGATGCCAGGCGTCCCAATCCTCCAACTAGTTGGCCACTAGCGATATTCGCATATCCATGAAGTGATCGTCCTTAGTATGCACCGTTGCTAAGACTCGTCGTTTCGAAGCATCACGTGATGATCGGGTGTTATAGATTCTACGTGTGCATACAACGGGTGCAAGCCAGATTTGCACATGCGAATACTAAGGTCAAAACTTTACGAGCCTAGCATGTACAGACATGGTCTCGGAAAGACATCATGATTTGATGGATAAAAATTATGAGTGAAATTGTTCATCACATTAAATGGTTACTAATAGTGAAATCCGGAACACTTGTCATGTGATGATCAACTTCAAGGTAAGAACCTCAAGGTCATTGGTGTTTGAACAACAAACCTAGAAGTTATTGATGACGGGAAAATGGCGGCGACAAAAATAACTAATGCGCGTCCACGTCATAGAGACAGATAGTATATAAATTTAAAGTTGCGCGAATGTAAATCACAACAAATCAAGAATTGCGAGTACTTTATTTCCAGAACTCTTACATATGCATAAAAGAACTGTTAATTATATCTCCGAAGAGAAAACCCCTGATTAAGAATTCCAACATTTCTAATGTAAAGGATTACATCATATGACTATTACAAAAGATTAAATAGAAAATCTAAGCCCTCGTCGCTGTCATCGATGTCGCCGTCCTCGAGGAAGTTAATCTTCTTTAATTCTCACATAATTTTGTATCATTTATTTCACAACATATGTGTCATGTTTTTTTTTACTTGCACTGATATCAGAAGTACAAGAAGTATGCATGCATTGGATACTAATTTATTTAATCGGCTAATATATTGACCACTTGCTGACTGACAAGGTATTAACTTATCAATGCCTACGAGTTGTAGACTAGGGTTTAGTTGGAAGTAGAGGGCAAGTAGATCTCGAAGGTTTCAGCCGAAAAGTACTCGACGATTATGAAACTAGGGTTTGAGGAACAATGATTCGATGCTTTCTTTGTCCCTCGACTCCCCCTTATATAGGAGGTGGAGCCGAGGGATTCGTATTGTACAAGTTACAGAGTCCGAGAAGGTTTCTAACTCCTCCCGCAAGATTACAAACAATGCTTCCTATTACAACTCTAGCTTTCCTTAACAATATCTTGGGCTTCCGAATCTTCTTATTTTTCGGGTAGTGGGCCTTCAGTAAACCCCGGGTACTATCTTCGGCAGGTCCATTGGGGATGCCTATGTCACTGACTGTGAGCATCCTAACTAATATATGAAGGATGATTCCTTGCATGGTTTCTTACTACCCGATGCATTTGTCTATTTTACATGCAAAGAGCATCGGCATGCATGGCAAAGTCTTGAATCCTCTTTGGATTATCACATATGTTGGTCTAATTTGTTTGACATATATAACATCTTTTCACAGTCATGTTTATTTTTACTTATACTCGTACTAATTTTGATAGTACGAATGTACTCATGAGAGCGCATGTGTGGGTTATTTATGCTCGATCAATTAACCAAGGTGATGTTTCTAATATAGTTGATTAACCGACCAGAGACCCATTTTCATTGTTGCGTGCAGCATGGGCCATGTGAACATGCAGGGATTCTACATGCATGAGTTGAACAAAGCATAGTTTGCATATGCGTGACAGTGCGCACCATGCAATCGAATATTTTATAACATGCAAGGTTTATTATTTCAGACCCAATACATGCTATATATAGATGGCCTTGTAGGCCTTGTATTTTCAGGATCGGGCAAAGGTTACTTTGAAAACCACCATAGGCAAATTATTTTATTTGTCTTTCAGACTACATGCACATTTCTTCTACTAGTACATGGTTACTAGTTATTAATCCTAGTCATGTAACTATTTTGTGCATGATGATCATTTGGCTAAGAATTTGTGTAGTTTTTAATATTAGAACATGGGAGTTTTAGAACTCTTTAGCTTTTATCAATATGATCCAACTAAAGGCATAATTTAGTAGCATTTTAATTTAGAGCACCTTGGCTTGTGTCAATGTGACCAAACCAAGGGCGTGTTTTTTTATTGTATATATGTAGATTTATAGCACCTTGGTTTGTGTCAATATGATCAAACCAAGAGCCAATATATATATTTCTTGTAGAGGGTATTGATTTAAAGCTACTTGGTTCATGTCAATGTGACCAAACCAAGCACTTGATTTTACCAATATTTGATTTTCTAGCAACTTGTTTTGTGTCAATATGACCAAAACAAGAGCCAATTATTTAATATGATATGAATTTGAGCAACTTGGCTTATGTCAATATAACCAAACCAAGGGCATGATTTTAACATGTAATTTTATAGCAACTTGGATTGTGTCAATGTGACCAAAACAAGAGCATGATTTTAGTAACATATGTATTTTGAGCAACTTGGTTTGTGTCAATGTAACCAAACCAAGAGCCATTTGTTTCATGATTATATGGATTTAAAACAACTTGGTTTGTGTCAATGTGACCAAACCAAGAGCAGCGATTTAGTAGTATGTGTTTTCAGAGCAACTTGTCTTGTGTCAGTGTGACAAAAACAAGAGCCAATAGTTTTAGGATCATAGAAAGAATGCAATATGAGAGGTAGCAATTTAGGAAGAGAAATCCCTAGTTTGTGTCAATGTGACCAAACTAGAGATTAGGAGGAGAAACTCCATGGCGTGTGTCAATGTGACCAGCCAAGGAGCAAGGGAAGAATCACATTCTCACCTTTAAGCTGATGTCCTCCGAGTCTTCTCCTTGCGTGTGCAAGGGCAGCAGCCGGCCGGCGGCGGCGGCCAAGCAGCAGCGCTTTTATGTGTGTATGTGGGTGTTGATGGCAGGAAAGCCATGGGAGGCTGGGTGCATGGAGCGATCTCAGCGATTCTGCGATGCGTATGACGAAGTGGCAGCACTAGTAGAAAAAGAGGCTTCCGTCCACCCCTATTAGTCCCGGAAATATTCGAACCGCGACTAAAGGGGGCTTTAGTCGCGGTTCGGGAGGCGACCCGCGACTAATGCTCCATCCGCGATGAAAGGGTACCCCTTTAGTCGCGGTTGGTAACACCAACCGGGACTAAAGGGCTATGGAGGGATGCGGCCGGCGAAAAAACCTTTAGTCTCGGTTGGGGACACCAACCGCGACTAAAGGGTCCGTTAGTCGCGGTTGGTGTCCCCAACCGGGACTAAAGGTTTTTCTGAGTTTTTTTACTCTCACGCACCCTGCCCCCCCTGTGGATCGCCTTTTTTGGTTTGTAAAATACAAAAGAAAACGATAGAAAATTCAAAAAAAAAATTGTTTTCAGATTCTTGTATGTTATGCAACCTACTATTCAGAGAAATTAAGAAATTCGAATTTTCACTTTTTTGCAAAAAAAGTTTAAAAAATGGTAAAACCGCAATAACTTTTGCATACGACGTCGGAAAAAAACGTATAATATATCAAAAAAATCCTTGGAAAAAGTTACATCCGAATTCACCGGGGTTTACCCGATTAGACAATTTTTAGATTCTCAAAATTCCAAATGAAAATACGAAAGCAGGAAGATTTTAGTTTTTGCTATAAATTATGGATTTTATATTTTTTTAATTTTTAAAAAAATTAAAATTAATAATTGCATCCAGCATAAAGATTACAATTACTTTTACCCAAATTTTAGATTTTCAAATTTTTAGGTTTTGGAAAAAAAAAATTTAAAAATTAAAAAAATTTAAAAAATTAAAAAATAAGAAATTAATGTTTATTTGTTTATTCACGATTATTATTACATCATTATTTTGGTTTATGAAAAAAAATTATTTGAAATTCAAACAATAAAAAAATGTGACATCGACCAACATGTTAATAGGATTGATATGATACTAGTATCACATACATGCGGGACGGAATGGAACTCGAAAGTTAAGTGTGCTAGAGGTGGAGTAGTGGGAGGATGGGTGACCGAGCGAGAAGTTTGACCACGAGTAATTTGACTAGAGATAAGTGTAGTTAGAGATAGAGACTAAGCTATGCAAATAACTGAAATAATAGAAATTCTGAAAAAAAATAGAAAAAAAACGGAGTGAAAAAAATTAGAAACCCAAATGAATTAAAAAAAATTAACGAAATAGCCTTTAGTTCCGGTTGGGGACACCAACCGCGACTAAATGTCCTTCGCCCAGGCGCACGCTAGCCGCCCACGTGGACGGGCCTTTAGTCGCGGTTCGTAACCAACCGCGACTAAAGGCCCTTTAGTCGCGCTTAATTGGTCACGGTTGCGCAACCGCGACTAATGGCAGTTGCGAATAAAGGCCATTTTTCTACCAGTGGGCGGTGAATATGGAGTCCGTGCCGGTATTTATAGAGCAAAATAGGCGGCAGTTCTTTCATGGGCGCGGGGGCGCGCCCACGTTCTCCAAATCGTGGGAGTGGAGCGACGGTTGAATCCCGATATTTTCTATCGTGTATATATCTTGGAGAGATGACCGATTCTAACCCCTACTCGTGTGGAGCAAGAGCGTTCTGCTCTATGGGCTGTGGCCATGTGGGCCAGAGATGATTAGCACTCCACAGCTATTTTAATGAGTGATTAATTAGGTAGCGGTGCCGACTAATCCATGCATGCACGTAGCCTACGAAGTAATGTGTATAGCATATATGAGCTAGCTAATAAATCATCAACCCGTAGTCATGATTAATCTATACCTAATAATAAAGGAAGAAGCGTTTCCTTGGTTCGGTCCGTTCGATTTCTGGTTCGTCCTTGGTTTCCTTCGTCCGTCTTCGCTGAGCGTTTCTATGGCTTTCGATTTCGTACGTCGCCTCCGTATACGGACTGGTCTCTGCCCTCGCTCCTGAAAAGAGTCCACATCAACATACCGTACCCCTATGTTAGAGCATCTCCAGTCGCGTCCCCCAAACGGCGTTTGGGGGACGGCGGACAAGAAATGGAGAAAATCGCGTCCCAGTCGCGTCCCCCAAAGCTAAATGGCGCCTCATTTGTGTCCAGCGTCCCGGTAGAGACTCTATGTATAGAGTCTCTACGGGGACGCCGGACACAAAATGAGAGCCCATATGCATGCATGCAGCCCCTAGTCCCCACATGCCATTCTCTTTCCCCACACTTTCTCTCACCTACTTTTCCCACATGCGGGTGGTCCCTTCTATTAAAACGCATGCATCCGGACGCTCGTTTGAGGGACGCGGCTGGAAAGGGTCTCTTTTCTGTACAGATTTTTTATCTCTTTTTGTCCGGCGCGGTCCTAAACGTGCCCCAAATCATTTGTGCCGGACGTTTTTTGAGGGACGCGACTGGAGATGCTCTTAAACGCTCATATACAGCGCTCGACGGAGCCACCAGGAATCGATCAATCTCGATGACGGGCCGATGGCGAGGAGGAAGGGCGGATCAGGAAAACAGGGAGGCACTAGAATCATGGGGCTGTGCTCCCATGGTCGAGCTCCGCCGGAGCGCGCTGGCACAGGAGGGGTGAGATGGAACGAGCAAGGACGCCGCTGCCGGGGATGAAGAGTTGAAGACCCCACGGAATATGTCGTGGTGCCCATGGCCTCTGACTCTGTCCGATCCGGGATGCTCAACTTGGACTTCGATGGAGGCTGTGTAGGAGGTTGGGGTGTTCGAGGTTGTGATTCTGGACGAGTTGTCTACTACGGTTATTCTGGCCTTCGCCGCAGTTTGGGAGCGAGCTATTCCTAACGAGCATTGAGGTTTTTCTCACGAGCGATCCGGCTTTAGACACAAGCTCAACTTCCATGATGACTTGTCTGCCCGATTCATACCTCAATGGAGTTTGCTCGTCATGAAAGCTCCAAATCTAGATTTCGTCGGCAACAAAGGTTCCGGGTCGACGGATCGTGCTCCCTGCGACGCACTAAGCAGCAACACGTACAGGCTGCAAAATTCTGCAAGTGCCACGACGCACTAAGCAATATCACAGGCTAAACATGTGCTTGGAGGTCATCGGGTCCTGCTGGACATCTCGCTGGCAGCCTGGCAGGCTGGAACCCTGAAGGAAGGATGCGCACAGCCGCCGGAGACTGGGCTACGGCTTACCATGCATACGGTGGGGACGATACGGTGGTAGAAAATATACGATGGGAATGGAGGTAGATGCAAGTGCAAGACATGAAGTGCTGCTCGAGGATTGAATCCAAAGAAAGCCCTCGAGGTGACTTGTGTAGATCTTCGTGGAGTAACGTTAATCTAATTAACTGTTTGGGATGATGGCATTACATTGGTGCATACGGAAGAAGGCACAGACCAATGGTTATGAGGCGCAGATCGGGAGCGCAGCGTGAACATCGATTGGATTTCTCCCGGCTACTCTACAAGATGTGCTTGGTCAGGTCAGAACTAACCTTGTAGCAATGATCCATCAGCAGCAACACCACCGCCCCGGCGAGGATGAGACCTTACCTAGATTGTTGGCTGCCAATCCATGCCGGTGCATCGTCGATCGGTGGTCTCCTACCACTGTTTTTTCTCATCCGTTTGTGCCGTCATCGACATCTATCTGGACGCTGAAAACGAATCTAAAAAAAAACTGGTATGTGATCCAATCCTGCATCTCCGGCTTTTTTGATACAATATGGCATGCTTACTTTAATTTTTCAGTGGAGCATCTGTTCTAAATCTGGCATAAATATATTCGAAGATGGTTCATGCAGCGGGAGGGGGTAGGTACAGTAGCGATGATATAACTGTGAAGCAAATCGCCTAGCCGTTGATTGCAAGGCTCCCATTCAAAGAACTTACCCACATCGTTTGATTTTGTGTCAGGTCACCCATGCATGCACTCAGTAGGCAGGTAGCATTGTCCTTGAATTTTGTAATACAAATTAGTTTTTACATATGTCATATTGTGAATTAATTTGCTTTAAGATGGAGGCAAGAGATAACATAAACAAGTTGGATACTGTATATATATTCATTTTGCTGCTTTCAGTAGTTAACGTCACATGATATTTGAGGCAGTCCCATTTGCTGCCTTTCTTCAAGTGGAATTGATATGTTTTTTGGAAAAAAAATCTAACTTGTGATAACCTCTTAGTTTTACCAATTGAACTTAATGACTTTAGAACGAACTTCTGGCGTGTATTATCCCGATGCAACGCACGGGCACTTTTACTAGTTTCTATAAAGGTTGTAAAACTCCTCTTTGGTGAAAACTTATCTATATATTTTGTCCATTTATTTTAGTTCAAAGCGGCCGCCTTTTATGGGGTTGTCGCGTCACAGCCGAATTTAATCCCACGCACGGTCGAATACTTTAGAAATTTAGTGTTGCTCACAGATTTTGAATTTAGGTCAATATTAGACTACCACCGTCGATGGCGATATACTTGTTAATAAATTTACATTTGATTATTTGGTAGACCTTTTTTATATTTGGAATTTATTTATTAATTTTACCATATTTCATGATCATTGATTTTCCTTACAACTTAGGACAAAATCAGTGTCAACAGTTATTGATATTGAAGTGTTTTCTGAGAATGAGGAAAGCTAAAAGAGAAACTACAAAATATTTTGGCAGAAAGAAAGAAAAGACTAGAAAGTCTAGCTCAGGTGTATATAGATGATATACATGTTATGAATGTATTTTTTGATTGGTCACACAATAGAATTTTTGGGTATAAGTACCATATTGGTTGGTATGAGATGTCATACAACACAACGCAATACAAGAATACAATGGCCTAAGTGACTGATAAGGAATGTGGTAATAATGCACGTATGGACAAAATAAAGTGTTATTAAGTTCATCGTTGGCATTCTTCCTAGCCCTTCAGATATATAATAAATAACTTAATAATTGTTATTTAGCTCTGGTCAAATAAAAACAATGAGTTGTTAAAGGTTATGACCATACTCCATGTACGATGGATAAATTATTATAAATCTTAATGGTGAAACACACATGCATAACACTGACGCTAAAATGCCATAAGGCAAATGATTTGAATTCCACTCATTTGTGGAACCGCCATTTAGGTCATGTTAGAAAGGAACGCATGAAGGAACTCCATACAAATGGATTTTTTGAGTCATTTGATTTTTGAATCGTTTGGCGCTTGCAAATCTCTTCTAAAGAGAATGACTGAAATACCGTTCATAGGCCAAGAGTTGAACAGGCAACTAACTTAGTGGAAACATACATGATGATGTTTATGTTTCACTAGGCATAGTTGTGTGCGGGAGATTCTTCTACTTCATGAAAACTTCCAACAATGAATTGAGTATATATATGTGGATATATTTATTCGATAAGGAAGAAGTTTGAAACATTTGAATGGATTCAAATAAATTTCAGCATGAAGTAGAAATTATCGTAATAGAAAAGTTAAATATCTATGATTGGAACATGGTGGAAATATTTGAATTACGAGTTTTTAGCGAACATCTAAGAGAGTTATGAAATTGTTCTACAACTCACGTTTCTTGGAGTATCATAGTGATGATGGAGTATCCGAGAGACGTATCCAAACCTTGTTGGATTAATGATGAGATAATTATGATGCCATTATATTTTTGTGGATTATGCTTTAGAGACTACCGCTTTTACACTGAATAGAGAGCATCATCATAATCCGTTGAAATGACACGATACGAGTTGTGGCATGGGTGTAAACCCTAATAGTCCTTTCTTAAAATTTGGTATGCATAGCATAAGTAAATAAGTTTACAACCAAAATCGGATGAATGTCTTTGTTTGTTATCCTAGAGAATTGATTGGGAATTCTTTCCACTATGGAGACAAAGACAAAAGTGTTTGTCGATATTTCTTATTTCCAAGAAATTGTTTCTAGTGAAGTATTTGAGTGGGAGGACAATAGAACTTGATAAGGTTTATGAACATGAGCATAATGATCAGAGTAGTGCAGCATCGGAAATGGTTCCGGAAGCGGCCACGACGATCATAGCTCCCATGTCTATAAAGTGTTATAGTCATGAAGATCGAAGTACCTATTGAATCTTGTAGGTATGGTTTACTTTATGATCAAATAAATGATTTATGAACAAATGATTGATTTTGAACAATGATAAACCAACTACATACAAAGAAGCTATGATGGGCCCTGACTCCGTTAAAATGGCTATGCGCCATGAAATCCAAGATAGGTAAATACTTTTTGAAAGTAAATGGATCTATAAAATTGATGGACTTGGATGGAATATCCTTGAAGAAGCTCGACTTGTCGAAAAGTTGTTTACGGCAAAGTCCAAAGAGTTGACTACGATAAGATTAGATTTTCCGTAGCGATGCTTATAGTCTATGTGGATTATTCTAGTAATCGCTACATATTTCTTTTATGAGATATGCTAGTAGGATGGCAAAATACATTACTTAACAGAAGTGTGTATTAAAGGTGTATACAAGATACAACCAAGAATTTTGCTGGTCCGTGGAATACTAGATAGGTATACGAACTTCAATTGGATGAAGTGAGTATCGCGGAGTTGGAATCTTCACCGGATGAAATAATCAAAGAGTTTTGATTTCATCAGAAACGATGAAGATGCTTGCATTTGCAAGAAATTAAGTGGGAGCGCTAAGACATAATTATAATATTATATGTGGATGACATATCATTGATTATAAATGATGTAATTATATACTTGATGTGATTAAAAGGTTTCATTGAGAATTAACTTCAATGAAAGGATATGGACTGAAACATATTTAGTGCCAAGATCTATGAAGATAGATTGTAACACATAATAAGTTTAAGTCAAAGTACATAGAATGAATATTGAAGTAGTTCAATATAAAAATAATAAGAATGTGTTCTTTTCCATGTGAAGGTTTAACAAGACTTGAGTGTATTTGACACTCGATGAGTATAAACATATGAGTGATTTTAGATCACGAATAATATGTACACAGTTAGATGTCCTGTGCTCTAAAGTGTTACGAGCATATACCAGAATGATTCATGTGATGATCATTGGATAATAGTAAGAATATCCCTGAGTACTTTAGAAGAACCAAGGATATATAGTTTTGTATGGGGTAATGACAAATAAATCGTTGTAAGGTGTTACACCGATATTAGTTTGGTCACATATAAAAATAAAATTTCAATCTCAATTAGGCTAAGTGTTGTTTAAAAGGTAGCACAATAAGCTAGAAGAAGTCTATGCTAGATTTTGATGAGTTCTAAATATTGTGACGGATTCTACAAAAGAAGACAGAATATGTCATTGTTATGACAATGACTGGGGATGTTTAAGTCGAGGAGTTCTTTGAGAATTTGGTGTAGTTCCGATAGTGTCAGAACTTTAAAGCTATATTGTGTGTGACAATATCTTTACTATTACTAGTACCAATGCCCGTGCGTTGCCACGGGTACTCAAATTTTATTTCTCAGTGAACATATAATTTACAACTCACTAAGAAATTTAAAACAAATCAGTTATATCATAATGTACATAAATTTCCCCATGGTATGTGGAGCAAAAGATATATTATTAATCACCATTTCAACACGAAAATATATCTTATGAAACATCATTTCAACATCAGCACCACTTCGCAAAGTGAAAGAAAAGACAATACCCCAACATGTTATGTAGATATGCACTATATAATAATCAATAATAAAATATTTTCACGACCTTTATATTTTATATAAATGCCAACGCACGGGAAACAATTCTAAAAAAGTTAAAAAAACTTAACCATGGATTCTAAAAAGTGTTTCTTTAGGTTGTGCTGTATGGTTTGTCATGGAGTTGGAAAAGCGGTGGTTGTATTAAAATAGTTAAATGCGCATGCATTGTCACGGGTTATAAAAAATTATCTAGAAAAACAATAAAATTGTTGCTATATATGGCAAACACACACATTAAGAGTGATCTGAATGAAACTTGATTTTCAAGTATATCATGCTGAACATTTGCTTTTCTTCCTGGCTACGATTACTATCATCATTCTCTCTTTCTGCATTGTTTCTCTTGACGTCGATGTTCTTATGTGGATCAAGTTTCATTTTCCCCCCTCTAAAACAATTACACAAGAATATGCTAGTTTGGTTTCTATAAATAAAATCACCTAGTACATTTGAGAACAGAAAAATACCTATCAGATCACATGCAAGAAGTTAAATATTTGTGCAAAAAAACACCAGATCTTGTTCGCATATTTTTTAAAGTCTCGTAGGAAAATCGGAACAAGACGCATTTGCTTATTTCTTTTCGCAAATTGATATCTCTAACTATATACAATTGAGCAAGATCAAAAGGCAAAAATCTATGTCACCCAATTGAGGGTTTTACACTTATGTGATTGACAAAATTGTGTGTTTGCTTAGTCCAAAATCTGTGTACAAAACACTTTTTGTCACAAGCTCAACTACACAATCGTACAAATATAGTGAATTTTTTTAAGGCAGAGACAACACTTCAAACACCTACTACTTCCTAGAGTAGGCAATGTAAAAGAAATTCCATCTCAAATCTACAAACTGAGGTCCATATGAAAATGCACAGGTCCTCAAATTTCATTTCTCAGTGCAAATATATAATTCATAACCCACTATGAAAATTCAAAACAAAATCAAGAATATCATAATGTACTACATCATGAAAATACCGAACGCAATAACAAGACATCATAGTTGCTAAGTTATAGGTATTCTTGTTACTCTTTTGCGGTAAGTCCCACACCTGTGTTCTGGGCCGACATAACTGTCAACTCAACAACCTCTCCTTTTAGATGTATTATTGTCTCTCAAAACCAGGTGCTGCAAACATAGGTATAACTAAATGAATACTTCATTTCTAATTAGTCCCAAGAACACTTTGATATTCATGAATATCCGGAGACAACCCTAGATCGTAGACTTCTATGTCAAGCATACAAAAGGGGCTTAGCAAATCTTCAATAATGGCTAGGGTAAAAAACTCCGTCGGCAAGCCGGTGGTGCGGATGCTAATTTTTTTAGGCGGTGAATGTATCCTCACAAGAGCTGGAGTATTTATTATGGGGATGCGAGCAATTAAATTTACCTTTCATGCATCAATCAGACTAATGTTACTCTTTGTAATATTATAAGAAAGACATGTAAACTTCTAAAGGGTGTCTTAGAATACTCAAATACACGATGATCTTGGTTACGACAATATAATGCCATTTTGTGGACCACTTCAAACACCACTTATACTCTGTAGCTTTGATATTTGGGCTGACAAATGGCTGCTAAATTTCCTATTCTCACATCATGGATTGGGGTCTTCATCTTCTTTAGCTCCCTCCTCATTGGAATTATGCTTCCGTGAACTCCCGTACCTGCAATGTAAATTAGTCAGAAACAAGTCCTTGCATTTTGATAGAGATTTATAGCTACATTACACTAAGAAATCAATAACAAAAGTAACATAGTGACGTTACCACAGAATGTCATAGGCATTATAGAAATGACAGGTATCACGAGCAACAAGATAGCCCTGCTTCTTCCTTCGAAAATATAAGTCCAAGTCAGCACCATCCAATCAGATATTCTGGTGGAATTCTTTTCTCATTGCAAAGCCTGCCTCTTGGATGCACATGCGCCTATCTCATCTATAAATACAATTGAGGAGGCAGTTTTTTTATGCCTTCTTAAATAAGAGTGATATTTTCCTTAGAAGCTCCTGCATGTGTAAAAAGGATAATGAAGTGAACTTCTACATTGCTGGCACATAAAATTTATTTGGGACATTAATGAATATATCACCATGTTCGTGCGTTGCAATGTTGTTTTTCTAAAGCTCATCATTCTCGCCTGCAATCTAATAGGTGATAGGCAGATTTAACGAAATACACACCATGTTTTTATGCACTCTAGGCCTAGATATCCAAACATGCCATGATTTTCTCCACTCTAGGCCTAGAAAGGCCCTCACTTCTTCATTGCTTTATGGTCCAGGGTTTTCATTATGCCACCATCAGTTAAGCAACTATAATTTGGGTTTTCTAAGAACCTCCACCTTGGAATCTAGAGATCCCAGAAATGTTGTTTCTACCTTGGAACTACAGTAACCAAGTTCAAAGAATATGAACATAATTTTTCCTAAAGTACCACACCTACAAAGTGCACTATGGTTAAAAATTTATTCAGCGCATGGTTCACAAATTTTACAGACATTAAAGAACTGACATATCCATGAGTAAATTCATGGTACATATATCCACAAGCAAATGTCATACCAAGTATGATACCTCTAATCATACGTCTGGAATGATAGTTATCAAAGGTGTAATCCATTTCATCTGTTTTCAGGCGTGTTGCACCATAAGCAACTGTGTCGTGAAGTATATGTATCGTGTAAGAGATGCCCTCCAGAAATTTCCATGGATACAAGTCATGCACTGATACAATTTGTAATTATGTAGCAGCAGGATTTACAGTATCTCCAGCTAGACGATCCTTTTAGTGCTTGTCTCTGTGAAGCTGATCAGTTAACTTGGAAGCCAGAGGTTCTGCAGATCGGGAAAACACCTTCCGAAGAATGAAATGACAAATTAGTGCATGAGATGATACAGAGATGCTATTAGTTAATTTCACCTATACGTATATATATTTCAAGAAACTCGAGTAAAATTAGCGGTATCAAAAACAATTATGTAAACGGAAGAAAAGATTGGACTTTTGCTTTCACTTATTCATATTTATCCAAAAAAACACAATTGCTTTCTGGCCCAATTATTTTTCTAAGGGTTGTAGCTTTGTACTGCAATATGCATATCGAAAATATCAAAGATATATTTATATGTTGTGTATCATCAAGAAATAAAGACCATTGGGCATGTTCCTCCATATTTCCTATACCTTGTCAACGTGGAACAACATCAGAATTGAGCTGCAGGTCATGAGACCATCTTGACCATTATGTACACCTAAATCCCACATAATATGTGCAAGGAAAATGCCCACGCGTCAGCAACACCCCAGCCTAACTCAGATTCATGACAGTTTTAGTACAAACCACAACAAAAAAAAGTTGCAAATCCATAGGGCTCAACTGTCACCAATATAACTAACATGCAAATATGGATCAAAATCGCAGGGAAATCACGCAATACGACCAACACCTTCTCGCCAAAACTCTATCGCTGTTCCACCGACCTCACCGGAACCCCACCGTCTCGCCATGTGTTCGCCGCTGTTTTGTTGTTATGACTACTTCGTTGGAATCTCGTTCCGCCGAATTCGCCTGAACTCTTTGTGGTGTCTAAATAATTATTTAGTATATGCAGATTTTCTGGGGACTTTCTATAAGATCAAGAGTTTTGAGAAGAGTAGTATAATTAATATCCCACCTAATGTAATTGGTGGTGACTTTGTATGAATGCATATGCTGGGTAGGTTGAGAGTCAAGATAAATTATGGAAACATATAGAATGAAAAAGAGGATTTACATGCCTGAAAAGAGGATTTACATCTGACATATAGAATGAAAAAGGGACCATGTGAGTTGTTGGGGAGGCAGGAGCAGAGCAGTGGATGAATAAGAACTTATACTTTTTTGCCGAGGCATATGTTTATGAATAGAGGATAGTTTCTGTTAGAACTTCACAACTCTACCTCTTTAAACTTTACATATATCTTACTCTGAACTTCAAATCACAAAAAAGTTCTTTAAAAAATTTATCCCACCACCTAGCATCATCACAAAATAGTCAAACAAATGCACAGATATTTTATTCCCGGTGCACAGAACAAAATAGCAGGAGGACGAAGAACAAATGCACCCACTGTACCACCGACCCACGGTGTACCATCACAAAGATTAAAAAAAAATCCAACGTATAAGTGAACCGTCTGACATACAAAATGATTTTATCGGGCGCGCTGGAGTGAACTTATGTCCTTGTCAATGACATTTTATCGAATAGGTGCCATGACCTCCACAGGCAGTAGCTAACAAAATGTTTTAGAACACAAACTATTTAAGACTGAAAAGAAATGCTCGTTCTAAGTTTAAATACATGCTGTGCCTCCTTTTTGTAGAATTGCTTGATTCTTGCATGAGCAGATTACGCAAAACAACAACATTAGCTTCAGATAAGATAACCAAGGATGTAAACCTGCACACAAGAAGCAGCTTAAACTAAGAAGAATTTTGGAATATCACCAGTGCTCAAAGACTGTAGGCTAAACCATCGTCAAATTCAGTAACCATCATGTAGTAACTACCCCATGCTTGAACTAAAAAAAAATCCATCTGTGCAAAAAGCAGTGAACCGTTAAACTCGCTAGACCGCACATAACATCTAACTCCACTAACCATATGTGCAAGGATCTACCCGTTTAAGCAAATTGATTCCAGGTCCACGCCCTTGAGGTCGGAGGAAATCATCCTCTTCTTATACAACAATGACTGGAGCACGGATTCCTACAACTGCAGAAAGTGAAAAAAAATTTAAGGTAGACGACTTATATAGGACCGGTAGTAAGCTAAACAGAGCTCCATCAGTCTTAGGCATCCAATTTTCAGGCAATCAATTGGCAGCAACCATATTTCAAATCTAGAGATGACGCTGCCGTCGTCCTAATAAGAACCAACCGCCACGAACCAATCAAGATTTTGTTTACATTGGATGAGTCAGATCTCGATTACCAAGATTTGTGGGTGACAAAGGAGAGCGGCTCATACCTCTGGGACACAGTGAGGCTCGTATCAAAAGCAAAGAGGTACAGTTAAACGACAAGAACAGACTGGACGTTGCTTTCACTTATTCAGATTCAGATTTCTCCAAACAAACCACAATTGCTCTCCAATCCAACTATTTTTCTAAGACTTGTAGCTTCATAGAATCGATCACAGGGAGAGGGATGCTACATACCTCAGAAGACAGCACCCTGCCATCATGTTCCCTTGGCGCAGTGTCGACCAATGGGGCGAGGTGATGCAAGGGGTCCCGATCTGGCCTGCAGCAGGACGACTCGCCTGGAGCACTCGTCCAAATGGAGATGGATGTGATGCTGAAAATGAGCACTGGAGAGCGAGGGGGATGTTCAGGCCTCGGTCTGTTGGTCGATCTGAGCCTAGGGCGGGTTCGGGCGCCGCCTCATAGGCTGCCCGTGCTCCATGTCGACGACAAGGGTGGAGGTCGAGCGCCTTCTGCGCCTAGACAGAGCAGGCCTCCGAGACGCGGAGAAGGACAGAGATGTAGGCGACGTCGAGGTCGTGGAGGCGGGCCAGGGCTCCGTGATGCTGCCCAGCGGCTCCATGTCGGCAGTGAGGAGGTGTGGGGAGAGGAAAAGGAGGGGGTGGTTGTGCAGATCGATCGGGTGGAGCATCCCGATGGCTCAATTTGTTGCTTGATTTCCGGGCGGGGAAAGCAACTGCCAAGGAAGGGAGGGGCGGGACGATGGACGAAGTATCAGGCTGACGACGAAAATTAGGTCGGGCCTGGCCCAGGCGGGAGATGTACGACCAAAGGACGACCAAACTGGGGGAGAAGGGGGAACACGTTCGTTCTTTTTAAGTAGTAGAGAAATGGGAGTTGGTCGTTTGACACTCAACGCACTTTGATGGTCGTCATTCGGAGCATCGTGTCCGTCCAATATAATCTCGCGGCCTATGATTTGACATGCAATCGTCCGGCGTAATTACAAGGCAAGTCACAATCTCTCGGCAAAAAAAAATCATGCAGTAATATTAAATCAATCACGTATCTCCTAACTCGTGATACAAATTAGGAAAGATATAATTGTGAACATTTTGTTTCCTTACTTACCTTGATATCTTTCCTATTCGTAGGGGTAAGAAAATCTCTACTTCTATCTCTACTAATAAGTTACGGATTGGTGGTGTTGGTAGATTAAAAAAACCGGAATAAATTTTTGTCCGTCAAAAAAGCCAAGTTACCTAAAAAAAACAATTGTTTTTCATGTGTTGCCGACAGCTAGGAAGCTGTGTCCGTGTGAGAAACAAGTCCGGCCAGACGACTGCTGCTACAATCAGTTAGGTAGTCCTTCGTAGTCGTAATCAAATCAGACTTAGCAATGTCCTTTAATTCCGCCCGCACAGAATCGATAGGATTCGATACTGCACAGTCACGGCTGAATTGATCGATCTATTAGAAGTGCAGAACAAGAACGACGATGGGGAACAGAAGGCGTGTGGCCGCCGTGGTTGAGCAACGCCCAGAACGGGCCGAGCCGAGGACCCCGGCCATAAGGAGGCTGCACGGCACGGCCCGCAAGCAAAGCGTGCGGTAACCGCGACCTCTTCCGTCGTCTTCCGCTGTGAGATCGTCCACGACCACCGATCAAACAAGGGAAGACGTGAGATGGAGCACGACGTTAGATCGATCATGAAGAAAACTTTCCAATACCTTCACAAACCCACCCGACCACCGATCAAACAAGGGAAGAAGCAAAGGAACGGTCAATCTCCCAAGATGCAGATCTTCGTCTAAGGCCCTGACCGGGACCTGCTACGAGTCTACGGCATCGTGGCTCCACTATGTGCACTAAGAGTACACCATGGTGATCCACGGCGACATCAAAGGCCAGCAACATCCTCCTCGACGCCTCCTAGCTTCTCCACCCGCGTCAGGGACTCCAAGCTCTCCTGCGTCGTCAAGTCGGACATGACATCCTATATGGACGCTGGTGTCGCCGTACTCCATAGGCACAGGGACTCGCGCTAGACAGGCATATCTGTGGTGTGCTCGTGCTGGAGCTCGATACGTGCCAGCACCCGCTGTTGATCCGTTCTCTTCTCCTCCATGACGATAGAGTGCAATTGAGGACAAAGCCCACCTTTTTCCTCTACAGCGGTGCATGATGTATCGGAAATACTGTGGGCGTGTCAGCGCGTGGGGAAAAAATAATTTGAACTACCGACCTCTTTGGACACCATGGTGCTTGGGGGTTTAATTTCAGCGTCGATTCTTCTGAATCCGCTTGGGAATTGCTAGGAAGTCTGCTCTCTGCCTCCTTTTCCTTGCAATCCTACATTAGCCCCTCCAGTAAGCCGATGGAATATTGTGATTTAACGACCCTCGGCCACGACCTCTGCATCTATTTTTTGGAGCAAACACCAGGAGCTCTGGCTATTCATTTAGGAAGAAAGGAAAATGATCCAGTTTATGAGGAAAACCGGATCGAAAACCATACATACTTGAGTACCTCCGACATGCGGACTACTCCCAAATTCTAAAACAACGACACAACAAGATCG
The DNA here is from genome assembly GCF_022539505.1 of Lolium rigidum. Lineage (NCBI taxonomy): Eukaryota > Viridiplantae > Streptophyta > Magnoliopsida > Poales > Poaceae > Lolium > Lolium rigidum. The sequence goes on from NC_061514.1 coordinate 165,774,545, forward strand.
AACAACCCGTCAACGACAAAGTGCTACATATTCGAAAACGACACGAAGGTTGCATGAAGTGCATCCATCATGTAATCTCAGCAGCCTTCTTCTTGGCGCCGACCTTGTTGCCCTTGGGCTTTTTCACCTTCTCCACATTCTTCACAAGGGAGCCAAGCATCGTGATGGAGCGAGGCGACAAAGGGGTCTTAAACTTGTCAATGAAGGCAGCAAGGGCGTTGTCATCGAACTCAGCGTTCTCTTTCAAGATGCCCAAAACACGCGCAAGCAACTCCTGAGATGTAACATCCTTCCGCAATTGCTTCTGCTTCTCGATGCGACCACTCCGACGAGGCGTGGTGGCCACCTCCTTAGGAGCACGGGCTTGCCTAGAGGGCGGCGAAGCAAGGATAGGCGGAGGCACTGGTCGAAAAACCGATGACAAGAAGGCATTGAGCTTGTCAGCAGCGGGATCCCCGGGATCAACTTGGATGTCCTCCGCAGGCACGGTTTCAAAAACAACGACACTGGCAGTAGAGTTCTCCTCCAAAGACTCACACAAGGGCGACATGAGCGCCCGCTTTTTCGAAGCCAAGTTGGCCAAGAAATCGCAAAGCTTGGTGGAGTCGACCACCTCAAGATCTGCAACAAAAGGCACCAAGGGAGCTGCCAACACATCAACCACATCATCATGTTGTTCAAACGCAGACGCCTCAAGCCTCGAGCGCTCAATCGAAGAAGCTTCAACAAAAAACTCAGCCAACCCAAAGCCCTCGACGTCATCAGGGATTGGGCTCTGAAGACACTCAGGGGAAGCAACCTTGTCATCAACCGCATCCGGCAGTAAAGGAGCAAGATCAGGGCAACCCTCAAGAGGTAGACGAAAGACGTCGAAGCCAAGAGGAGAAGAGTCGCAGGGACGGCGGACAGGCGAGAAAGGGCCGAAGAACTCCAAGAGCCTAGCGTCCCTCAACCTAGCATCCGAAGCGCCGACAGGGGCGTGCCCAACACCACAGGTGGCTGCCTCTTCCGCACGCTCCCAACTTCCGACAGCACGCGCTAACCATAGCTTGATTGCAGCAGCCTCGTCCCGCAGCGGCCGAGTTACCTCCTCGATGCGGTCTGCAACAAGCTGGAGGAGCTCCATGCACAGAGAAGCAAACTGGGCCTTCAAGTCGGAGTCCCGAACGGCATTGGCAGAGGCATCCCCACCAACTCAGAGACCTCTGCATCTATAGCTACAAGTAGTTTTCCGACTTGTGCACATCAGTGTGTCATGGAGAAATCAGCAGCGTCACCAGTGGATGGTGAGAGCCGTGAGTAGAAAACATCACCCCACCATTTAGAGTTTGTTTATATACCTACATTGCTCTGCTAACAATCTTTCTTTTGAGGAGCATCGAATTATGAACGGAAAAAGAGTAAAACTTCATTTTCTAGTTCATCTTTTGGATCCTTTTCTTAATATTGTTATTATTTAACAGAATAACTAACAGTTTTGATAAAAATTCATGGTATTTGATTTCCCTCAAAGAATAAAAGGGGTAAACAACTTATTATAACAAAAACTGTGCCATATCAATTATACATGGCAAGACCTTGTTTGTAGGTCAATCCTCGAGTGGCCTACTCTTGCAACGATCGCCCCACCTTGTTGCTTCGACGACCAAAGATGCCTAATGTTCTCCCACTCATCCCTCGTTACCGCGACCCAGAAGCTTGGTGGTAGCCTTCAAGAGTCTTGAACACGGGTGTGTGACGAGTGAGGGCGCTATCCCCACATAAGTCGCCAGTCAACCAAGTTGGAGCCTATTGTGTAGTGAGAAGAGAAGATGAGAAGATGGTGGATTCCGGGAGTGAATCATGTTTGAGTGGCGTGCTACTGTTGCCTATGAGCGATGCATATGCTGTGAGTTACAAATGTTGTGATCAATATGTCTAGATCAAAGTTTATTGGCCCGTAGCAACGCACGGACATTCAACTAGTTAGTGATATATTTCAGACCGCGGAATTAAGGTTCCACCAGAAGACTGAACATTGATGATTAATGCCGACTCATTTGGAAAATGAGTGATGCGTGAAGACTCAAATGAATTGCAAAATACATACTTTTCTGAGTGTATCAGATTCGTTGACTGAAACCTCTCCCGTGAGCAAAACATGATAAGCACCAGAAGGCCAAGGTGTTATATATTTACAAATGTAAACTAGATTATTGACTCTAGTGCAAGTGGGAGACTGTTAGAGATATGCCCAAGAGACAATAATAAAGTGGTTATTATAATATATCTTTGTGTTTATGATAAATGTTTGCATATCATGCTATAATTGTATTAACCGAAACATTGATACATGTGTGTTATGTAAACAACAAGGAGTACCTAGTAAGCCTCTTGTATAACTAGCTTGTTGATTAATAGATGATCATAGTTTCGTGATCATGAATATTGGATGTTATTAATAACAAGGTTATGTCATTAGATGAATGATATAATGGACACACCCAAATAAGCGTAGCATAAGATCAAGTCATTTAAGTTCAACTTGCTATAAGATTTCGATACATAGTTACCTAGTCCTTCGACCATGAGATCATGTAAATCACTTATACCGGAAGGGTACTTTGATTACATCAAACGCCACTGCGTAAATGGGTGGTTATAAAGATGGGATTAAGTATTCGAAAAGTGTGAGTTGAGGCATATGGATCAAGAGTGGAATTTGTCCATCCCGATGACGGATAGATATACTCTGGGCCCTCTCGGTGGAATGTCGTCTGATTAGCTTGCAAGCATGTGACTAGGTCATAAGAGATGACATACCACGGTACGAGTAAAGAGTACTTGTCGGTAACGATGTTGAACTAGGTATGGAGATACCGATGATCGAACCTCGGACAAGTAAAGTATCGCGTGACAAAGGGAATCGGTATCGTATGTAAATGGTTCTTTCGATCACAAAGTCATCGTTGAATATGTGGGAGCTATTACGGATCTCCAGGTCCCGCTATTAGTTATTGATCGGAGAGGAGTCTCGATCATGTCCGCATAGTTCTCGAACCGTAGGGTGACACACTTAAGGTTTGATGTCGTTTTAAGTAGATATGGAATATGGAATGGAGCTCGAATGTTGTTCAGAGTCTCGAATGAGATCTGAGACATCACGAGGAGGTTCGGAATGGTCCGGAGAATAAGATTCATATATGGGAAGTCATTTTCCGGGGTTCGGAAAAAGTCCGGTGTTTTGACCGGAGCTTCTAGAAGGTTTTGGAAGGACCGGAATAGTCCGGAATATTGTGGAAGGTTCCAGAAGTGTCCGGAACGACCCGAGCAATCTAAAAAAGTCCGGAGGGTTCCATAATAGGTGTATCCATGTTTTCCTTAAGGGTTAAGAAGTTTCCCCTAAGGCAGATTCGGATTTGGCAAAAGAGTCCTAGTTCTAGTAGGTTTCGGCTGACAGAAACCAACCGGAACTCTCCCAAACTTTGGGGGCAGGTCTTGGACGACCCAAGGACCTTTTCCACCTATAAAAGGAGGGCAAGGCGAGCCCCAAGAGGCGCACAAGTCGCAGCCCTAGCTCCCTCTCTCCAAACCCTAGCCGCCCCCTCCTCCCGCTTCTCCCGTAGTGCTTAGGCGAAGCCCTGCCGGAGATCTCCACCACCACCGACACCACGCCATCGTGCTGTCGGGATTCCGAGGAGGATCTACTACATCCGCTGCCCGCTGGAACGGGGAGAAGAACTTCGTCATCAACACCGAACGTGTGACCGAGTACGGAGGTGCTGCCCGACTGTGGCACCGTCAAGATCTTCTACGCGCTTTTGAAAGCGGCAAGTGATCGACTACAGCAACAACGAGATCTAATCTTGTAGGCTTTGGAAATCTTCGAGGGTTAGTCTCATGATCTTCTCGTTGCTACCATCTTCTAGATTGGATCTTGGCTTGTTATTCGTTCTTGCGGTAGGAAATTTTTTATTTTCTATGCTACGAATCCCATCAGTTGCGGTCAAGACCGTCATCATCAAGCTCAAGTGGAATGCGCAAGGTTAAGGTTTGCTCTTGATAGGATTTCTATCTCACCGGTCCCATGGTGTAGTTGGAGACCGGTTTATAGTTTAGTTGTTGTACTATCAAGAGGGCTCTCGAGTGAGTAACTCGATCGTATCCTTCGGAGAGCTCAAACCTTTGCATCCTTGCATCATCTCTCTTGGTTGTTATTTGTATCTTATCCATGTGATGTTTTAGAGCTTGTGTGCTTATTCTCATGACAAGCTCTAGTTCATCCAAAACGAATTTCGCATAAATCACTTGTTGCGTTTTCGAGTTTGGTGATTTTCTCGGTTTCTCATGTTGAGGTGTTGCACCTCTAAAAATAATAAAAAATCACCCCCCACTAGTTTCCATATTTTCAACAAAATTGGTTTCACTCTATTCGGAGCTACCAATTTTCAGTTTTGGATTTTACAAGGTAGTAGGTTTATATCACCTGGCCGCCCCTGAAATTTGGCTAAGGACTTTCAACGATGTCGCGCAATAACCCCTGGATCCAGGCCGGACTTTTACCCGGTATTTCCCAGAGGCCGGATTTTCCGCGGGGGGGGGGAGATTATCCGGTCCTCACTTACACCGGATTATCCGGCCCTGGATTTGCCCCAACGGCTCGATTTTCTTTCCTCCTTGGGCTGCAGCTTCTTCCACTCTCTCTCTCTCTTCCATTGTTGATCTTGAGAAGCTTGCACTATCTCTCTATCCCTCCATGATTCTTGCCCCCTTTTGAGGAAAAAAAGAGAGGAGATCTAGATCCACACTTTGACCAAACCAAATCATTTCTTGTGAGTGAATATTTTCAACTTGTCCAAAAGCCAATTTTTATTTCATCATTGGATTCTCCTCATTTCTTCTGAATTTAGGGGTATATTGTTTGCTATATTTGCTCATGTATACATTTTCCTATAAAGTTTATAAGGTTAAACATGTCGCGGTTAAATTTTGATGTTTTACGAAAAGTTGTCAGAAAAAATTGCTCCGATGGAAAAACTTTCTACACAAAAATTACAGAGAATTGTATTACAAAATCAATGCAAGAGGAATCATCTAAAACGAAGCTATAGATCGGAAGATACGGAATTTTAAAGTTTATTTACGTGAACTAGCTGGCACTGAGCACTGATCGATCGGGATAGGAGAGACTTCAGCCGGTTCAGTTAACTGAGTTAACACGGTGTTTTCGATTTAGATCTAACGGCCTAGGTTGTGATTGGCCTGATTAATCAAACTGTAGGAGGAAACGTTGGTGGCTTACACTGACAAAGACAATGGTCGATTTTGACGAAGGCAGCGGTGGTGGAGGCTCGGACGTGATGGTTCCCGTCGTTCTCGGGGTCACCGGCGGCGGTGGCGAGGTCGACGTGAAGCGGACGAAGACGAAGAGCTCAACTGCATACAGGGCGTCGCCTCGGAGGCCCTCAATTGCCGGGGTTCTTCGGACGAAGTTGCCGCGGCTCCCGCGACCTCGGGTTTCTTCAGCGTCGGTGCTACGCTGCGAGGAAAAAAAAACGAAGAAGAAGTGGAGAAGATTTGCAAGAACAAGGAATCGGGAGCAGAAAAACATTGAATACTCGTCGGAATCGAGGAAATACGGCGGTGGCCGAGACGGACTCCGTCGAGAAATTTTTGCAGCCTGGCGGCGTAAAAATTAGGGCTTTTGCGATCCAAAGACAGAAAAGGAATAGGGGTTTTATAGGTGATTCTTCGTGGCAAAAATACCAACGAACTCGACCGATTTTTGAGGAAGTTTTGTCCTGAGATTTCGAGGGCCCGGGGCGAAACTAGAACCCGAGGCCCCTTAGTTTATAAAAATATGGATAATAATCAATACATTTTTATACATTTTAACTTTATTGTCTTCTTGTTACATTTTATATGTCAAGTCACAAAAGGTCTCCTTTTTTAGAGATTGACAAAAGATCTCTTTGATTCAAAAGGGAAATAACGTTTTAACCATTGGGATTTTTTGAGAAATACAGTATAATTATAGACACTTAAAGTATGTACATATATTTACCTCTATGGACGCACGCACGCACATACACCATATCCATATCCATATGAATACCGAGACTGAGCCGATGGGTATTAGGATTGTCGAAGTCACCACATGCATCTCATTATTGATGGTATGTTGCCTCCCACTAGAAAAATATTCCGCCTTGGATGAAACACCAAAGCATCAAAGCTGGGGTTTGATCCCTTGCATTTTTCCTATTGAGATTGTTTGATTTATTATATAATTGTAAAATTCCTTGGTGTTATTTCACTTCTTTATTTCAAGGGAGTAAAATTGCATTAAGCGGTCCTGAAAATCCATGATGTTTACAGTTTATGCAGAAAACAACTGCCATGACATTAAATCTGTACAATTTTATTTCTGAACTTCTCTTTAGAAATCCTGCCAATCAAAGAGGGTTCCCAAAATGAAAGCAAACCAACCTGATAACACTCTTAATACCAAACCGGCGGCTTTCTTTCCCAACGAACGCGAACTCAATTAAACCACCAATGAATCCTGCATACGTACACTGTACTGCCCCGACCTTTCTATCCCTTCCTGGTGTGCAAGGCCAAACGCCCAAACAGCATGCTGTCAGCTTAGGCGACAGAGCGGGATCATGTTGAATTGTCAGATAGAGAAGGATGCTCACCAATTCTCCAGAGAGCGCCGCCGGGGAGCCTTCGTCGGGGCCGGTGTCCACGGCTTCTGGCCGGCGCCGCCGCGCAGATGAGATCATCAACCGCAGCACTGGAGCTGTCAAGGCCCGGATCTGGCGATCTTCTTATTTTTTGAGTCCGTATCACAGCGACTTGGCGTGGAAACGCCTGCGACTCGGCGTGGAAACGCCTGGGAGCCTGGCCGTCTTCCGTCGGAGCATCCTAGGCCTGCCTTCGGGCTCTTCGTATTTTGGGCCGCCTCCAACGAAGTATACAGTACAGAGTACACCTGGAGGGCCCCCTGGTTTCATGGGCCCAGGGCGGCCGCCCCGCTCGCCCTGCCCCAGGGCCGGGCCTTTTGGCTCGGGATCGAACCGTGTTGTTGATGAATTCCCGCTGGAGGTTGACGACGCCTGGCAAGTGGGGTCCAGCGAAAAAGAAAAAGAAGCACGGGGCGTGCGATGCTGGCAGCTGCGCGGCTTGGCCGCTTGGGTCGCTCGCGCGCGTGCATGTGCGCGCATGCTAGCTGGCTGGGGCAAGGCTTGGCTTGGCCTGGCCGGCCGAGTTTAATTTTTTTTTTCTTCTTTCCTAGTAATAGATTTGGATCTCTAGATTAGCATAAATAAATCAAGAAAAAATTGTAATTTTTTTTGCACTGCACCTGAACATCATGCAATACTATTTCCGTCTAAATAGAAATACAGAGATATATTTTTATACATTTGGCCTAATAGCATATTAGAAAAATTAAATACATACTTTGGATTTTAAGAAATCAGGTAATTAAAATATTTACTGAAACTAAAACTTTTGGTAGGTTTTATTTCAACATGGATTTTAATATTGAAGTTGAAATGACTCAAGTGACTTTATAAAATTAATTTTGATCAAAACCAAATTACGAAAATGTTATGATACATATAATGCCTTACATGGCTATTGAGCAAAAGTAAAAAAACAGGATTTAAGTTATTTTGGGTAAAACAAGTTTGTCAACATTTTGAAAACTAACCTTCGAATATTTTCTTGTAGAGCCATTTGGCAAAATTTCAAAATGTCTTATGTTTAAAGAGAAAACCAAAATCGAATAGTTTAAAACCCACTTCACAAGGTTAAGAAACAATTCTAAAGATTTTAGTTTCTTCTAAAATAAAAAATATAGAATATGAATTATATTTTCTCATTTAAATCAAGTCCTCAAAAGTTTCTTTTCATTCATAATTTTCAACAAAGTCAAGCAATTCAATCAACTTAAATTATTAATTTTTACATTCTAAAATTTGGAAACTTTGGGGTGTTACAGCAACGTATGCGCTGATATGGCAAGTGGTGAACCCACCGGGCTTAGACAGTTTTGACAGCATAATTTTTTTTACAAAAAGCTTCACAAACAAACTACATCCTTTAACTTTGAAGTCCCTCCACAATTCCCGACGTTAACAAAATTCGGCGGATCCCCACCGTGCAACCCCGCCGCCTCCATCGTGCCACTCCGCCGCCTAAACTACGCGACCCGTCCATCGGACTTCCCTCCGCTGCGTCCGTAGGGGTCCGCTTCTCCTGGATTGGGCCGCTGGATCAAGGGGCACAAGTGCCCCCACCGCCCATCCAGCACCGCCCTGCCCATCCAGTGCGGTCGATGGAAGCAGCGCGGGCCGAAGTCGAGGATGCGGTGAGGCGCGACGCCCTGGACCCCGTGGGCGTCGAGCTCAACTTCCGCGCAGTGTACCACGCCTCGACAGGCTGCCCCGCTGCTCGGCCTCCTCGATCGAGCTTCGCGTGGATGACAACCTTGACCAGATGCTCGGCTGCTCCGCGTGGACCGCCGGTGTCGCCAGCTGGAGTTGGGCGCGCACGCGAGGTCAACGGCCTGCAGAGGAAGTACATGTTGGCCGGTGGCAGAAGGTTGCATGGCGGCGCGGAACAAGCAGGCTGGCAGAGGAGGTTGCGTGGTCGCCAGTGAGGTCTGGGCTTGGGCGTTGACACTGTGGAACAGGTTGGAGTGGATGCCTGGCACTAGCTTTGAGATAGTGCACTGGTGGACCTCGCTTCATTGCCCCAGTGCGGTGCGTAGGGACTTGTGGACGGCGATCATCTTGGTCTTCTGGTGTATCCGGAGGCATATGAATGATGTAGTGTTCAATGGCGCCACCCAGCAGCGATGGCCATTAGACATAGGATCATGGAGGAGTTCCAGAGGTGGCGTGTAGCTAGGTTTTTCCGCTCGGAGTCCTTTGGATTTCCTGAGCCTCTTTCTTTTTCGTGGCAGGATGAAGATTAGGCTTTTGATGTTGTAGGGGAGCTGCCACCCGTGGCTCGGGCTTTGTTGCCCTTTCTTCTATGGTAAACCCTAACCCTAACCTTTTCTTCTATGTAGATTAGTACATGTAGATTAGTACACCTTCTAGGGTGTATTCTCGAAAAAAAAGGTGATGGTTGAATGGTTGGAGTTCCTCTTCCGCCCCAAAGAGAGCAAACGTACCAATGGATGGTGTACTTAAGCCCAAAAGAGCAAGTGACAAAAGTGAAAAGCGTGTTTTCCTAATGGCACAATCGCAAGCACAAGTACGAGGATAGGACAAAGCCAAAAGACCAAACAAATAAGAACTTCTTCATTGTTTCTTCCCACATTCTTCCATTCCACCAACATCTGCTAGAAAGCAATGCAAGAACTTTTTATGGCAAAGCCCTTTGCTCGAACCAGTCAAAAGAGATTCCCAAACAGAGACACTTCTCTTTCTAATCAATAACGTTCTTGTGAAATATTTCACTCCAAAAGGTCAGAATCTTCCAATTAGCCCAAAAGCATCGCCGCCAAACTTGTCTCGTCAGGTGTTAAATCTGATTTTTGTTTAAGCTTATTTCCTATCAGTGCGCAACTGTGCATACTGAACCTTTCTTGTCCAAGGTCATGTGCATTACTGAACTTAAGCTACTAGCCAGAATTTCCATTATATATTTCCATCGAACTGCAGCAACCTGCCACGGTATGGGGTTGGACACTGAGACTTTCTCCTCCTCTTAGCAGGACGCTCCGATTCACAACCTGCCAGCAGAAGGAACACACAAAACAATAGTTATCTTCGAATCCTGCGGCATTTTGCATGGATCGAACTTAGGCTTTGATTAAACTCCCGCCGCTCTCGAGCAAAACAAAAGGCCTGTATACGTGGCCACGAGAAATTGGGACAGACCTTGAGGCCGTTGAAGCTCTGAGTTGGTTACACCGCTGATCGAACCATCCTGTGAAAAATCGCGGGCTCGTCAGTGAAAGGTATACTGGAAGGAAGATAGAACATCAAGGCATGCCTGGACTGTCCTTAGGCTTTTCCATGCAAGGCTCAGCACAACTTCCTCAACAGCACGAGCCAGAATCCGACTTTCTTCTCTATGTATCCCAATTACCTTTCTTCCCAGCCAATCTTTCATACTTACGAGTACTTGAATTGTTGTCTACATCAGCAGAGCTAGTGATGATTCCTAAGCTGTGCAATGGTAAGATTGGAGTGTCCAGGACTTGATAAATTACGATGGCTTGTGATATTGTTAGCTTAGTAGCGTAACTTCACATAACTATATCTAATCTACATAAGAAGCTACATGCATTTTTTAATTGACTCTGAAACTGATAACTTCTATCAGATACATAAAACCAAAATAAACATTGACTTATTTTGGCAATCACATATCTGCCAATTGCTGGCACAGTTTTTCAAAATCAGCAATAGAAAGGAAGAGTTATGTAGTTACTAACCGTGTTATAGATAATGCTTTGGGTTGCTGGATCCAAACGTGGAACTATCAGCCGACCTGAAAAGAAGGTTCCTTTCTTGTATCAAAATGGATAAATGGTTCGTGCAAACAGATTTGCGAAAGCAAACACTCCACACCTGATCTAGAGCTTCTGAGTTGAAGAGTTTCAATTTTGGGAGCAGATAGCACCTTAGCCTTACTAGGAGTAAGTGAAGATCGCACCTTTTAATGAACAATTTAATGATTAAATGTTGGTAAAAATCATAACATTTCTTGATTGCACGCAATATTTTGATTTCAGAGTCAGAATAGAATGCATTTCAGATATTGTAGTTTTTGCACAACTGTTTAATTGAATATAACTGTTTTCCTACAGCAATTGTTTTCAAACTGACAGCCTGATTCATAGTGGCAAAGTTTCTGCACAGCCCTAAGATTTCATCCTGTAGAGAGTCAGTTTATGTGAGGAACTGATAGAGAATGACAATGTAAAATGGCAAAATATATTGGCTTAAACATAGTAGTTTACTAGTTTAGCAGAAAAACCTAACCTCCCGGGTCGCCTCCAACGCGACTCCAGAGGTCCCGCAGTCGCCGCCAAAAAGTCCTCTACATCGCCTCGTTCACCCTTCCACCGCCGAAGGAGGCCTCCGGCGGACGGCGGCGGTAGGGTGCCCCCTTTCTCAGTCGTTATTTCCTCGTCCCCAGCGTGCTCAACCAAGGTCGTCGCCTTTTCGATCTGGAGTTCAACAGTTCGCCGCACCGCGGGGCTTCGAACTCATCAGGATCGTTGTTTGCCGACTCGATTCAGGAAGGCCTCGCGAGGATCTAAAGAAAAGGAGGGCGCACGCCCAGCAGCGCCGCCACACCGCCATCGCCATCAACTAGAACCAAGCCCACACGGCCGACTTTGTTTCGTTGTTGTTTGGGATTTGGATCTTCAGGAGTCGTGGCTGCTCTCGGCACGCGTATGCAGGTGTCTGTGCCGGCGCGCTGTGGTTGGAGGTTCATGACAGAATTCCTGTACTTCACCTAGGCGGGGCGGTTGTCCATTGCTTGGATCAGCAGCAAGGCGTTCAATCATGGTCAGCTGATCTGCAACATCCTGTGGCTGGAAGTCATCACAAGAAATGGGGAATCCGTGACTTACTTGCACCTCGAGCCAGGATTTTTTCTCCGCAGTTCTTGGTGGCCTTCGCCAGTTTGGTATCTTCACCAGGGCAAGGTTATTACTGATGAGATGGGTGACCACCGAGCATGGCGGCACCATCGCAGTCGCAGAGGGCGTGAAGTTCAGCGCAGAAGACATGATTGGCCGGAATGGTCAGCGGCATTGGGGCCTAATCTGAAAGGTGGCGGTCCTAGGGTTTCTCTTGTGCATAGATGAAGATCTGTTTGAGGCTTGGCCTACTTGATCTGACCAGAGTGTTGAGTTCCGGAAGGCTCCGCCGGCGAATGTAACAGTGCACCTCTTGTCTGGAGTTTGCTGGATCGGTGGTATTCGGTCGTGCGCACCCATGCTTTTATTCCGGCCGTTTGGTTCCGGAGGGAGTGGCGCGAAGCTCTGTTCTGTGTTGTCATCTGGTGACATTTTGGTCCATGATGAAGTCAGAGGCAGAGAATATCATAGAGGCTGGATTGGAGGACTAGCTAAGGGAGGTTTAAATCTCCGTGCTTTTGAGAGACTTGCTTCGTGTTCTGGACTTCGCAGCAGTGGTATGAAAGTGGGGGCTGCAGCACATGTGAAATTCAGAGTCTTACCTTTCAGGGTGAAAACCCAAGGTCTGGCCTTAACTGGTTGTGTGTGGCAATGACCTTGTTGAAGGCATTGCTTTGAGAGCGGAGACTATCTTCAAGGTGAAAACCTAAGATCTTTGATCGGGCGACGACCACGCTGATGCACTGTTTCCTTATTGGAGGCGTCGTTTTTGGAGAGTCTGTAGTTGTCTTGGTGGTGGATGTATTGTTGTTGCTAGGGCTGGAATAGTGTTGCGGGACTTTTATTTTTTAGTTTAGTTTCTCTTTTTTTGGCTGTGTGCTATCTGTACTGCCATTACCATTATGGTATTGCGTTGTTGCAGAGGCTAGGTGTATTTGGTATCTCCTGATATTAATATATTCCCTTTATCGAAAAAGTTTACTAGTTTATAACACGACTACACTCCTGATCTTTATTCTGGCTCCCTTAGGTATATAAGGGCCACTTCTTTTGGGCTTATGCTTATGGAGAAGCTAGCTTATAGATCTCGGTGGAGAGAAACTCCAGTGGGGAGAAGCTACTAGAAACTATTCCTCCCCTTCTTTTGGGCTTCTTGAATTTAGGCATGTTTGTTGTGCAATGTCTACAACACCCCTTGACATGAATTGTGTCATGTTCAATAACTGATAAAATCCTCTGACCTCATTGCGCATACAAGCATCAATTCTCCAAAATACACACAAGCATGCGCTCATCCAACTCAATAGTCACTGCAAAAACAACTCCCTGTTCATGCAGTGATAATAAAAAACGAACACAACGATTCATGAACTGATTCAATGATAGAAACTCTGTCTAATCCCGCTCATGCGTCTAATCACTGAGTACCAATGCACTGTCTATCATGTGTACATCTCAGAAATAAGAAAGTCTGTCTTGTTTGCAGCGCCATACACAGTGCACGATCTTGATGGGAAAACGAGGTGGACTTGGTCGGGGACGAGGTGGAGTTCCACGGCGACGGCGAGGTGCACTAGTCCGTGACGAGGTGGAGCTCCACGGCGGGCAGCGCTCCTGGATCAAGGCAGATCTGGGGCGGATCTCATAGGCAAGATCGAGGGCTCGAGGCGCTGGGGCGGAGCTCCTTTATGAGTGCAGGTAGGCGGAGGAACTGCTACTCGTGGTGGCGGGCTCGAAGAGTGGAACACGGGGTGACCCGGCGGCGGCCGGCGGCGGAGAAACAACCAACGTAGGAGCAACGCGTGTGGGTCAACGAGGGAAAGAGAGACGAGGCAGATGGGTTTGTTGGACCGGCTCGGCACGAAAACAGGAAAACGATTCGGCATCTCGGTGGCAGATCTGAGGTAAAATCCGAGAAAGATAGGGGCATTTGCAGTCGCTGGTTCGTTAATTCCTGGAGAAGCTCGGGAAGCTGCTCTCGACCAGTTTCTCTGGACCGACGAATTTGCACTATGGAGCAGCGCTGCGGTGGGGAGAAGCTACCCAGAAATTTTCCATTCTTTTAGGCTTCAGCTTCTGTGGACCTAGAAGCTGCTCTATAAGCTCAAAAGAAGTGGCCCTAAGACGTGGACTAAGTCGTAGGCTGCAGGTTGTTTTTATCTAACTTGTGTTGGCCAGGTCTGGCACTGTTTCCGTCTTCAGTTCCATGGACCATAGAGTTCATCCAAAAGCTTGGGCTGTTAAGGATGTTGCTAGCACCAACCGGTTGGCCCAAAAGCTCGAGCTGTTGAGGTAAGGTGGGTGCAATATACCCAAACACTCTGCCTCATTCTATGCAGTGATTATTTCATGATTCTTTGTTCCATCTCTATTTGAAACATATTATTCTCCCAAGAAAGAAAATTGAAAATTACAGTTGAAATGAAAACATAACTAGAAATCTATAAAACTCACAAAAATAAGAAAATAGACATCTCAGTGGTCAGTGGTAGAAAAGGTTTTATGCTATTCAATAGAACAACACGTAGAAACCTCTTACGATTGGATCTAAATAAGGTGCATTGTACTTGTCTGATGTACTCCCACCATAGGTAATTGAAATTCTAGCTTTGTCCTAACTCCTAAGTCAAACTTCTCTATATTTGACCAAGTCTATAGAAAAATGTGTCAATATCTGCAACGCACATTTTTCTATAGACTTGGTCAAACTTTTAAAAGATTGACTTAGGACAAAGCTAGAACTTCAACTAATTTGGAACAGAGGGAGTATGCACACTTCACAAATAAGGAGGAAAAATTGACTTTCCTTTTAAAAAGATGTACAAGGACTTGTTGGTTCCGTAATGTAGCACAATGGTCATATGTTGCAGTTAAGAAGCAATACTTTTCACCACGTCTCATTTAAGAACTAAAACTGATACAGATTACAGCCACTAGTGCAGACTATGTCCATTTCAATAAACACATAGAATCCATTGGGTCAGCATGAGCGAAAAACAGAGGAGCTGTTCACAAACAGCAAGATTTTCATAAAAGGGTATGGAGCTATTTTCATACTTACATATAAAATAGGACTTCTAGCCATTGGCGATTTAGTAGGAGTCCTCAACAGATTCTGTGCAGATTTTTGCTTCTCTGCTGGGCCTACAATCTGTTTTTCCACGTAAAAGGACAGCAAATTCACAATGTAACGTGAGGAAAACGACTAAGATTACTAGCTCAGATGTGCTAATGTGAACTTGTCATCATAAGAAGATAAATACTGTATGAAGCACCTTACTCTGCACACTAAGAAATTTAATGGATCACAATATTTGGTTTTACTCATCTTTTATACATGAGGTATAGATCAATCTGCATAACTTGCTATTAAGGCTTGTTAATCCTAACTTACTCTACAGATTAAATATGTCACTACAGAAAGTACGTTCACACACAATAAACACACTCGGAAGTCGTCAACTTGAAAGATATTAACTGGAATCTGCTCCATCCTAGTAATGAGGTAATGTTACATAAATTGTGTTATTACAAATGATTCATCAAGAAATATCAGAAGAGGCACACCACATTGAAAACGTACTGATGCAATTTTTGTGAATGCGATTATATTAGTGGAGACAATTTAAATAAACATGCTATTAGATTGAAGTAGGTGTCTTAATATTTTCAGCTTAAAGTGCAAGCATGTAGAATTGGGCCACTGCCATTGTTACCCTTGTGACAATTATATCTACTATTCTGTAGCATAACTTTATGCCATAAACTTCTCTTGTGACTTGAGAGTACAATAACGTCTAATCAAACCCCCCAACATTACCTGATAAAGCCAAATTCAGAATGTCCTAAATGAGGGGAGATAACAACAAAAAAAAGGAAAACTAGCAGAGGCACTATTTGCATATTAATTGTATTAGCAAATAAACTGGTACAAATACTATAGTAGAAAGAATTTGATTCAAACACCAATTACTTACACAACATTTTTCAGCTGTGTGGTTTAAAACTCACTTTTTCCAGAGATTGCGCATCTGAATGAACTGGAGTTGATGTATCTTCATTTGGTACTGCCTTCTGAGTAACTGTGATGAGCTCAGTTCCTTCCAAGCAGACTTGATTCTTCAATGAAGCCAATGGGGTACTTTCATAACCTAAATAAAAAAAACAGCCACTCTCTTAGAAACATTAAGATCGAATGAAATATAGGCACGAGAAAACTTAACCAGTCTCTAAACATTTTGCTCCTACACATACTCAAGGGTTCTACACCTTGCAAAGTGCCGGCAATGTCTGAGCAGAAATTATCCTTTTCAGGTGGTACAGCATCTAAAAGACATTTAGACACCATACCCTCTGAGTTTCCAGCACTTGTATTTTCATCTTCCAAGCCTCTGGGCATACAGTCAGGGGACCTATTAAAAATCAAATTGGAGTTGACAAGATGGCCACCAGCTTCCAGTTCCACTGCTGCTGGATGAATGGTATCATTCTGATTTCCTGTCTCTTGGCAAGTCTCATCGCTAGTACACGCATCTGTGGGACCAAGAATTAAATTACAATGAATGTCTACATTATCTTTTTGTTGCGAAGGGCTGCTCGCAATCAAGTCTGTTTCCACATTATCCACCTCACTAGCTACAAGTGCTGGTCTGGCATCATTTGATTCTGCGGATTTTTCCTTTGTTGAGATATCACTGCCACAAGTGTACTCCTCAAATCTTGAACACTCTGTGAAGGTACCAGCCTCATCGAATGTGTTGTTCTTAGCATCCTTAAGAAGGTTCTGGATGAATGAAGGTCCTAATGTTTCGAGAAAATTGCCTAGCTGGAATTTCTGCAGGTAAAATTGAGTTGAACCCTCTCGTGGATCGATAAAAAATTCCGGGAAATTTTTCATGTGCGAATCCCAGGTCTCCCACCAGAACGGAAATCCAATCATGAACCTCTCGCAGATCTGCACGCATAGATTGCAGTGATAGACCAAGTCATTTATGAGAGCAGCAGATTAGCAGCATGACGAAATGATCTTTTTGGACATGAATAAGCCTTGATATTATAAGGTCAACAAATCCAGAGGTTAATATATGTACATACAGATCATGCCTGAATCTTGGATGAATTTATTTATATCGGCGTTCATGAACAAGAAAAAGTGAGCATACCTGCGCAGAGAATCCATTTTCATGCATTCGTGGCAAGCTCAATGAACCAACAAGGAGCACCACAACCCCGTCCTCATCTTCAATCGTAAGAGGCTCGTAACGCTTTGCTATGGGCGCAGAGGTGAACGCGTCGTTCCTGTCAGGAATTGGCAACCAATAGCGTATCTGTAAGTATCAGAACTTACTCATTCGCACTTGAGAAGAGATGCGTGTAAAACTTACTTTTCAGTGTACCCGGAGACTGCGAGCTTCCGCTCTTCGCCTTCCACCCTCGCCAGCCACCACTCCCACAGCCTGACCTGACCGCGAGAACCAAAGATCCGAGCAACAAATCGAATCAAGACACCAAAGGGCTAGGGAAAACAGAAGCCCGTGAGAAATGCGGGAAATCAGCAGGGATAGGAGCCGTACGCATGGTTGCTCGACGGGGGAGGAGGAGGAGGAGTCGGCGCCGGCCCCGGCGACGGCGCCACGGCGGGCGCGCAACGGGGCAGGGGAGAAGGGAGGGCTCAGAGCGGCGGCTGGCGTTGGCGGCGGCGGCATGCTCCGGCGAGACCTCGCCGCCGCCGAAAGGTTGGGGGTTCTCGTTGCCATGTTCGGAGCGGCCGGAGCCAGACACAGGGGGTCAGGGGCGGTGGGATTTGGGATTTGGGGAAACGGAAGAGCGAGACAAAGGTTGGGGGTTTTTGTTTTCACGACAGGTTTTGAAATCTCCGCGATTTTGAAATCTCGGAATCAACAGCGAGAACTATAAATGGGGCAAAACTAAATAATAACTGTCTTTTTTTTTGTCTCCCTAAAAAACGCGCAATGCAGCACCTGTACTCCGACTGAAACCTAATTATTTTTTAGGGCAACATCAAATAAATTCTGCCCGCCGAGCGGTACTTCTTCAGGCTTCGAGAGGGAACCAAGCGCGACCCGCACTTCCTTCTGTTTTTGGCGGGACAGAACTTTCACCCCCATGCCTTCCCGCTCCCACGATGTCGTCGTCCTCGATCTACCGGCCCGGCGCTCCTCCGAGGCCGCGCCACCGCGAATCGGCGCCATATAGTCCCCCGACCTCTCGCCGACCGCTGCTCAACTTCACTGTCCCACAGCGGCAGCTCCTGTTGCTCCTGTTGAGAACGGTGAGGGGGACGACGAGGAATTGGAGGAGGTCGATCAAGGAGCGTATGATGAGGCCAAGGCAAAGAAGAGGAGGGCTATCAGCTACAGCGTGGTCGAAGACACGGTCGTGTGCAAGGCGTGGTCACAAGTGTCACTCGATGCGATCAATGGCACGGATCAAACCGGAAAGCCAACTTGGCATCCAAAATTGATGAGATGATGAAGTCAAAAGAATCAACGGCAATGAAAATCTTGGAGACAAAAATGCTCATGAAGGATAAGAAGAATGAGATGAAGCAAGAAAGGTGAAAGGGGATCCGTGAGTTGGAGGAGAGGAAAATTGATCTAGAGGAGAAAGCAAGTGCCGAGCTTCTTGCCGAGGAGAATCAAACAATGATGATGGATCCAAACTCGATGGATACATTCACAAGAGAGTGGTGGGACTTGAGGAGGATGGAGAGCATCACAAGGCGGAGTCAAGCCATTGCCCAAGCTACATTCGGTGAAGGTGCTACGGCGAGTGGTGGTGCTACATTCAGTGGAGGCGCTTCGGATGAAGGCGGTGCGGCTTGAGCGTGCCTTGCATTGATATGTTGATCTTTTTTTTTTGGTGGGATTTAATGCGAAGATGTTTGCAAACATTGTCTAAAACTATCGCATATGTTGTCATGAACTGTCGAAATCCAGTTATACTATATGGTTTTATTTTACAATCCACGACGTAGTTCAGCTACCGTAAACGCAAACCGAGAAACAACATATTCGGTTTGCGTTTACGAGTAGCTGCATTGCGTCGGCTCTCGCGGCCACCAAAATCACGTTTTTTGCGAACTAGACTTGTCTTCGCATTTTACGATAGCTGCTCTAACGGTGGGATAACCCCGGGAGACAAATTTCGCAAGGGGGAGCAGATTTGGTGCAGGTGAGCATCACTTCTCTTTGTTTTTAAAATATTTGGAAAATATGCTTCTGTGTTTAAAAATTATTAAATTTATTCATGAACGCATGTCTTGAATACTTGTGCTAAGTTTTGATACATAGAAGTTGCATTGTATTTTGAGGTACAGAAAAATAAATTGTGGTTGTATATAAGGATAGAAAATTCATTGTTTTTGTCCAAAATTTGTATTTTTTGTACAGCTTAATATACAACATATTTTCCTCCTAAATTTCTTCCCTACCTTCAAAATGTGTGTATGTATACACGTGTTTAATTTCAGGTTTTTTGGAGTCTGAAAAATATGTTTTTAATTTCTTTTGCAAACTGAGAGCATTGCTCATGTGACAAAGGCACTTCTCGTAAGGGGCGTGGCTTCATAATCTTTTTTTCTTGAATAGGGAAAGGGTCCGAAGACCCTAGGTGCTGCTATTAAAAACTTGGCGGTGAGTACAAATTACATTCAAGTCCCTACAGAACATGGGAATTCTGGATAAGGACTGAAATTTTACAGCAAAGACCCTAAAAAAATACTGGGAAAAGCAATCAGGTCCTTCCAAGCCTGCACCGCATCTGATGGAGGTCACCATCGATTTGCTCCACCACGGAGCTGACACCAGCGCCGGGGATGAACCACTTGGTCCGGCGTCGTGGCAGGAGCGACTGATTTTCCCATCGAACTTCTTGGTCTCTGGGAAGTAGAGGTTGAGGAGGGTCGCCTTTCGACCATAGTATGCAGAGGGAAGGCGGTGTGAGCCGCCGGCTTCGGTCCTCTGCTGAAGAGCTCCAGGCACAGCAGATGCTCCCCGCCGACGCCAGCCACAAATCTCAGGCAGGAGATCTAGCAGCCAGCTCGCGGTAGCATGAACACCCTGATGTAGATCTGCCAGCCAGAGCTTGTGCAAGAGCAGGATCTCCACGCCGCTCTCACCACCATGGTGAGAAGCATGCGGGGTCTCCAGATCTTGAGCACAACCATCCAATCCGCATAGAACAACAACCATGGCATCGAATCCGAGATCCAGTGCCATGGCCTCAAGCTTATTGAAGGGCTGAGGGAGGGAGAGCTTGAGCAGCAGCCGCCGACACCATGCCGCAACCGCGTGCGAGATCCCCTTCACCGGCTTGTCGGCGCCGCCTGGGAGCACCGAAAGCACCGCAGCCGCCGGCATGACGCCAGACTCCACTAGGGAAACTCACGATCTAGACTACTATATACAGAGGGCCGGGTTCCCCTCTCCCAGTCGCTCCGGCGGGCGAAGCCACCGGAGGAGAGAGGGGGGGAGCCGGCGGAGGGTACAAGACTCTCAAAAGAACTGTTCACAGGTGAGAGCCGGGGGGGGGGGGGAATGCGGCTTCATAATCATGGGGATGTTTGCGTCACCTCGTTTTGTATCCACCTGATGAATTAATGGTTAGTAATTTCCTTAAATTTTGAACAGTAGCAACGCAAATTTTATCTGTCAAACTAATACGAAGCGCGAAATTAGTTATAAACAGTTACAACGATCATTATTCTTTCGTTTTAGATTTGCATACTTCATACTCTCTGTACAAGTGATTGGCCCGGATTCTGTGTGCCTGCCCCTCGCCCATTCTGCATTGCAACGCTGGATCCATGCAGATTTGCGCAGACTGCCGTACAGTTCCAGAACTTCTAAGTATTCAGATAACATGAACATTGCCTGATTGCTGCAAACTATACTGGGAGGTCAGCTGTACAACTGAAACAAGTTACTGGGCCTTAATGCTGCTCTTGCTGGCTCGACTCCTGGAAGAACAGATCGATCTCACACAGAAGCTTCTGCTGCTCCATCTGCAACGGGCACGAGGCTGCACCCTGATCCATCACGATGCCAAACAGCAACGCACGGACGTCATCGGAGCTTCTCGCCACCTTTTCTTCAGTCTTCTGCGCCGACAACTCCGAACTCGAACCTCCCTCGTAAAGTTGTCTTCTGCAGACCTGCGCCATGATACATCATAGTTAAGCCTGGAAGAAAGCAATGCTGTGTGTTTTAGTACTCCGTATGTAGTTGCCACAAGATCTATCAGCTAACGTCGTTATCATTCTGCTGCTAGTGAAATAAAAGGCAGCTATATCTTCAATTTTCTTTACACGGAAAATCAGCACTCTCATGGTTTCAACTTCACAGTACGGACATGACAGGATACCTTACCGAAGAAATTGCGATGAGATATGGGATACTTTTTACATATGAATGGAACAAGTTATGGCCTGGATACTATATTATGAAGAGCATTGATACTTTTTCTGAACCATAAGAGCATTTAGGGTTGATACTAACCTGGAACAAGTTATGTAGAGCAACAATATGCTCATGAGTGAGAAAACCCCTAGCCATAAGCTCACTGAATAGCTTAACAATATCTGCAGTGACATTCCTAGCAGAAAGATTAGCAACTACACCAGATATCAAGGTACTATCAAACAATGATGTCAACCACTCTGGTACTTGGCTTAGTTTAAGCAGTGACACGGCTATTTTTGCTGCAATCTTCTGCTGATTACTGAATGATTTTGAAGTCAAACCAGGAGCAGTCAAGGCAACAGCAAATTCCTCCATTATGAGCCTAGACCATTTTGATTCTCTGACCACCATATTCTCCTGGCTTCCAAATTTCTCCCAACATAAGATCATCGAGAGACAGGAACCGCAATTTTCAGCAACTCTACTGTCTTCGCTGAAGATTAAACCCTCTGTCACGGCAATAATGGACTTCATGTATTTTGCAGAGCATCTTAATTCAGCATTAAGATAGCTCCTCTGATCTGAAATCCTGGTAAGCAATTCCAACATACATTGTGAAGCAATAAGCTTAATAGGATAAGGACCGAAGTGCATGAGACGGCACAAATCATGGCACGGGGTGCCAACAACAGAGAAAGACTGGATGTTATCTGAATGTTGCAGGAATTCTTGCCAGTCAATATTGGGATCTAGGATGGCATGCAAACTGTAAAACAAACAACCATTAGGTCACATACAAGGTAATTAAAATGAAACACATAATACTTGTTGCGCACCTTCTTAGAGAGAAAAACACTAGGTGAAGTATAAAAATCATGAATCCCCCAAAATCTGTCTCCTGATTGTGTTGAAATAAAGATGGGCCCTTTGCACAAGCTTCCTGTATTATACCATCCGTCAAAGAAACTAGTGATCTGTTAAAGATTATGGCCTTTGCAGGCTCAATAAGCGCCTTGCTTGCTGCATGATGCAAAATAAGGCAAAATATCCCAATCAATATCTTCTGTTCTTGGTCAGTTGATGCATAATCAAGAGAAGTGAAACACTCCAATAACTGCCAAGAAGAAGTGATCAGTAAACTAGAGGTACTACTAACTGGGGAACAAGAGGAAAACAACTTCCAGTGAACAATTAATTCATTTATGAGTATCAGATAAATTGAGAAGACAGACATCAGTACTAATTGGCTTTTAGGTTTGATCCAACTGGGACAAAGCAGATGAGACTGTTTTTACTTATTCCAACATATCAAATTTGATGAACCCATCTAAGGGTATGATGTTGGACGACCACTTGCGGGATCCCTAGGATTCAATAGTCCTAACTAAAGTTATCTATCACTACAGATCCTCTAGACTATACCGAACTTCTTTAATTGTGTACTGTCAGCAGATCTCATATAAACAGATAAAGAAGTAAAACCTGTTATCTGAAATACATTTTGAGGATACTAAATCCCTAAAGCTATTCGTAACCAGGAAAGATAATTGCAAAAAATGTACTCGTAGCAAAAATAAGGCCAAAACTAATTGTGTAACTTTCAACTTAAAGACATATAAAACAAGATTACCTTAATGGTAAGAGCAAGCCATTCATCTTCCCGGGAGACTGTCATTGCACTCGCTGAGTATAAGATGTTAAAGATCAAAAAGGAACACATTGTTTTGATCCTTGAGGAATATGTCAAGCAATATATACTACCAACTGCATCAAGAACGCCACATGATGTAAACTGATCAGAAGAACAAGGAGAGATTACTATAATTTCAGCAATCACACAAACCACTGAGAAGACCTCATCTTCTGTGCCATCCTTTATAATCTGATCCAGTAAGGAAACCAGCAACGACGAGAGGCCAGTCTCTCCAGAAAATACCAGTTCTGCAACCATCTTTATGTCCACAGAATGACTGCTGTTTGGAAGCACAATAGTTTTATCTTCACAGAAAGTTCTGCAGAAATTTAGCATCTGGAGAGATAATGGTTTCATAAGTTCTCCCTTCTGGAAGAGCCATTTTAGTGCTATTGGATGGGCTCGGATCGAAAGCAAATCCCACTCCTTATATGCCATTACACGGAACAGAGTTTTCTCAGCTTCTGGACTATATGGAGTACTACAGCTAAATGCAATGCCTCTGATGAAGGCATAAAGATGGACCAGCAGAGTAAGCATCACAGAATCAGTGATTTCATAGTGGAACTTCCCACCATTGAGAAGGATGTATTGCTCAACCGAAGAAAGAAGTTGGCTGTCAGCAACCAACCTGATTAATTAAACAAGCATCACATTAGAATAACAGTTTTTTTATTCTCAAATGTGGATCAAATGCAACAGATAAGTACCTTTCATTGTAGAATGAACAGGCATACAATATTACTAGGATAGCGCATTGACATGATGCCAAGTTGAAGTCTTCTGAGCTACATTGTCCAAGTACATAAATAAGTTCTGTAGGGTCTGATGGCAGATATATGTATGAATCTCTAATTGTTTCCCCATATTTACAGCCCAAAATTTTGTCAACAATCGAACTAGTGACCAAATATACTACTGATTTGACAGGATCGGTAGGAAATAAGCCCATGAATCCAAATGACAAGCAAAACCATGATGATGAGGCAAGCATCTCAGCAAACTTGAGTTGCTTACTGGGAGATGTGCTTGATAAAATAATATGGAAAATCTGAAGGATTTCTCCCAATGTTTCATCATCACTACCATCAACAACAGCACTTTCAAGCCAATGCAATAAATATGTTCCACAAATTCCAATGATGCTATCCTCAAGATCTTTCTCAACAGAAATCTTATCTTTATTCCCTTCGAGGCAGAATACAAGTGCTTCTTTCAGAAGACGAAGGGAATGTGGTACGAGGAACGCACAGTTATCCCCATGAGGTAACGTCGAAGAGATAGCATGTTTTGATGATTCTTCAATAAATGATGGTAACCTCTGGATATCATGAGCAGATGGTGACCTCAGAATCTCTATTAATATTGAGCAAACAAGAACAAAGGTTTCAGAACACATTCCAAGTTCACAATTGTCATTTCTTCTCAATATTACAGTCATAGTGCATGCTATCTGTTCTTCTTGGGACAACGACAGGATACCAGAACAATTAACAATGCAAATCCAAACAAGTCGTAAAACTTGAGACTGGACTGGATGAAATGGAATCTCTGCAACATAGTTAAGAACAGGAAGCAGAGTGGAAAATCCAATGGCAAGCTTTTCCTTGAACCGCTCCTCTGAAGTGGCTAACAGTGATAGTACTTGAATAGAGGAAATAACCAGTGGATCATTATTTCCTAAAAAATGTAAACAGTTCAACTTAATTTAACCATCATGAGGAAAAAAGAAAAAATAATGCAGAAGTTGATGAAAGGAAAAAAGGGCATTTCTCCTACCTGATAACCTCAGAACCTCGAATACATAATCTGCAACATTTTCATCTATCAAAGTTTCAAGTAGAACATGAATATTTGCATCGGATGACAGGAAATGAAAGATTAAATTCAATGTCCCTGTCTGTACTTCTAGATTCGTTGAGAGAAGAGATCCCTTCACAGCATCAGCAAATAGAACTACGATAGAAGCATTCAGAGGCACATCGTCCATCTGTGTGGACTTGTCTGACTCTACAGACGTGATTAAACTCTGATCGCCAAGCAGGAAAGTATCAAAAGCCTCCTTTTTTCCTAAAGTAAGGAGCAATGCTGTAGAAACAGAACCAAAACATCACCGTGCATTCTAGCTAGAGAAAAAACTAGTATATATTTAAGTTCAATACCGGTGAGTTGTTTCATAATTATATTGAAATGCATACAAGACATTCATTAGTCCAAACTAATATGAAGATATTTATGTTAGATCAACAAAAAAGATTGAAGGTTAAGTACTGTAAATATGTACGATACTGAAACTCTCATTAGGTCATAAGTTAACCATTTGAATTCTTACTTACCATGGCCAACTCTTAAAATTTGGAAATCTCTTAAGTCTTAAGTATCTATGTCAGCTTTAAGTTTGTTTCTGCATACATAACTGCAGACAAATTGCAGTTATGCCCCTTTACTTAACGCAGGCTGTCTTACGATTTCACTCCCTCCAGTCACAAGCTCATAGAACAATGGGAAGCGTGCAGTAAAAGTTTTTAATGTTTGGGTAAATATAGTTTACATATTTACAGTGCTCTCGGGAGTAAATAAATGAGTAGTTACACATAAGACATAATACCTCGATAGTGTTGAACTTCTACAACTTCCAAAAATAAGAAACGATCAAAACTCTATCTAGGAAACCATCGAAAGTAAAAAACTACAGAAACTTTGACTTGATGCACTAGGAGTAGCAATTATTATAAATTATAAATAGTAGAATAAGCAAACTATATTCATTACTATATCGTGCAAAAATGCATTACTATGTTCTTTGCTTAGTCAGGAAACCAGTATACCCTCTTTATTTTGTAACATTTAAGCATTCATACAAAACAGAGAGAAGAAATATACTGACCAATACAGTTCAAACGAACAGCATCATTTTGAGTTTTCAGTAGAACTTCAAGGCAGAGTTGAAGCAAGCTTCTTCCAATTGCTGAAAGGTCTACATTGTCATTATCACATATATTGTCCCATGGGGTGGCGTTTAACAGAGAGAGTTTGAAGAGCAGGAACAGTATCTCTCCACGAATATCATCACTGTATAGAAGAGTGTTAAGAATGCTGTCCGATCAAGTAATTTGGAAGGTCAGATAAAAGCATGAGTATTTAGTAGTGTTCACACCTTGGTAGTTGAAGATCGTTAACAAGGTTCAAGAAAAGGGAGAATTCATCTCCAATGTACGAAGCAGCATCTTTGATGGAATTTAGCAAGATCCCCAAACAATGTAGCTGCACCGAGAAAAGAGAGATTCAGAAAATATGGCAGTAAATTAACTCAAGAAAAATGAAACAATAACGTTGCAACTAATTCAGCAGAGTGAAGTCCCAAAGTGACTCACGCTTCAAAATGATCCAGTCTGCAGAGTCAAATAACTTGAAATGAATCAGATGGAATGGTCTGGAATCACAATTATTATAACAGGTAAAGCAAGAGCTGCACCCTGAAAGCTAGCAGCAGGTTTCTCCGCTGGCAACGTTCAAACTCTGGTCCCAGAGTGACATTAATCATATAAAATGAATCCATACTTTCCCTGCTGCCAGTTGAATGTTGAACTCACTAGATGAAAAACCATGCAGTGCATCGCTATGATCTACAGATAGATAAATATATCATATTACTCCAGTCTCCGGTCCGTGATAACTGTCACTGGGTTGTATGCACTATTAAAAACGTACCATATCAGAATTTTCGAACATGTTTTCTACAGGAATTTTTTCGGTTCAGACTGCTATAAGTTAACTTGTTTAAGACTGCTATAAGTTAACAAAATGCTAAGCTATTGTTCACCACATTCTTTCTTACACAGAGATTGAAGAATTTTGTTTCAATCACTCAATCTACAGAAGCCTGATCTCACTGCTCATCATCTCTTATGGCTGTTCGCACGCTAACCTAATTAATGCAGGATGATGTTCTAGAAACCCACCATCGATCTCTCCCTGCCTCGCGTCAAGCATCACATCAAACATGCATCTCAGGACGGACAGCGTAGCACATTGATAGGCGGCACGGCACACGTACCGTGTGGAGGTGCTTGACGAGGGAACCCGAGGAGAGGAGGCGCGCGAGGCGGGCGATGAGCTCGGAGGCGGCAGGGGCGCCGACGGCGGACGCGAGGTCGGCGGCGAGGTCGGACGCTTGCGTGGCGAGCGCGTCGTCTCGACTGGCGGCGGCGCGGGCGAGGGCGTCGACTAGAGGCGCCGCAAGGAGGCGCGGGTGGGCGGCGCGGAGCGGGGCGAGGAAGGCCGGGTCGGCGAGGGCGAGGGAGAGGGTGGCGAGCACGTGGGAGACGTGGTGGGACGGCGCGGAGGCGGAGGAGAGGAGGGCCGCGGCGCAGGAGACGCAGACGCTGCCGCCCGCGGAGGTCGGGAGAGAGTCGGACGCGCGGTGGCCCGCGCCGCACCCCTGCGACGGCGGCGGCGGCGGTGGCGAGACCTCGCCGTAGGATTCCATGCGGGCGAGCGAGGGGGATTGTGGAGGTTTTAGAACGTGACCTCCAGCAGCCTTACGCCGAATTTCTTCTTTCTTTTTACCGGTGAAATGAAATGAAATTCACGAATGGACCTGCGGATGCGGTTCCGTCTTCCGCTAGGCTTCGAATTTCGTACTTAATCTTTTTTTTCTGCGGCTAAAACAGCGCCCGAGCTATCAGCCAAAAGACTGACAACCACGAGGTCAGGAGTACAATCGAGCTAGCTGCTCGTCACCGCCAATGTGCTAGCATGCTTAGGTGGGTCGGATAGTTGGCTGATCTCATTACATGCTCAATACTAATAGAAGAAAAACTCAAAACCAGCTCTCTTATTTTTTGAATAATAGAAGCCACGACCGCGCGCGATCTGTGGCGAGTGTTCCAGAGATTGACAATCTGCAGACAGTCGGTTTCCATAACCACCTTTGGGTACCCTCTGAGCTTGGCAAAGATCACACCATCCCTTAGTGCAAGAGTCTCGGCAACAAGAGGGTCAGTGAGACCATTGTAAGGCTTGCTCCATGCGCCCAGATATGCATATCTTGATCTCGCCACCCCACCTGCTCCACCTCTGCGAGCATCGAAAAACAGACCACCGTCTGTGTTAATTTTACAACATCCTCGTCTTGTGGTCTCTAACCATGGCCTCCATGGTCTGGAAGCATAGTTGTATATTTCTTTGGAACTTTAAGGATCGCTAAAACTTCTTTGGCCATCTTCATAGAATGAACTGGATCATACGCTCCTTTATCATGAGTCCAGGCATTCCGCGAACTCCAGATGGCCGACTAGGTTGTTCCTTTGATTTTCTTTTCTAGCATTTTCGATCCTTTCCTATTCTAATTCTATTTTCTTACGGTCAGTCCTGCTTTTTTTTACTCCCTCCTTGGATGTTGTAGACCTATCTAAATTTAGATATATCTATACATTAATTAGTTTTTTCTTACTACAAAAAGTAAAATGTAGTGAAACTTGAATCTAGAACTTGGTGGACTTCTCCGCACCAAACTAATTAACCATCTATTCTATTATATATTGATGATATAACAACAAAATATTGTATTTGATCATTAACTCTACTTTTTTTCCTTTTCGGAATGTGTATTTTTCAGATCAAAATTCATGTTAGCTAATTTATTTTCTAATTTCCTTTTTGGGCTAGTCATTTTTTTAGGGAAAACAATAGGTGGAGAGCTCACTTTCAACTGAAATGAGCTACCACTTTCACCTTAAATAAATTAACACTTTTAAAATTAAGAAATTTATTTTGAGTGTAAACTTGTGTGCTGCCTAAATATAGGCAACATGAGAACATTTATTATTATCTTTAGATCCAGTCACCATTTATGTTGAGAAAGGGGAAACCTTTCTACTAATGTACTACTTGTGAGAACGGTGAATCTCGAGCTCCACATTCTGATGATATTTGCGTGTGTTTTCTACATGATAGGGGCTATTGACACTAACTTTATAGAGTACTAGGCCATAAAAGCGCGTGTTGCCGCGCTCGTCCGTCTTAAGGAAATTTTGAACAATAGTTGTTTGAGAAATTTGGAATTGTAATACTCTCTCCAATCCATAATACATGTCATGTTTTTAGTTCAAATTTGTACTAAAGTCATGTCACTTATTATGGATGGCATGGAGTAGCATAATATCATGATATATTCATATGGTTCAAATTATTGTTCATAGATACAAACATAGCGGAATATTATTAAATGAAGATTATTATTACATGACAAGTAAATACAAATAACAAATACCACATTTTCAGTGTACAAAGAACTTGCTAAAAGTTATATTTAATACGTACTACTTTAGGTATAAGGTGAAGCAGATGTACTACATGTAGGACGATGCAGTATGCTATCGCGTCCTCACCTGGATCTAAACGGAGCAAAGCAGTAATGTCGTCCCTCGTATCATATTGCCGACATTGCAGCGCATGAATAGGCCAGAATGCACAACCTCACGTATATTTACAATCGCTGGCTGCAGAGCCAATTGTCTGCTCTTGATCGCTATATTTTCGCGAGAGGTAGAACATGTGGCCTTTTATATTGGTTCCATTGGCTAAATCTTTGGATTGCGAGAGATTTTTAGATCCAAGGGATCTCCCCTTATTTCATATAAAGAAGCCACGAGCTGCAGCGGTTCATCCAAAACACACCATCCACATGAGAGCTATCCAGTTTACAGTTCAGATCGAGGAGGAACGGATACAAAGATAGCGAAAAGCAAGTAAAGGCAAACTTCAGAAACCTACACTGGACTGCGAGAGATACTATTAGTAGTAAATAAAAGGAACCTGAAAAACCAAAAGATTGCGGCCTTGGGCACCTCTGGAATGAGCATGAACTGTGTTGAGGACCTTGGGGCCACGCCTGTATAGGTAAGAACAACCAATCTCCCCCGAAAAAACAAAAGAACAATCAATCTGTACCACTTACCAGTACTCAGATGATGTATCATACTATCATATGTCCACATAAATTGATACTATTAGTTGTACAAAAGGAATTAGTTATATAACTGAAAATTCATATCAATAAGCATGTACCTAGCGAGAATCCATTGTCTCGGATGGAGCACCCTCTGAGCAGCACGAGCACATAAATCCAAATCCAACGAACATGTTATCTCCTGATGAAAGGCTAAAACAAACAACACCAAGTTAGTTTTACAGATAATGAAATCGATTAAACGGGCAGGAAGAACTACTGCTTAGAAATGTGTGAAATTAACTCTAAGCGAAGAACATGACAGCCAAACGACAGAAGATCGAAGGCAAGACAGGAGGGGAAAGGAGAATGATCATCCACAGTATGTATACCAGCAACCAGGGAGAAACGGTCGTCCGCCCCCACCACTTGAAGGAAAGGGAAACGTCACACCTTCTGTGCCATTAAACACACCAGTTGATAGCGACGGCGGCCACCATGACCTTTCCCTACGGCCGTTCTGGCTACTGAACGGACAAGACTGGCGATCTACCTTCAAGCACAGACTAACCAGGAGGTATTGGGGTAACCATCCATGAGAAAGTAATTGTTGACCAAAGAGGTGAGGCCCATCCAAAGCAGCTGGTGTTAGAATCAGCCCAATTAACGCCAATGCACCTAGCTCTGTTTCAGGAGTAGCAACCCATCTATAATATCTAAATAGGAGCAACCCACTAAATAAATTCTCTCAACATGCAAGCTATCCAAGTCATCAGGTGGGCCTCTTAACATGCAAGGCATCCACCCATTCTCGAAAAAAAAAAGGCATCCACCTCACCAAGAGCTCCATGTCACACATTTTTTTCCACATCATCTTGCTTAGTATTATTTTTTCTGTCTCCCCATGTAATCTATAATGCGGTCGGTTTTCTTCCAGGTGGTTCTTGCGGTTACTACTGGTCAGCCCAGCCCACCATTATTTCTTTCTTCCCAATGAAACAATCTCTGAATACACCGAGAGCATTCATGGCAGCTCTCTCTTTCTCTTCCTCTCCCTTCCCTACTTCCTCTTCCTCTACCCGGCACAAATTGCAGCCTCAATTGCAACCCGCATGTCTTCTCCTCTTCCCATTCCAATATTTAAGCAACCCCTTCCCCTTCCCCTGCCCATCTTCTTCGTCTCCCATCACCAGTTCACAATCCTATACAACTTCTCCGTAATCAACTCCGCCTCACCATTCACTTAAATCCTCACAGTTCTCCTTCCTCTGCAGCTCCCCCGTCCGTCAGTCATCTCGCCATTTGCCACCTCCGTCGACCCGTCGGCATGCGGCCTTGGTGGAGTGCATATTTCCCAGTCGTTTTTAGATCAAAGATTTGTTGAGGTTGGTTACAAGAAGTATTATTCATTCCTCCTGCTTTACTCTGCTTCTTTTCATTGTGAAAACCGTATGTTATTGAGTTGACTATCAATATTGCAGGTTCAGAGAGAAGCCACTATATCATTGTTTGTGATGTTGCATTTCTCCTACGGAGTACCATTTCTCCCATATATTTCATTTATCCCGTTTAGTTGTAATTCAGTAATGAGGTCGCAGTTACACAGTTGCATTGCTTTCAGGAGTATCAAGCATATCACAGCCCCGGTATGTACCAATTCTTTTTCCAAATTGTTGTAAACCTACTAATAAATGATTGACCTCACCCATGAACTGCTACCATCTAAATTAACTAGATTCATGCCTCATCCAACAAATGTGAAATGCATACCAGCTTTTCACTATTATTCTTCAGAATAAACAAGATCGAAGCATAATCGGAACCACCTGCAGATTCGCAGGGAGTACAACCTACATTTATAATGCCTTATAGAGATCGGTTAGCATTTGGATGTTCAGACAATAGCGCGTGGCTGCTCAGGCTTCAGGTGTGCTTTGCCTCTCAAGTCAATTCTGAATGTAGCCCATGTCAGGTTTCCGCTCTTTCTTCTTTCGTTATGTGTTCCTACTGATATTATCTTCAGGTGTTGCTATGCATGTGTCTGTTAAGGATTGCGAATCTTTTACTGCCCAGTTCTACATCTACATAAGACACTACTTGGTATTTTTTATCAACTAATCCATGCATGGTTATATTGTTTTCCTTCGTGTACAAACATCTTCTCTCTTTTGGTTTTACAGTAATGTAGGAGATGGTGACATTGTTCCAAAAATTTGATGTTTGCATAAGAAAACATTAATATTTGGTTTACCTTTTTTTCTATAAGCTGTATTTGCTCAGCTGACATCCTTCACTATACGACACCAGTTTGGGCGGCGCAATTATGGACTATGTTATCAGCGAGTCTCTCTATTGGTCGCTGCTCATCCTTTCAGTACTTATCTCCCCATCTGTACATGAAAGCCATGGCCTGATGGCTGATGCATGTGGTTAGTGCTCCAGAAGTGTCGATTTTGCAGCGGAAGAATACAGAGAATAGGATGTGGGGAGGCGCCACGTATGCTTTGACAGTGCTTTCGAGAGTTGTTTTGCCTTATCAAAGTGGATTTTTCAGAATGAGTGTTTTGGAATTTGCGATGTCAGACAACGGTTAGAGCCTTGCAGAGAATGTGCGGTTAGAGCCTTGTCACCGGTACATTTGGGATTTGATATTTTGAAATTCCACTTCTTGACCACCATGGTATTATATATCATGTGCAGATGTGTACAACTTAATTCAAGTTCCAGATTTTTTTACAGCTTTGCTATTCAAAATCCCCTTTTCTTTTCCTGATTACGTTTCGCATATCATGTTCTTTTCCCATTGTTAATATTTTTTCATTGTTGCATTTTTGGATTTATTTACTACCATCATGTATATTATTATACAAGAAATCTAAGAAATTGTCTTCTCATTATATTAGCTAGATTTTTCTTTGAACGGTATGTCATGTAAGAAGATTTCCAGATTGTTTTACCCACTATTGTGTACAAGTCCAATGTATGTTGTTGGCACATTCTTTAGTGCATGCTTGACTGAAATATGCATGTATCAACATGATACATTAGCGATATTTAGGAACTACTCCTCCATCTAGATCTACATGATTAGTTCATAGTTTTTGTTTGTCTAACTGAACTTTTGGCGCCGGAAGATCCATGTGCAGAAAAACTTATTTACTTGATTATGATATTTTAATAGGTCTTCTCAGTGAACTCAAAGAATTTGTGGTTAGCATATGCAGTTTGGTGTTCTCGATCAACTGGCATGGTTGATCCTCATGGAACTTTACAAAAGATTCTTACTGATCTAGGTTTTCCATCTCAAGAAAGTTAGAATTGTTCATTTAGCTTTTTGTGCGACTAATGTTCCATCATTACACATATTACAATTTTTCATTATTGTGTTGAATTGACATTATAATAAAAAAAATTCATCATCCGCATAAACCAACATTTTTTCACTCGCATCCTAACCAGTTTATGATATTTGAGCCTATCCAAAATTTCTATTTCTTCTAACTTTATCCTTCACAAAATAAATCTATGAATTCCCGCAACAACATGCGGGGTGTCATCTAGTTTACATAGCGGGGCACGCTGAAAACGATTCTATCCAGAGCATTAACCGATCCGATCGGACGGTTTAGGGCTTCAAATCGCTCTGAAGGCTCTTACGTAGGCAAGTTATAGTGTTAACTAATTTGTACGCTTTCCAGTGGCTTGAAATTGATCTGTAGCTTGAAATTTCTGAAGGACGTACATGTATGCCACAAGTAAGTAGTTATTCAGGTTTCTGATGTTTTAGTTACCATGGTGATAATGATGTAGTTACAAACAAATTAATAATGATGTTACCAAGATGTATTCCATGTAGTTACTAGGGTGTTGAGTGAAACGTTATCAGTATGGTTAGCATGTACTTACCAAGGCATTGATTATATACACTACTAGGAAAAGGCCTATAGATGGAAATAGCACTGCCGGCGCACCAGCAAATCCATGCGCCGGTGGCAAATAGTGTCGGCGCACCTACATGTCGCCGCGCCGGCGATGGTGTCTTACTGCCGGCGCACAAGCAAAAAAGATGCGCCGGCGATAAAGTTCGAAGGGGACCAGACCAGATCACAAAAAATCGAGCCCTTACCGCCGGCGCACTACCATGTTGGTGCGCCGGTGGTAAGGGCTGCCATGATTTTCCCTCCCCAACCCACCCCCCGTGGACCGCCTTTTCAGTTTTGAAAAAATAAAATAAAATGATAGAAAATTCAAAAAATAAAATCCTTTGAACTGCCCATGTATTATGTAATCTAGCTTTAATGAAAATTTGAAAAAATGAATTTCGATATATTATGCAAAATGGCGTCATCTTTCGGTAAAACGGGATTTCTGGTTGCATACGACCTCCGATGAAAAACTTTTTTATATCAAAATCTATCTACACGAAATTTCCTATCCGAATTCAACGGCCTATGGCCGTTTAACAATTTTTTTGATTCCCAAAATTCGAAAAGGAAAACAGAGTTTTTTGAGGTTTTAGATTTGGATGAAAAAAATTAAAAAGTACCCCCGGCGCACCACCATACTAGGTGCCGGCAGTAACCTCTACTATATAGGTGCATACTAGCCTCCTCCTCCTCCTCTTCCACTTCTCCTCCTCCTCCTCCTCCTCCTCCTCCTCCTCCTCCTCCTCCTCCTCCTCCTCTTCTCCTCCCTGACGGGCTCCTCCTACTCCTTCTCCTCCGACGATGACGACGACGACCTCAACCTCGGGCCTCCTCCGGCTACCTCAACCTCGGGCCTCCTCCTCCTCAACCTCGGGCCTCCTCCTCCAGTGACATCCTCCTCCTCCTACTCTGGTGACATCCTCCCTCTGGTGACATACTCCTCCTCCTCCTCCTCCTCCTCATACTACACCTCGGGCCTCCTCCTCCTCCTCCTCCACCTCCTCCTACTCCGGTGACATCCTCCTCCTCCTCCACCTCCGGTCACCTCCTCCTCCACCTCCGGTCACCTCCTCCTCCACCTCCACCTCCGGCCTCCTACACCTCCTCCTACTCCTACCTCGACGCAACAACGACATGCCCACTTTCATGGTTTTCGAGGACGAACCCGAGCTAGATCTAGATCGAGATCTAGATCTAGATCTAGATCGGCCTTTTTTAAAAAAAATTGAAAAATCATACCGCCGGCGCACCTGGCCTGGTTCGCCGGGGATAATTCATGTTACTGTTGGCGCACCTGCTGGTGCGCCGGCGGTAACTCATTACCACTGGCCTGTTCCCACCGGCGGGCTCTGGTGCACCAGCAATAGCCGTTTTTGGTGCGCCGGCAATAAGGCTTTTCCTAGTAGTGATAGTTACAAGAGTGTTAGGTAACTAATTTCCTATATGTTTATGGTTAACTTACTAAGGAGTTCAGTAACTAGCCACCATGTAGTTACTAAGGTGTTCCACAACTAGTCATTAGCAGGTGCCAATGTAGTTATTAAGGTGTTGAGTACATAGTTACAAACATGGTATTGATGTAGTTATCTAAATGTGGAGTAAACAATACATCGTAATCATGCATTTTAAGATTTGAAGAAGGGTGTGTACTATAGAAACATGTGTGGTAGGAAGCATATGCATTATATTATGATTGCGACGAATGAAATGGTATGAAGCAAGGTATTTCGACTTGCTCAACAATGTACAATTTGTGTGGTTGCTGACATGATTGTGAAAATTGGCCACCATCAGGAATTGTTTCTTGCTTAGAAACTTCTTTGATTGAAGACGGTGATTGGACACCATCAGGAATTGGTGCTTTCAAAGGAATATTTTCTATAGCAATTGATAGTTTGGTCACCAACTTGGCAGCAGAAGTATTGTCCACAACTTTAGGATATTTCTCAAGTAGTGTAGAACCTAGTAAGTAACAACATAACTCCTAAAATTACCAGACATAGCATGATTAGGATGGTTGTCAAATATATAATTGATACCATTGTTAGTCGTAGCCCATACCTCGTGGGGAAGGTTGATTTCTGGGTGCAAGATGTTGGGTCCAAGTTTCCTCTTCTAGCAAGATATCAAATGTAGGACATTCGATGTCTTCATCGTGACGCGTTGGTCCAATGTCTCAATGATGGGTTGATCTTCAAACCGCGCATTGGTAGGACATGGTGGATCCTTCACATGCATTGTTTTATCAACACTTTGCTCTAACTGAGCTGCAATCCTAGTGGCTTCCTCCCAAAACCGTGTATGGTTTGGTGTTTTACTTCAGCAAGAAGGATCATAATCGCCAACAGCTTCCTCAGCAAACATATGTTCTTCATCTCTGTGCGGCGAGACTATGGGAGGAGATGCTCTAATCGGGGAAGTGATGGGCGTGGAAGCTCCATGCGATGAGGATAACCTGTGTAGAGGAGTTGTACATTATTATTGAAAGTTGTAAACACTTAAGATGTGGTGATGCGTTTGTCATGAAGTTTGTAAACTATGTTGTTACTCTTTCAACATTTTCATCCATATATTGTTGTTCTTCACAACGAGAGTCTTTATTTAATCCGGGAGGTACTGAAAAAATATAGTGGAATTCTTGTAAGGTGGAAGCATGTAATTATGAAACATCATTATTACTGTGCAGTGTACCTCTGGGATAATGTTGGTTCCTATTTTAGGGGTTTTCAGTCATATCATGTAATCAGCATGGTATTTTAAAACTCAGATAAAATATATATTACATACAATAGAAGAATAGACATGTAGAGGATGAAACATGACATTACTGTGCAACGTACCTCTGGGAAAATGTTGGTTCCTATTGTGGGGTTTTCACTTTCGTCTTGTAAGCAACATGGTATTTTAAAACTCGGATGAAAATATATATCCCATACAGTAGAAGCATAGACATGTAGAGGATGAAACATGACAATGTAGATTTATTCGTACCTGTCCCAATTGGTTGGGGTTTGCGACTACAGTCTGTGGTATAATTTGTGCTTGCGGAGCTTGGTATTCCATGTTTTCGCATTGTAAGGGTATTTTACCCTTATCCATTATTTTGGTAACAATGATACTGTTGCTAGAGTATTTGGACTAATACATATCTATGAGATTATTCCCATGTATTAGCCAAACTGGCATAATGGTGTATCAATGGAACAAGAAGGAGAAGGGAGACCCCCACTTCGATACAAATGGAGAAGGATTGTTCAGCATCAGGCCGGTCAGAGGTTCGGTTAGACCGGCGTGGCACCGACTGGCCCGGCGCCGATCGGACCCTGGACCGGTGCCAACCGGGCAGCATCCAGGGGAGTTTTCCCCTTCACCTGGTGCTGGCCCGGCGTATGGCCCGGTCTGGACCGACCTAGTCCAGCATCACGCCCGGTCGGGCCGGTCGGTGACCGGCTGCCCCGGCGCGGACCGGCTTGTGCTCCGGTGACAACCGGAGACATGTACTGCATGACCAAGACCCGCCCCGGTCACGGCCTGACGCCAGGTATGGTTTGGACCGGACGGTCCGGGTCACGTGGTCTTGGCTCGACCGGCCTCGCGCCGGATGGCCCGGCCCCAGGCCCGGTTGACCGGGCTCCTTGAAGGTTTGCTGAGCTGGACAAGTCAAAATGGTTGGATTTCAAGTGACCATATAAATACCCCTTCACCTACCTCAGAACACTTAGGTACTACATTACAAACTGTTCTTGATCTCACTCTCATACTCCATTGATAGAAACACCAAAAGCCTCAGATCTCCCTCCTCCTCCTCCACCCAAACTCGAATCCCTCCAGGGAAAAGATAGAGGAGACCCTGATCTATAGTTCCACCGAGCCAAATCTTGTTCCCCCTTGTATTCATCGAGATACTTGCTCTCTAGGGTTCCTTGAAAACCCTAGGTGGGCAAAACAGGTCCGGAAGCATCCGGGCTGTGGATTTGCTCCTGACAAGATGGTGAAGGTTAGGAGGCTGCCTCAAAGTCTACCGCAAGTGAGTGAGCTATTCCTTCGTGGGATAGGCTCCGGAGAATAGGGTGAGCCTTCGTGGCGTTGGGGAATCCTTCGTGGGACCTCCACCCCTCCAAACGGGACGTACCTTCTTGCAAAGGAAGGGAACACGGGAATAAACCCTCGTCTCTGCGTGCTATCGGTTATCCCTAACCGAACTCTTTACTTGTGATATAACTGCCTGAGAGAGCCTTCGTGCTTGAGTTACTTGTACCATCATATAGGGTGCCCCACCTAGTTTGCATTAGGCTCACCTTTATATTCCGCTAAGCCTAATATTGCAATGAAAGAATTAAAATTTGTAGAAACCTATTCACCCCCCTCTAGGTTTACCATCTCTGAACTTTCAATTGGTATCAGAGCCTGGACTCTTTTCAAGGGCTTCACAGCCTGAAGAGTGAGATGGATAAACTATTCGAGGGTCTGGATGAAGATTCTAACCTTTCAGTTAAGGAGATGAAATCCAGATTCTTAGCATATGAGGCTGAGAAAAAGAAGAAGGAGGATGAAGTCCAAAGCCAAATGGCACAAATGAGTATCATGCTAAAAAAACCTATCTAGTGGGACTTCTAGTGGGACTTCGGTCCCTCCAGAAGCTTTCCATGTTGTGAATCATGACTATCCCAGAAACACTTCACCCATGCCTCATATAAACCATAGTGGGAATGTTCCCCATTTTGATGGAAATCACTTTTATTTTTGGAAATCCTATATGGAGTCTCATATTCGCACATGCAGTGTGGAGATGTGGCAGATCATTGTGGATGGATACCGGATGCCACAAGATCCCATCAGGCTAACCTCCACCGAGTTCTACAACCGTCAACTCAATGCCTCTGCATGTGACAAGATTAGAAGGGGCATCAACCGCAAGCTCCTTGATCAAGTCAATGACATTGGCTCCGCTAAAGAGCTTTGGGATCGGATTGTAGTACTCCAAGAGGGAACCAATCTGATCCAAGGAGCTCTTTATGAGTCAGCAAAGACAGAGCCAACTTTGTTCATGATTAGAGAAGGAGAATCCTTGGCCGATGCCTATGGAAGGCTTGGTGATCTTAGAGTAAAGGTCAAGGGCCTTGGATGTGAAAAATACAATGATGGCTTTGAAATGAATGAAGAATTCATAAAGTCCAAGGTCATTGCCATGATTGTTGTCAAACAAAAGGACACCAACCTTACACTCAACTTGCAAATCCTCACCAAGCAAGCTGATCTGAACACAGATGATCTAGTCTCCTATGTGGCAGCCAATGACAACATGGCCAAGACAGGAGAAACGCTCATGGCAATGAACCGTGTAGAAGGATGCTCACACAACCTTGCTTTGAAGGCTAGAGCTGACCAAGAAAGAGAAGAAGCCTATGAGATCGAAGAAGATGAAGAGATGACTTCAACTAGTGACATCGGGTTGCTTTCTTTTCCAAGAAGTACAAGAATAAGTTCCCAATGTCCTTCAATGAGAAGAAGAAGAAGAGAACGTGCTACAACTGTGATGAAGATAGTCACTTTGCAAATGAGTGCCCTTATGAAAAAAGGGTAGACAAGCCGAAGTTTGTCAAAGGGGTCAAGCCAAGATTGAAGCCAAACCCAATCAATGAACGATACAAGAAGAACAAGGGAAGAGCCTTTGTTGGGGCTGAGTACATTTCCGATGAAGAGGAAGAAGATGAGGAGAAGGAGGCCGGAGTGGCTGGTTTGGCTTTCTCCAAACCCGGGTCACTTTTCACATATGACTACTCCAAGGATTACTCCACGGAGTCCTAAACTTCGAATGATATTGGTTCTTCCTTAATGGCAAGAACAACTCATGATGATGACTCCGATGACTCTCCCTCCTCTACGACCGTCGGCTCTTGTCTAATGGAAAGGGAAACAAAGGTAATGGAATCCCCACCTTCTCTATCTAGTGTTCTTGATGATGAAACTGAAAATCAATATGAGGTAGCTATTCTTAAGGAACTTTACAAAGTTAGATGCACTCTTCGTGGTGATGCTCTTGTCAAGTTTGATTACTTGATGGACTCCCTCAAATAAAGGAACGAGTCCATTGAGTAAGTGACTTTGCTTTCTCGTTGTTTTGGTTTAAACGCCAAGTTCCTTATGATTCTTTGTTTCTTTCTCGAGGACGATCAAATTTAAGCTTAGGGATGTTAATGTATGTGAAATACGCCATATTTTCTCGCGTTTAAATCCTTAGCTAAGTCAAGAAATTGCCTAAGTTTACCTCTCAACTTGCCACTAATGCCTAATCAATGAAAAGATGTGCAATCTCTTCTATTTTTTGGATGATGTGCCAGAAATCACGTCATAATGACAAATGGACCTGCAATTACTGAAGGAAATCGCGTCAGGAGCATGGCAAAGTTGACTACACTCGAAAAGGCGGTTCCAGGGGATCGTATTTAACGGGCATAGGTACAGGAAAGCTTCGCCCGTACCGTGCGTCGCTGGATTCCCGAGGTCAAACCCTATAAGTTTCGTGAAGGGACCGACGCTAAAAAGAGAGCCATTCGTCGCCAAACAGAGCTGCCACCCACCAGATCCATCAGCACCACACCAAAGGAGATCCATCACCATTGTTCATCCAACCCATCTACCATCTCCTCGATATCCATAGCCATCACTATTGTAATAGAGATCTCCTTGAGAATTGGTGATCTTTGTAAGAATATTGTGATATCAATCTAAGTATTTGCACAATAATTTCTATATTTGTATTTGATCTTGATATTATGTGTCAGTAGTCCTCATGGGCTGCGGGTTGGGGTGAATCCTCGCAGCATTCATGTGCATCTAATCTTAAGTTATGCGTAAGGATTGAACATGAGTTTTGCAATCTTGTATCCTTGTCTCTTTGCCTCGTCTTGATGATCTGCATGTACCCATATCATTCGAGTCGATCAAGGGAAGAGGTGGGATGAGTGGAGAACAGCGTGGTACCACGAAACCTCAGTGACAGAAATGGGAAAGTAACAGTACATGTTTAGTGATTCATTCGGGATCATAGCACAATCATCTAGCTTAAGTTTTTGGTATGTATTCATTTACTCAATAATTATTGTTGATTGCGGCTGTAAGGACAATGGTTGACCATTAGGCTCTTATCACCTCTAGCTTTAGGAGCAAGAGTATTTACGGATGTGCTACTCACAAAACTCGTATCTCTATTTTATTTGTTACACATATGTTCTTCAATTATATATGTATGCATAGCTGCAGTTTAAACCTTAACCCTGACCTATTTCTATCATTGAACACAACCCCTTTAAAAGTAAAATAGATAGGTCCGGTAAACTCGAGATAAATTACGCTAGCAAGTCTTCTAGATGTTTCCTTTACACCATTTTAGCAGTGCTTCCCAAGATTCGATTAACACATGTCTTATAGGGAAAAAAGCTTATCATACTACAATCTGTAATCCGGATCGAAGGTATCACCGGCCCAAAAATATTTGAATGCACAGTTGTTTCGTTGGGTTGGCGCAGTTATGGTTATTGGAAGGTCTCCAATGAATAAAAATCAGGGTATCAAAAAAAACAAGAAAAGAAACATTTATCTTTCAGAGAGGATGTCATGCAGGGCCCATGAGCCAGCAGCGTAAACGGCTTGATCGGAGAACGTGAACGCGAGGGCGCGATGCTGCGATATGGGCCCTACAACCTTGGGGTGCTGATTTGCCTTGACTAGGAAGGCGCACCCGAGAATTCATCATGCACCACATCTCGGGCCACCATACGCAACGTTTTCCACGTTTCCATGGTGCTACATAGCTTCAAAAATGAGAAAAAAAGTTTTGAGATGCACCACGGAGAGAGCAAAAATCATCGGGATGGTGCATCAACAACCACGGCCTGACTTCAAGTTCGTCGATGATACGTCTCCAACGTATCTATAATTTCTTATGTTCTATGCTAGTTTTATGATAATACCTACATGTTTTATTCATACTTTATATCATTTTTATGCATTTTCCGGGACTAACTTATTAACAAGATGCCGAAGCGCCAGTTCCTGTTTTCTGCTGTTTTTGGTTTCAGAAATCCTACACAGGAAATATTCTCGGAATTGGACGAAACAAAAGCCCACGGCCCTATTTTCCATGGAGTGTTCCAGAACATCGAAGAAGAGTCGGAGAAGGCCAGCAGGGGGGCCACCCCATAGGGCGGCGCGGCCCCACCTCCTGGCGTGCCGAGGTGTGGGGAGCCCACCCCCTGGCTCCCCCGACGCTGCCCCTTCGCCTATATATTCCTTCGTATCGGAAAACCCTAGTACCGAGAGCCAAAATACGAGAAAAGTTCCAGAGACGCCGCCGCCGTCAACCCCATCTCGGGGGTTCTGAAGTTCACCTCCGTCACCCTGCCGGAGAGGGGAATCATCACCGGAGGGCTCTACATCACCATGCCCGCCTCCAGACTGATGCGTGAGTAGTTCATCCTTGGACTATGGGTCCATAGTAGTAGCTAGATGGTTGTCTTCTCCTATTGTGCCATCATGTTTAGATCTTGTGAGTGATACGTCCAAAACGTATCTACTTTCCCGAACACTTTTGCTATTGTTTGGCCTCTAATTTGTGTATTTTGGATGCAACTAACACGGACTAACGCTGTTTTC
>NC_061514.1:165816891-166012489 GCF_022539505.1 Lolium rigidum
CGAGACCATTGCTAACTCAAGCCGAGATGTAAAACCAACCGATTTCAACAAAATCGGCTCCTTATAGCAAAGGGTCCTTCAGGGCAAGCTGCCCCCCGAGCCTCAGTCAAGGCGGGAAAGGTAGTGAGTCAGCCCAATGTGCCGCCATTGGCCTCAAATCATAACGCAGAGCCAGCCGATTCCAACAAAATCGGCTTCCCAGAGCAGAGAACCTTCAGGGTGAGCTGCCCCCCGAGCTTCTTCAGTCCACTTCTTCGTCTTTGCAGGTCAGATCGGCTCCTTTCCTTCGGTGGATCTGATGCAACCCTCCCTTAACCTGATCTGCACATCCATGCTGCTCTTGGCATTGGTCAGGGTCATGATCCCTCAAACTTGCCC
Source organism: Lolium rigidum (assembly GCF_022539505.1). Taxonomy (NCBI): domain Eukaryota; kingdom Viridiplantae; phylum Streptophyta; class Magnoliopsida; order Poales; family Poaceae; genus Lolium; species Lolium rigidum. The sequence continues at coordinate 165,817,270 of NC_061514.1, forward strand.
CAGCTGATACTGCGGACTCGAATACTCGCTGATTATAACAGTTATACCTCTTGAGTCGATGGCCATGCATCGGCTTTACATCCTTAAGTCGATGTCTGCTGCATCAGCTGTGCTTAAAATTTTTTGAATTTTTTTGCGGCCGATTTATGTATCGGCCCCCATACTTCAAATACCCATCATCAAAGGATATCTTAGGCTGCTGGGCATTTGTAAGACGCTTCTACTGCATATCCTTGTGTTTTATCCACCTGGGTGCCCCCGAGCCGATTCTTTCAAGGGACTTGATGGTATCGGCTCTTCAGGTATTCCCTGTTGAATCAAATGCTGAACCCAGTGCAGTAATGTATGATGAGGATAATTTTGGCCGATTGCTGGAATCGGCCTCCACGTTGCTTGTTCGATGAAGGTTTTGTAATGTCCCTCCATAAATTTTTGGGGCCGATCACAAGGATCAGCCTCGCCACGTTTGCTCATTGATTTGCTCCAGCTTACATGGTTAGGCCAGTGGATACGACCAGCCTAACTTCATCCTCTCGTCATGTCGATGCGCTCGCCGTCGTCCACCTTGAGTGCATCGTTTAATCCTCGAGCAGTAAACTCCGTTGGGAGGATGAGCACCATGTTTGTGCCAGCCGACGTTTCATCATCGGCTTTCCTTTGCTTGGGGCGCCACTCTTTTCTTTGTGGCCGACCTTCTTCGTCCAGGGTTCGCTGAATTTTGGCGGCCAATCAGGCCGTGCCTTCCTCAACGTGTGCAGGTATAATCTTTCAGCTTCCTCCAACCCACGTAGACGCTGAACCCTTCGCTTCTGGGAACGGCTGAGCCCATCAGGGCACCACCTTGGCCGATGATACTTGTCTTCTTCACCATCGTCCTCTAGTTCCTCGAGATCTTCCACCCGAGCGGACTCAGCATGCTTGTTCCGAGGCGGGAGAGGCCCTACACGATTGAACACAGACACGTTAGCTGCATCCTTCTTCTTCTGTTTGCATTCTGGGCAGTTGCCGATTGTAGGCAATCGGCTCATTCCTGAATCCCAGCAGTGTCTGAAGAAGGGGCAGTCCCAGTGCCTATCCACGTCGTCTTGCTCCCTCGACCTTTCCTTGGCGTGGCGCTCATATCGCTCCTCGTCGTGATCATGCCGACGACGTCTCCTGTCGTCCCTAGCCAGACGATCTTCTTCATCTTCGTCGTCGTATCGTCGGCGTTGGTCATACCGACTCACATACTTGTTGAGGAGGTGATCGGAGAGAGGTCGCCGATATCTTATGTTCTTCACTTCTCCCTCTGTGACGTAGCGCTTGCCGTCGTGGCGGAGCCGATCGCGTGGAGCGGCTTCCTCTGTGTCTTTGCTATGAGAGCAGCTGCCCTCATCTCCATCCTTACCAGAGTGGTGCCCAGGTCCCACCATGTTGATATTGCACGAGAAATCTGGCTGGCACCCTCCATGGTAAGTGTACTCCACCATGTTAATAGCGGGGAAGGGGTGTGTGTCGACCTTCATGGCGTACTGGTTGAAGATTAACCGCCTTTTTTCTATCGCCATTTGGATCTGCTGACGCCACACCCTGCAGTCGTTAGTGGTGTGGGTGAACGTGTTATGCCACTTGCAGTATGGCCTTCCGTTCAGTTCCTGCACCGTAGGGATCTTGTGGCCTTCGGGTACCTTTATATGCTTCTCCGTGAGTAAGAGATCGAAAATCTGCTCAGTTTTGGTCACGTCGAAGTCGAACCCTTTTGGAGGGCCTTGTGGCTTCACCCATTTGCAGGACACGGGGCCTGCCGCTCGAGTCCATTCAGCCACTACTACCTCTCGATCTCCCGCAGCACCTTCATCCTCGTCTGCCTCAACCAGGGCCACCGCACGCTTGAATTTGTCCTGGTAAACATCTGGGTGGCGCTGTTCATATGCTGAGAGCTTCTGCACCATGTGCGCCAATGAAGGGTAGTCTGCTTGGGAGGCCACGTCCTTGATCGATGATGAGAGACCCACCACCGCCAACTCGACTGCTTCTTTTCACTTACGTGAACCGAATAGCATCGGTTCCTCAAGGTCCTGAAGCGCTGGATGTATTCCGACACCGTTTCCCCGCGCTTCGTCGTACTTGTGCTAGATCGGCAATGCCAGCCTCGGAAGCCTCTCGAGTGATACCGCTCATGGAACTGCTCTTCCAACTCGCTTCCAAGTCCGGATTGAGTTCGGTGGCAGCGATGTGTACCACCCGAAAGCCGATCCTGTGAGGGACTGTGCGAAGAACCTCACGCGCAGCTCGTCTGATGCTGAGATCGTGCCCAGCTGTGCCAAATATCGGCTCACATGCTCGATAGAGCTGGAACTATCAGATCCACTAAACTTTGTGAAGTCAGGGAGCCGATATTTGGGTGGTAGCGGGATCAATTCGTACTCGTTGGGGTACGGCTTGGTGTAGCCGAACGTCTTCCTTTTCGGCATCATGCCGAACTGATCTTTCAGAATTGTACAAATCTGATCCGCGGTGATGGCTGAAGGTGTCGAACCCCGAAGATTCGCCGGGTGGCATACTTAGCCAGCCATGCTTGCTTTTCCGGTTCTGAGCCAACTGCAGGAGCTGGGCTCTGGAGGTTTGTCGGAGTGGCGTACTTAGCTAACCACGTTTGCTTCTCAAGATCTGCTCCCGACGTTCCTCCCGCTGTTCCAGAGGCCCCTGCTGTTGCAGCCTGGTTCGAGAGTGCCCAGGTACTGCAGCTCGGCACGTATGCGCACGTGTATCCGTGCGGGATCTCCTTGGGCGCCTCAGGTAGGAAATGGTAGTCACTAGGATCACCACCAATCTTGTACACGACGTATGTCGATGAGTTCGGCACTTCTGGTGCTGCCAACGCGAACGGCAGCGGTGGATGGGACTGGAGTGGCATCTCTCCTTTGTAAGTCCCCAGAGCTGGTCCCGACGGAGAATACCGATGGCTCATGATTTCCTGGATCACGCGCAGAGCGACACGCTCCAAAGTGTTCACCAGGCTCTCAGAGTGGCGGTGCGGCGAATGAGCCACCATGTAGTTGATCTCCCGACGCAGCCGACCTGGTGCGTTCTTCCGACGGGGCGGATAGGTCCACTCCATCGAGTGCGCCTTCGGTGAGAACCCCTTCCACCCGACGCCATGGGAGCGGGTTCCGTGGAAAGAGCCGATGAGTTCGGCTTCGAGGACCGCCTTGATCTCGTCATGTTTCTTCTTGAGCTCGTCGGCCGGATCCTCGTACTTGACCGGAGTGCTTTCCGCCATCTCGGATGTAGATGGCGATGCGGTGGATGTCGAAGATTGTCCCACCGGGCGTGCCGGAATGTGTTGCGGTCGGAAACCCACCGGCGGGCAGCGACTCGGCAACACCGTAGAGCCGGGAACAACTAGGGCTGCGGCTGGCCCCGGTCCCTCGCAGCGACGGCCCGCAAAGCCTCTCGGTCACACGTCCGATGCTGTCGCAAGGGCGTGCCACCTGACCTATACCCGGTCGGGAAGGTGTTGGATGATGCCTCGCTTAGTTTCCTCGCATGGCATACACGTAAACGTTAAATACGAGCCTCGATCGGCTCTCAGGTTATCCTGTGAATCGGCTCAAAGAGCCGATCCACCCATGATTCATACAAGGTGTACGAATATATGGTGGTCCTGCTTGATCAAGATAAAGCTAAAGAGATCTACGACGATTTAGGGTTTTCACCGCATAATCGGATCATCCTACTCACGATTGGGCCTCGCGCTCGCGTACGGTGATCGTAAGCCGATCCTAGACAGGACCTAAAAACCAACACGAAGTTGATCCCCGGAACATCCTGTCTAGGGCTAGCAAACTACACCCTACACGCCGCTGGATCCTCCAACCCTTTGTAAGGCCTAACTATTGCGGATGTTAAACTAATCCTTGAAGAAACAAGGAGCAACCGTAACGGATCGGATCTACTAAACGATGATCAAGCGGGGTGCCGCCCCTACACGTAAGATAGGTGTAAGGGCGGCTAGATGTATAAGGGTTGCACTACGACAACATATGATACGAAGAACAATGCTAACCCTAACACATCTAAGATAACTACGTTGCTCGCCATCAAAAAGGCTTCAGCACGAGCAACGCATGAACAACGTGAAGCTTGTGCTGCCTAGATCGCAAGGCAGCATGGTGCTTACCAGGAGAAACCCTCGAGACGAAGGAGTTGGCGATGCGCCGAGATTGATTGTGTTGAACGTTGGTTGTTGTTTATTCCATAAACCCTAGATACATATTTATAGTCCGGGGACTTTCTAATTCAGGCGTGCACCTAACCGTGCACGGGTAAAACTCTAACTCCTAACCGACACGTATCCTACTATGGTACAGATACACGGGCAATTAGCCCAAACTTGGTACACAAGGACGATTCACGTATTTCTTCCATGTATATTCTTCAAGTCCATCTTGATCGCGGCCCACCTCTGACTCGGTCAAATTCTGGTGATAACACCAGCTCAGCCACCCGCTCAGTCTGGCGGCGTAACTCGTCGCCTTGGAGGCGGTGCATCTCTTCTGCGGCGGCTTCGGCCGCGAGCATGTTCTTGTCGGGGGTGTTGTAGATGGGCAGCTCCATTGACGGAGCCGGTGTGTCCGCGCCATCGCGGTCGATCTCGGCGCCTAGGTCGCGGCCTCTGCGGCGGATCTGGCCGGCTCGGCTGGGGTTGTCGCCGCCTGGGGTGAGGCCGTGGGCGCGGTTGTACTCGCGCTGGGTGATGTCCCACCGGCGCTTAGCAGCAGCCAGCTCCTCGCTCGCTTGAGGAGGAGCACGCGGTGCGCCTCCGAGTCCGCCTCGACGGTGGCGGCGTCGGCGCCGGCGCCGGTGGTGAGCGGAGTGCTCAGCTTTGCCCGGACTTCTTCCAGCCGGGATGGTGGTGGTGGCGGCTTTGCGCCTGATGCGGACGCATGCCCACCGACGTTGCGCTCCAGGTCGGGGCCGCGGACGCGCGTGGACTTGGCGGGCTGCTCGTCGCCGGCTGCCATGACCTCGTGCATGACGCAGGGACTGGCGGCGGTGAGGCTGGCGCTGGCTCCAGGGGGAGGGCTTGCACAGCGCAGGATCTGGCGCGGATAGCGCGGTGGTGCGACGGTGGCGACATAGACGTCGAAGCCGCCGAAGCTGATGATGTCGCCGCCGGCAGGAAATGGCCTGTCGGCGAAGCAGCCAGCGTTGTCGCCGATGCGTCGAGGGAGCCGAATCTCCGGATCAAGCCTCGAAGCGACCCGCTCTCCGGTGGTGATGGTGAGGCCCGTCCGGATGAAGACACCGGCCGCGGACGCTGAAGGCCCCACGGTGGGCGCCAAATGTCGTGGTATCGTCACGGCATTTGCCATAGGGTGGCTAATCGAGGTGGTTCCTAGTGGACTCACGGCGGTATCCGGATGCGGGTATGGGCACGAGCGACACGGCGACGTACCCAGGTTCGAGGCCCTCCGATGGAGGTAACACCTCTACTCCTGCTATGTGTGTATAAGATGATATCACGAGTACAATGGTGCTCCTAGAGCCGTATCCGGCTGCTCCCGGGAGGCTAAGGTAGACGAAGGTCTCTCTCACGGGCAGCGCTAAGTCTAGAGTGAAGTAAGAATGATCGATCGTCCCCCGCACGAGGAGGGTAGCCCAGCTTATATAGGCGCGGCACTTTACATAGAAGTCCCTATGGTCTATCGGCCGGCTTGGCCGGCTCCGGCTCCGCTCCTTCCCGAGGCGTTGACGTCATGGAGCCGTTGAGGCGTAGTGGCCTGTCCCGTCCGCCGCAGGAGGTCAGCGGCATGGCGAGGAGATGTCCCTGTCGCCATCATGCCCTGTAGCCGGTACGGACCGTCGTAGGCGATGATGGCCTGTCCGCCGCGTGGCACTGTTGCTCTACAGTGCCCCGTGCTTTACGGTAAGTGGAATCAGCGTGGACCTTTGAACCCGGACCACCTACCCAGTTCCTTCTCATGCAAGACTCGCCAGCCTCGAGTCGGTCCGAGGTATAGACCCCAGTCGGATATGGCTTGTAGAAGCCGGCCTAGCCACAACGCAGATGGCCGTAGCCAAGCCGACTAGGACTTAGAGCAGCCGGCTTCCGAGGCAGCCGGCCACGGCTCCAGCCGGCTGCTCCTCAGCCGGCCTTTGCCGCGAGCCGGCCAACCTCTAGCCGGCTGCTCCGCGTCCATTGCCCTACCCGGGGTCTTCCCCCCGACAGTTAAGTTGGGGCAAAGTATCTTGAATGTGTTGTGCAGGTTCCACGTTGGCGCCGGAATCCCTGGTGTTGCACCGCACTACACTCCTTCACCAACAACCTTCACGTGGCCTTCATCTCCTACTGGTTCGGTAACCTTGGTTTCTTACTGAGGGAAAACTCGCTGTTGTACGCATCATAGCTTCCTCTTGGGGTTCCCAACGGACGTGTGCTTTACCGTCACAAGCAGCTACTTTTCTGGCGCCGTTGCCGGGGAGATCAAGACATGCTGCAAGGGGAGTCTCTCACACCCAATCTCTTTACTTTGTTTATTGTCTTGCTTTATTTTATTTTCTGTCTTGTTTGCTTTCTTTATATCAAAAACACAAAAAAATTAGTTATTTGCATTTAATTTATTTTGTTATCATGTCTAGTCATGTACTTGTTACTCTGTCACCCGAAGAATTGATCTTTACTTTTAAACAAGGGGATGAGGAGAGTTTTAAAGAAGCTTGGTCTAGAATTTTTGCTTCTTATGGTAAAGCTGAACCTAAAATGACTCTAAGCCTGCTTCTTAGTAACTTTTATTTTGGCTTATTCTTCGCTATAGATATGCCTTGGATGCTGTAGTGGAGGAGATTTCCTTCATTGCGATGGGGATCAAGCTTTTAATGCCATAAAAAATTTGGTTGCATCATCTAGCTCAGCTAATAAATTTGATTCATCTCTTGCTAGTATTCATAATAGATTAAACACTCTCGAGACAAATACACCTTGTTTAAAAGAAGGGTATAATCAGATTTGTGAATATTATGATTATGTTCCAGTAACTTTGAACCTTCAATGTGGATCCCTACTATTAAGGTTGCTATTTGTGGTGAAACTTTTTATGCCCATTGTGATATTATGTCTGAGTTTTGCCTTATGCCTAAAAGTATTTATGAATCTTTGACACTTTGGGGACTTACTGAAGGTGGAGAAGGAATAACTCTTACTGATAACTCTGTTATAATTCCTAAGGGGATAACTGAAGGTGTGTTCACAACCTTTCTTGGAAGAACGGTATCCACTGATTATCTCGTTATTGAATGTGTAGGGACAGGACAAATCACACTTGGAAGATCCCTGCTGAAACTCTTGGGAGCAACCATAGATGTGGGGAAAGGCACTCTAAATTTTACTTCTACACCCGGAGGCGGTCATGTATTCCCTAGACCAAAGAGTAAGAATAAGAGTAAGAGGGGTAGGCGTAAAGCCCGTGGTAATAATGTTAATGCTTCTTCTCTTGATGTTACTTGATTTACACTTTCTGCGCCTAGCTGAAAGGCGTTAAAGAAAAGCGCTTATGGGAGACAACCCATTGTTTTATTTCTGCAATTTTTGTTTTATATTTGAGTCAAGGTGCTTGTTACTACTGTAGCAATACCTTTGTATCTTTATTTTATTGCATTGTTGTGCCAAGTAAAGTCTTTGATAGAAGGTTGATACTAGTTTTGGATTTATGAGCAGAAACAGATTTTTAGCTGTCACGAATTTGAGCTGTTCTCTCTGTAGAAGAATCTAAAAATTCTGAAACAATTCATGAGTAATCCTCAGATATGTACGCAACTTTCATTCAATTTGAGCTTCTTCATCTGAGCATGTTAAGTGCTTCGAAAAAATTCGTCTTTACGGACTGTTCTGTTTTGACAGATTCTGCCTTTTATTTCGCATGGCCTCTTTTACTGTGTTTGAGTGGGTTTCTTTGCTCCATTAAATTTCAGTAACCTTGGGTAATGTCCAGAAGTGTTGGGAATGATTGTGTCCTTCCTGAACATGTGAATTTTTGATTATGCACTAACCCTCTAATGAGATTGTTTTGAGTCTGGTGTGAAGGAAGTTTTCAAGGATCAAGAGAGGAGGATGATACAATATGATCAAGAAGAGTGAAAAGTCTAAGCTTGGGGATGCCCCCGTGGTTCATCCCTGCATATTTCAAGAATACTCAAGCGTCTAAGCTTGGGGATGCCCAAGGCATCCCCTTTCTTCATCAACAACTTATCAGGTCACCTCTAGTGAAACTATATTTTAATTCCATCACATCTTATGTGCTTTACTTGGAGCGTCTGTGTGCTTTTATTTTCGTTTTGTTGTTTTCATTCTCTGAATAAATCGGATCCTAACATTCTTGTGTGGGAGAGAGACACGCTCCGCTTTTTCATTTGAACACTGGTGTTTTTCGTTTTACTTTTAATGTTCATAGCAAAAGCTGGAAGCCGCTGCATTTATTGCTATTTGGTTGGAAACAGAAAATGCTTCATGTGGTAATTGGTATATTGTCTTGAATAATTTGATACTTGGCAATTGTTTGAGCTCTCAAGTAGATCATGTTTAAGCTCTTGCATCATGTAGTTTAAACATATTAGTGGAGAACTACCGTAGAGCTTGTTGAAATTTGCTTTGCATGATTGGTCTCTCTAAGGTCTAGATATTTTCTGGTAAAAGTGTTTGAGCAACAAGGAAGACAGTGTAGAGTCTTATAATGCTTGCAATAAGTTCTTATGTAAGTTTTGCTGTACCGGTTTATACTTGTGTTGCTTCAAACAACCTTGCTAGCCAAAGCCTTGTACTGAGAGGGAATGCTTCTCGTGCATCCAAAACCTTGAGCCAAAACCTATGCCATTTGTGTCCACCATAACTACCTACTATGTGGTATTTCTCTGCCATTCCAAGTAAATACTTCATGTGCTACCTTTAAACAATTCAAAAGTTATTATCTCTTATTTGTGTCAATGTTTTATAGCTCATGAGGAAGTATGTGGTGTTTTATCTTTCAATCTTGTTGGGCGGACTTTCACCAATGGACTAGTGGCACATCCGCTTATCCAATAATTTTGCAAAAAGAGCCGGCAACGGGGTTCCCAGCCCCAATTAATTAACTTTCATTAATAATTCTCTTCACATGTTTTGCCCCGATTCATCGGTAAGCAACTTAATTTTGCAAATAGACACTCCTCCATGGTATGTGAAATGTTGGAAGGCACCCGAGGATTCGGTTAGCCATGGCTTGTGAAAGAAAAAGGTTGGGAGGATTGTCATCCATAAATAAAACTAAAGTACATGTGTAAACAAAAGAGAAGAGGGATGATCTACCTTGCTAGTAGAGATAACGTCCGTCATGGGAGCCGCTCTTTGAAAGTCTGTTTGACAAGGGGGTTAGAGTGCCCACTACCATTCGTTGACAACAACAAACACCTCTCAAAACTTCACTTTTATGCTCTCTATATGATTTCAAAACTTGAAAAGCTCTAGCACATGATTTAATCTCTGCTTCCCTCTGCGAAGGGCCTTTCTTTTACTTTATGTTGAGGTAGTTGATACGTCTCCGACGTATCGATAATTTCTTATGTTCCATGCCACATTATTGATGATATCTACATGTTTTATGCATACTTTATGTCATATTTATGCATTTTCCGGCACTAACCTATTAACGAGATGCCGAAGAGCCGTTCTGTCGTTTTCTGCTGTTTTTGGTTTCAGAAATCCTAGTAAGGAAATATTCTCGGAATTGGACGAAATCAACGCCCAGGGGCCTATTTTGCCACGAAGCTTCCAGAAGACCGAAGAGAAGACGAAGTGGGGCCACGAGGCGCCGCCACAACAGGGCGGCGCGGCCTGGGCCTTGGCCGCGCGGCCCTGGCGTGTGGGGCCCTCGTGTGGCCCCCTGACCTGCCCTTCCGCCTACATATAGTCTTCATCGCGAAACCCCCGGGACCGAGAGCCACGATACGGAAAACCTTCCGGAGACGCCGCCGCCGCCAATCCCATCTCGGGGGATTCAGGAGATCGCCTCCGGCACCCCGCCGGAGAGGGGAATCATCTCCCGGAGGACTCTTCACCGCCATGGTCGCCTCCGGAGTGATGAGTGAGTAGTTCACCCCTGGACTATGGGTCCATAGCAGTAGCTAGATGGTCGTCTTCTCCTTATGTGCTTCATTGTCGGATCTTGTGAGCTGCCTAACATGATCAAGATCATCTATCCGTAATGCTATATGTTGTGTTTGTTGGGATCCGATGGATAGAGAATACTATGTTATGTTGATTATCAATCTATTACCTATGTGTTGTTTATGATCTTGCATGCTCTCCGTTATTAGTAGAGGCTCGGCCAAGTTTTTACTCTTAACTCCAAGAGGGAGTATTTATGCTCGATAGTGGGTTCATGCCTCCATTAAATCTGGGACGAGTGACAGAAAGTTCTAAGGTTGTGGATGTGCTGTTGCCACTAGGGATAAAACATTGATGCTATGTCCGAGGATGTAGTTATTGATTACATTACGCACCATACTTAATGCAATTGTCCGTTGTTTGCAACTTAATACCGGAAGGGGTTCGGATGATAACCTGAAGGTGGACTTTTTAGGCATAGATGCATGCTGGATAGCGGTCTATGTACTTTGTCGTAATGCCCAATTAAATCTCACTATACTCATTATATCATGTATGTGCATGGTCATGCCCTCTCTATTTGTCAATTGCCCAACTGTAATTTATTCACCCAACATGCTATTTATCTTATGGGAGAGACACCTCTAGTGAACTGTGGACCCCGGTCCATTCTTTTACATCGAATACAATCTACTGCAATACTTGTTCTACTCGTTTTCTCGCAAACAATCATCATCCACACTATACATCTAATCCTTTGTTACAGCAAGCTCGGTGAGATTGACAACCTCACTATTTCGTTGGGGCAAAGTACTTTGGTTGTGTTGTGCAGGTTCCACGTTGGCGCCGGAATCCCTGGTGTTGCGCCGCACTACATCCCGCCGCCAACAACCTTCAACGTGCTTCTTGACTCCTACTGGTTCGATTAAACCTTGGTTTCTTACTGAGGGAAAACTTGCTACTGTACGCATCACACCTTCCTCTTGGGGTTCCCAACGGACGTGTCGACTGCACGCATCAAGACTGTTTTCTGGCGCCGTTGCCGGGGAGATCAAGACACGCTGCAAGGGGAGTCTTCCACATCCAATCTCTTTACTTTGTTTTTGTCTTGCTTTATTTTATTTACTACTTTGTTTGCTGCATTATATCAAAACACAAAAAAATTAGTTGCTAGCTTTACTTTATTTACTGTCTTGCACTTTATATCAAAAACACAAAAAAATTAGTTACTTGCATTTATTTTATCTAGTTTGCTTTATTTACTACTGCTAAAATGGGTACTCCTGAAAATACTAAGTTGTGTGACTTCACAACCACAAATAATAATGATTTCTTATGCACACCTATTGCTCCACCTGCTACTACAGCAGAATTCTTTGAAATTAAACCTGCTTTCTGAATCTTGTTATGAGAGAGCAATTTTCTCGGTGTTAGTTCCGATGATGCCGCTGCCCATCTCAATAATTTTGTTGAATTGTGTGAAATGCAAAAGTATAAAGATGTAGATGGTGACATTATAAAATTAAAATTGTTTCTTTCTCATTAAGAGGAAGAGCTAAAGATTGGTTGCTATCTCTGCCTAGAAATAGTATTGATTCTTGGACTAAATGCAAGGATGATTTTATTGGTAGATATTATCCTCCCGCTAAAATTATATCTTTGAGGAGTAGCATAATGAATTTTAAACAATTGGATAATGAGCATGTTGCACAAGCTTGGGAAAGAATAAATCTTTGGTTAAAAATTGCCCAACCCATGGACTGACTACTTGGATGATCATCCAAACCTTTTATGCAGGACTGAACTTTTCTTCACGGAACCTATTGGATTCAGCTGCTGGAGGTACCTTTATGTCCATCACTCTTGGTGAAGCAACAAAGCTTCTTGATAATATGATGATTAATTACTCTGAATGGCACACGAAAAGAGCTCCACAAGGTAAGAAGGTAAATTCTGTCGAAGAAACCTCTTCCTTGAGTGATAAGATTGATGCTATTATGTCTATGCTTGTGAATGATAGGACTAATGTTGATCCTAATAATGTTCCGTTAGCTTCATTGGTTCCCCAAGAAGAACATGTTGATGTAAACTTCATTAAAAATAATAATTTCAACAACAATGCTTATCGGAACAATTCTAGTAACAACTATAGGCCATATCCTTATAATAATGGTAACGGTTATGGTAATTCTTATGGGAATTCTTACAACAATAATAGGAACACACCCCTGGACTTGAAGCTATGCTTAAAGAATTTATTAGTACACAAACTGCTTTTAACAAATCTGTTGAAGAAAAGCTTGGGAAAATTGATATACTTGCTTCTAAAGTCGATAGTCTTGTTGCCGATGTTGATCTTTTGAAATCGAAAGTTATGCCTAATGAAAATCATAATAATAAAATTGTTACTACAGCAAATGCCATCCAAGTTAGAATTAATGAGAATATAAGATTGATGGCCGAATTGCGTGCTAGGTGGGAGAAAGAAGAAAATGCTAAAGAAGATAATATAGCTAAAGTTTGGACTATTACCACCACTAGCAATGCTAATGCTCCACATGTTCCTGCACCTCCTACTAATAATGGTAAAATAATGGGTGTTGGCAATGTTTCCACTTCTAATGCAAAGCCTGCAAAACTGCCGGAAACTGCTAAAACTCGCTGAAACCGCTCGTGATAAAACTGCTGAATTTTTTTTCCAACATTGGGGATGATGATCCCATTGCTTTAGATTATAATGGTTTGGATTTTGATGATTGCCACATCTCTGAAGTTATAAAGTTCTTACAAAAACTTGCTAAGAGTCCTAATGCTAGTGCCATAAACTTGGCTTTCACAAAACATATTACAAATGCTCTCATAAAAGCTAGAGAAGAGAAACTAGAACGTGAAGCTTCTATTCCTAGGAAGCTAGAGGATGGTTGGGAGCCCATAATTAAGATGAAGGTCAATGACTTTGATTGTAATGCTTTATGTGATCTTGGTGCAAGTATTTCCGTTATGCCTAAGAAAATCTATAATATGCTTGACTTGACACCATTGAAAAATTGTTATTTGGATGTTAATCTTGCTGATCATTCTACAAAGAAACCTTTGGGGAGAGTTGATAATGTTCGCATTACCGTTAACAATAACCTTGTCCCCGTTGATTTTGTTGTCTTGGATATTGAATGCAATGCATCTTGTCCCATTATATTGGGAAGACCTTTTCTTCGAACTCGTTGGAGCTATCATTGATATGAAGGAAGGTAATATTAAATATCAATTTCCTCTCAAGAAAGGTATGGAACACTTCCCTATAAAGAGAATGAAGTTACCTTTTGATTCTATTATTAGAACAAATTATGATGTTGATACTTCGTCTCTTGATAACACTTGATATACACTTTCGCGCCTAGTTGAAAGGCGTTAAAGAAAAGCGCTTATGGGAGACAACCCATGTTTTTACTACAGTACTTTTATTTTATATTTGAGTCTTGGAAGTTGTTACTACTGTAGCAACCTCTCCTTATCTTAGTTTTTTGCATTGTTGTGCCAAGTAAAGTCGTTGATAGTAAGGTTCATACTAGATTTGGATTACTGCGCAGAAACAGCATTTCTTTGCTGTCACGAATCTGGGCCTAATTCACTGTAGGTAACTCAGAAAATTATGCCAATTTACGTGAGTGATCCTCAGATATGTACGCAACTTTCATTCAATTTGAGCATTTTCATCCGAGCAAGTCTGGTGCCTCAATAAAATTCGTCTTTACGAACTGTTCTGTTTTGACAGATTCTGCCTTTTATTTCGCATTGCCTGTTTTGCTATGCTTGATGGATTTTTCTATTCCATTGACTTTCAGTAGCTTTGTGCAATGTCCAGAAGTGTTAAGAATGATTATGTCACCTATGAACATGTAAATTTTAATTATGCACTAACCCTCTAATGAGTTGTTTTGAGTTTGGTGTGGAGGAAGTTTTCAAGGATCAAGAGAGGGAGATGATACAATATGATCAAGGAGAGTGAAAGCTCTAAGCTTGGGGATGCCCCGGTGGTTCACCCCTGCATATTTTAAGAAGACTCAAGAGTCTAAGCTTGGGGATTCCCAAGGCATCCCCTTCTACATCGACAACATTATCGAGTTCCTCCCCTGAAACTATATTTTTATTTCATCACATCTTATGTGCTTTGCTTGGAGCGTCGGTTTGTTTTTGTTTTTGTTTTTGTTTGAATAAAATGGGTCCTAGCATTCATTGTGTGGGAGAGAGACACGCTCCGCTATTGCATATGGACAAATATGTCCTTAGGCTTTACTCATAGTATTCATGGCGAAGGTTGAATCTTCTTCGTTAAATTGTTATATGGTTGGAATCGGGAAATGCTACATGTAGTAATTCTAAAATGTCTTGAATAATTTGATACTTGGCAATTTTTGTGCTCATGTTTAAGCTCTTGCATCATATACTTTGCACCTATTAATGAAGAAATACATAGAGCTTGCTAAAATTTGGTTTGCATAATTGGTCTCTCTAAAGTCTAGATAATTTCTAGTATTGAGTTTGAACAACAAGGAAGACGGTGTAGAGTATTATAATGTTTACAATATGTCTTTTATGTGAGTTTTGCTGCACCGGTTCATCCTTGTGTTTATTTCAAATAACCTTGCTAGCCTAAACCTTGTATCGAGAGGGAATACTTCTCATGCATCCAAAATCCTTGAGCCAACCACTATGCCATTTGTGTCCACCATACCTACCTACTACATGGTATTTCTCTGCCATTCCAAAGTAAATTGCTTGAGTGCTACCTTTAAAATTTCTATCCTTTACCTTTGCAATATATAGCTCATGGGACAAATAGCTTAAAAACTATTGTGGTATTGAATATGTACTTATGCACTTTATCTCTTATTAAGTTGTTTGTTGTGCGATAACCATGTTCCCGGGGATGCCATCAACTACTCTTTGTTGAATATCATGTGAGTTGCTATGCATGTCCGTCTTGTCCGAAGTAAGGGAGATTTACCACTCATTTAATGGTTAGAGCATGCATAATGTTAGAGAAGAACATTGGGCCGCTAACTAAAGCCATGATCCATGGTGGAAGTTTCAGTTTTGGACATATATCCTCAATCTCATATGAGAACATTAATTGTTGCTACATGCTTATGCATTAAAGAGGAGTCCATTATCTCGTTGTCTATGTTGTCCCGGTATGGATGTCTAAGTTGAGAATAATCAAAAGCGAGAAATCCAATGCGAGCTTTCTCCTTAGACCTTTGTACAGGCGGCATAGAGGTACCCCTTTGTGACACTTGGTTAAAACATGTGTATTGCGATGACAATCCCGGTAATCCAAGCTAATTAGGACAAGGTGCGGGCACTATTAGTATACTATGCATGAGGCTTGCAACTTGTAAGATATAATTTACATAACACATATGCTTTATTACTACCGTGACAAAATTGTTTCTTGTTTTCAAAAACCAAAGCTCTAGCACAAATATAGCAATCAATGCTTCCCTCTGCGAAGGGCCTTTCTTTTACTTTTATGTTGAGTCAGTTCACCTATCTCTCTCTCCACCTCAAGAAGCAAACACTTGTGTGAACTGTGCATTGATTCCTACATACTTGCATATTGCACTTGTTATATTACTTTACATTGACAATATCCATGAGATATACACGTTATAAGTTGAAAGCAACCGCTGAAACTTAATCTTCCTTTGTGTTTCTTCAATACCTTTACTTTGATTTATTGCTTTATGAGTTAACTCTTATGCAAGACTTATTGATGCTTTTCTTGAAAGTACTATCCATGAAAAGTCTTTGCTATATGATTCATTTGTTTACTCATGTCATTACCATTGTTTTGATCGCTGCATTCATTACATATGCTTACAATAGTATGATCAAGGTTATGATGGCATGTCACTCCAGAAATTATCTTTGTTATCGTTTACCTGCTCGGGACGAGCAGGAACTAAGCTTGGGGATGCTGATACGTCTCCGACGTATCGATAATTTCTTATGTTCCATGCCACATTATTGATGATATCTACATGTTTTATGCATACTTTATGTCATATTTATGCATTTTCCGGCACTAACCTATTAACGAGATGCCGAAGAGCCAGCTTGTCGTTTTCGCTATTTTTGGTTTCAGAAATCCTAGTAAGGAAATATTCTCGGAATTGGACGAAATCAACGCCCAGGGGCCTATTTTGCCACGAAGCTTCCAGAAGACCGAAGAGAAGACGAAGTGGGGCCACGAGGCGCCGCCACAACAGGGCGGCGCGGCCCAGGCCTTGGCCGCGCGGCCCTGGCGTGTGGGGCCCTCGTGTGGCCCCTTGACCTGCCCTTCCGCCTACATATAGTCTTCGTCGCGAAACCCCCAGGACCGAGAGCCACGATACGGAAAACCTTCCAGAGACGCCGCCGCCGCCAATCCCATCTCGGGGGATTCAGGAGATCGCCTCCGGCACCCTGCCGGAGAGGGGAATCATCTCCCGGAGGACTCTTCACCGCCATGGTCGCCTCCGGAGTGATGAGTGAGTAGTTCACCCCTGGACTATGGGTCCATAGCAGTAGCTAGATGGTCGTCTTCTCCTTATGTGCTTCATTGTCGGATCTTGTGAGCTGCCTAACATGATCAAGATCATCTATTTGTAATGCTATATGTTGTGTTTGTTGGGATCCGATGGATAGAGAATACTATGTTATGTTGATTATCAATCTATTACCTATGTGTTGTTTATGATCTTGCATGCTCTCCGTTATTAGTAGAGGCTCCGGCCAAGTTTTTACTCTTAACTCCAAGAGGGAGTATTTATGCTTGATAGTGGGTTCATGCCTCCATTAAATCTGGGACAGTGACAGAAAGTTCTAAGGTTGTGGATGTGCTGTTGCCACTAGGGATAAAACATCAATGCTTTGTCTAAGGATATTTGTATTATTTACATTACGCACAGTACTTAATGCAATTGTCTGTTGTTTGCAACTTAATACTGGAAGGGGTGCGGATGCTAACCCGAAGGTGGACTTTTTAGGCATAGATGCATGCTGGATGGCGGTCTATGTTCTTTGTCGTAATGCCCTAAGTAAATCTCATAGTAGTCATCATAATATGTATGTGCATTGTTATGAGTATAGGGGGGCCCGCGCGGCCCTGCTGTGTGGGGCCCCCGTGACTCTCCCGACTCCGCCCTTCCACCTACTTAAAGTCTTCGTCGCGAAACCCCCAGTACCGAGAGCCACGATACGGAAAACCTTACTGAGACGCCGCCACCGCCAATCCCATCTCGGGGGATTCAGGAGATCGCCTCCGGCGCCCTGCCGGAGAGGGGAATCATCTCCCGGAGGACTCTTCACCGCCATGGTCGCCTCCGGAGTGATGAGTGAGTAGTTCACCCTCGGACTATGGGTCCATAGCAGTAGCTAGATGGTCGTCTTCTCCTTATGTGCTTCATTGTCGGATCTTGTGAGCTGCCTAACATGATCAAGATCATCTATCCGTAATGCTATATGTTGTGTTTGTCGGGATCCGATGGATAGAGAATACTATGTTATGTTGATTATCAATCTATTACCTATGTGTTGTTTATGATCTTGCATGCTCTCCGTTATTAGTAGAGGCTCTGGCCAAGTTTTTACTCTTAACTCCAAGAGGGTGTATTTATGCTCGATAGTGGGTTCATGCCTCCATTAAATCTGGGACAGTGACAGAAAGTTCTAAGGTTGTGGATGTGCTGTTGCCACTAGGGATAAAACATTGATTCTATGTTCGAGGATGTAGTTATTGATTACATTACGCACCATACTTAATGCAATTGTCTGTTGTTTGCAACTTAATACTGGAAGGGGTTCGGATGATAACCTGAAGGTGGACTTTTTAGGCATAGATGCATGCTGGATAGCGGTCTATGTACTTTGTCGTAATGCCCAATTAAATATCACTATACTCATTATATCATGTATGTGCATGGTCATGCCCTCTCTATTTGTCAATTGCCCAACTGTAATTTGTTCACCCAACATGCTATTTATCTTATGGGAGAGACACCTCTAGTGAACTGTGGACCCCGGTCCATTCTTTTACATCGAATACAATCTACCGCAATACTTGTTCTACTGTTTTCTGCAAACAATCATCATCCACACTATACATCTAATCCTTTGTTACAGAAAGCCGGTGAGATTGACAACCTCACTGTTTCGTTGGGGCAAAGTACTTTGGTTGTGTTGTGCAGGTTCCACGTTGGCGCCGGAATCCCTGGTGTTGCGCCGCACTACATCCCGCCGCCAACAACCTTCAACGTGCTTCTTGACTCCTACTAGTTCGATTAAACCTTGGTTTCTTACTGAGGGAAAACTTGCTACTGTACGCATCACACCTTCCTCTTGGGGTTCCCAACGGACGTGTCGACTGCACGCATCAGTAGTTTACCTACTTCTTTCTATCTTAGAAGCAAACACTTGTGTCAACTATGTGCATTGATTCCTACATGCTTACTTATTGCACTCATCATATTACTTTGTGTTGACAATTATCCATGAGATATACATGTTGAAAGTTGAAAGCAATTGCTGAAACTTAAATCTTCCTTTGTGTTGCTTCAAAACCTTCTATTAAGAATCTATTGCTTTATGAGTTAACTCTTATGCAAGACTTTTTGATGCTTGTCTTGAAAGTACTATTCATGAAAAGTTTTGCTATATGATTCAGTTGTTTAGTCATTATCTTTTTGTTAGCAAACTATAGATCATTGCTTTGAGTCACTTCATTCATCTCATATGCTTTACAATAGTATTGATCAAGATCATGTTGGTAGCATGTCACTTCAGAAATTATTCTTTTTATCGTTTCCCTACTCGAGGGCGAGTAGGAACTAAGCTTGGGGATACTTGATACATCTCCAACGTATCTATAACTTCTTATGTTCCATGCTAGTTTTATGACAATACCTACATGTTTTATTCATACTTTATATCATTTTTATGCATTTTACGGGACTAACCTATTAACAAGATGCCGAAGCGCCAGTTCCTATTTTCTGCTGTTTTTGGTTTCAGAAATCCTACACAGGAAATATTCTCGGAATTGGACGAAACAAAAGCCCACGGCCCTATTTTCCACGGAGTGTTCCAGAACATCGAAGAAGAGTCGGAGAAGGCCAGCAGGGGGGCCACCCCATAGGGCGGCGCGGCCCCACCTCCTGGCGTGCCGAGGTGTGGGGAGCCCACCCCCTGGCTCCCCCGATGCTGCCCCTTCGCCTATATATTCCTTCGTATTGGAAAACCCTAGTACCGAGAGCCAAAATACGAGAAAAGTTCCAGAGACGCCGCCGCCGTCAACCCCATCTCGGGGTGTTCTGAAGATCACCTCCGGCACCCTGCCGGAGAGGGGAATCATTACCGGAGGGCTCTACATCACCATGCCCGCCTCCGGACTAATGCGTGAGTAGTTCATCCTTGGACTATGGGTCCATAGCAGTAGCTAGATGGTTGTCTTCTCCTATTGTGCCATCATGTTTAGATCTTGTGAGCTGCCTATCATGATCAAGATCATCTTATTGTAATGCTACATGTTGTGTTTGTTGGGATCCGATGAATATGGAATACTATGTCAAGTTGATTATTGATCTATCATATATGTTATTTATGATCTTGCATGCTCTCCGTTGCTAGTAGAGGCTCTGGCCAAGTTGATACTTGTAACTCCAAGAGGGGGTATTTATGCTAGATAGTGGGTTCATGCCTCCATTGAATCTGGGACAGTGATAGAAAGTTCTAAGGTTGTGGATGTGTTGTTGCCACTAGGGATAAAACATCAATGCTTTGTCTAAGGATATTTGTATTGTTTACATTACGCACGTACTTAATGCAATTGTCTGTTGTTTGCAACTTAATACCGGAAGGGGTGCGGATGCTAACCCGAAGGTGGACTTTTTAGGCATAGATGCATGTCGGATGGCGGTCTATGTTCTTTGTCGTAATGCCCTAAGTAAATCTCATAGTAGTCATCATAATATGTATGTGCATTGTTATGCCCTCTCTATTTTGTCAATTGCCCAACTGTAATTTGTTCACCCAACATGTTATTTATCTTATTGGAGAGACACCACTAGTGAACTGTGGATCCCGGTCCATTCTTTTACATCTGAAATACAACCTACTGCAATCATTGTTCTCATTAGTTTTCTGCAAGCAAACATCATTCTCCACACCATACATTTAATCCTTTGTTTTCAGCAAGCCGGTGAGATTGACAACCTCACTGTTAAGTTGGGGCAAAGTATCTTGATTGTGTTGTGCAGGTTCCACGTTGGCGCGGGAATCCCTGGTGTTGCGCCGCACTACACTCCTTCACCAACAACCTTCACGTGGCCTTCATCTCCTACTGGTTCGATAACCTTGGTTTCTTACTGAGGGAAAACTCGTTGTTGTACGCATCATACCTTCCTCTTGGGGTTCCCAACGGACGTGTGCTTTACCGTCACAAGCAGTCGACCATGGAAAAAAAAATCTTGTAGTGGAAGGAAGATCGATTAGAATCGGGAACAGAGGTGGAAGTGAAAGAACTAGATGCAACATGGTTTATACAAGAGATGAAAACCGTACTTCAGAACCGGGAACTAAGGTGCAGGACTGTGATGCGTAGGCTACGCCAGATCGACATATAGGCTCCGGCATGACATCCTTGAACTCTCAAACTTGGGATTCATCTCCTTACCACGACCGAGAATGGGGAAGGAAGTTAGTAACAAAGATGGGAGTTGGTGATTTGGTGAGATCTAATTTTCCTAGTCGATCTAGGGTTAAGTGGGGCTGCGTACTAAAGTGGAGAGTGGGCAGTGGGGGCTAGATGTTTCATGTATTATGTAGGAAAGGGCTTGGCAGTGGCATTATGATTTCTTTATGGGATCTAGAACATGTCCGGCCAGCTATTTGGGCCAGATAAGCACAAAGGGCCCATATAAAGAAAATTCACGCCTCGAAAGTTTTGGGACAACTTTTGACGGTGCTTACAATGGACAACGCACTGCTAAATTACTCCCTTAATGGTACGACGACATTACCGGGTTCCGGGATTTCATGTCACCTTCCACGACGTATATGTACGCAAGCATGGTATATAGCATGGCGAAATTCTATATGACGGCCTTGCTTGTCGCTGGGAATGCTCCTCCCGCGGCAAAACACTTTTGCAGGTGACTATGGTTTGTGACATCCAAAAAATCCTCCATGTAAGGTGGGATTTTTTGGTGGTGGTTAAGTGATTGCTTTCTACAAATGTCGTAAACACCACATAGCCATAAAAAAGTGTAGGTTATGGGTGTCATTTATATATCCACAAATAGTGATATATTGGTAATATGTTAAATTATTGCTGCAACATTCCATGTTACATGTTATTCGACGAAGAGTGAATTAACGTAGATTAAGAGTCTATTCGCAACATGCTCGCATGTGGCACATGAATATGAAGGACTCCATGCTATATTATGTTTTCGTTGTGAACTCTAAATTGGCTAGCCATGTGATATGCAAGTTGTAATGGTTTATTTTACTTCAGGATCATGCGATGTAATACTTATATTTGTATCTTGGTATTACATGTTAATCTTTGTGTGCTACTAATTTGATCCAGGGCTAGCACTACAAACCCGGGAATTTGCATCCTACCGGGTGAGATCACTTAATTAGGAATTGAAAAACCGGCAAAACAGAGTGCAACAAGATATATTTTTACTCAATCAACATCAATCAATGCATAAAATGCATATTGATCAATTACATGAAAAGATTTTATTCATCGACATTGCTTTACACAAATCTGATGACTTCTGGTGATGTCATTTTGGCATCGCATGCAAAATTTGGCAGCAACACTTCCCTTCACCATTGCATGAGGCACCAAAACTGTGAGGACCAAATCCCCTTTCTCTGCAATCTATGAGGCACGATGAAGAATTGCAGTGGTCTAAAGTCTCACATTTCCACGGTCCAACTACAAGTGAAATATATTACAACATAAACAATTTAGTTATCTCGTATACGAAAATAAATCAATAATATAGCAAGAAAAATTATTTTATTTGACATATTCCAAATGCATATTAAACAAGGAAATTGTTGCATACCTGCATGAGAGGATGGTAACATAGAAGAAATCATCACAACAACAAGGAGAGCAATTGCAGTTTTGCAGACAATCATCCTTATTTTCCTAGTGACGAGTGCCATACTGGGAGAGTAGGCTACTAGTAGTTTTGATGCATCTTTTCTTGTCTATTTGGGTTCCTTTCTACGAATCGTCTTTGAGGGTATTTTTATAGAGTTATCATCAACTCATGGACATTGATCGATTACTTATTGCATTTATGAAAATATATAAAGACCCCATTAGTCACGGTTCGTATATTTTGGGGACTAATGAGAGTGGATGGAAGGCTCTTTTTCTACTAGTGTATTTAAATTAATGTTCAAATATCTTTATAGCTCTAAATTGATATACTCCCACATTCGTATGCACTGTATTTATTTGTATTCCTTTATATTGTATTTAATGATGTTATTTTTTATATGTAGGAGCAAACACAATTTAATCCCATACATCTATTGCAAGGATTTGTTTCGCCACTGATAAGGCTTATAGAAAATATTCACTCAATGGAAGTGATTTTACCTTATTAAGTTTCATTAAATGTACATCGACCATCTTTTAATTTTGTACCTTCTATGGAACCATATATATTGATGGTGCTTGCGTAGGGTGCAATAAAATCTTACACGATTAGAAAAAAAAACTATTTTGTACCGTTTAGTTATTTCATGTTTATCATTTTAGAATCAGTTCAAATAAATACATAATAAAATATTTGGTAATGTAACTAACTATATGCATATTTATAAATTAATGTTCAGTTCTCATTAATGTCCTAAATTTACGCACACCTACTTTGGTATACATTATTTATTTCATATTCTTCTAATTTAGTAATAAATGCTCATTATCATGTACATTCAACCATGATCTAGTGTCATGCATTGGTTATATATTGCGATTATTTCCACACATGAATGTTGATAGAAAAATACTTTTGTAAGATATTGTATCCCATTAAGTTCAAATAAATGACGCAATTTTTATATTTATATAACTACTAGTTGAATACCCGTGCGTTGCTACGGCCTATCAAGTTAACTTTCTCGCATCACATGACAATACATTGCAATAGAAAATTCAGGTGTATAAGAAATAATTATATGGTATTCCTAAAACATTATGATACGAATTCAGTTCAATTGATATCCGATAAAAGCTGGAATGCGTGATATCTTTGACATCCAAAACAGTATGGTTGCAATGTGGTCCATTGTTCAAATAGCCAATTATCTCGACAACCTTTCCTGACAACAGTGATAAACAGTTTCATTTTCACATCTCATCAACACATACTATCACTAAGGGATACATATTTTTCTTACACCACAAATTTCTTCAATGAACTCAATTGCTTGCCTAAGTACATCAAGTACCATTTTCTTCGGACAACGGGATCACCTTGGTGCACACTATGGTATTATCTACTGATCAAAACTTCACATGTTTCATGCCTGGGATTGTGGCTAAACTGTATGTCCGCGAGTATCCATAAAGAAGGCAAGAAACTGGGCACTCACACGACAAAATAAAATTCATTTATTTTGACAAAGTAGTCCCAGAAATCTCACTCCTTGCACAACTTTGTCAATTAAAAAGCCACACTAATATCACACAATCCATGGCTAGCGAATTACAAAGCAGGCTCAGAAGAAAAAAAACAACTCTGCATATCTGCATGAAACATCCAGCAAGCTTGCACTTCGGTACATTAAATGAAAGTTTGTGTTTTGTTGGATGAGCCATTTCCAACTATGAGAAACATGCCATAGTTGAGTTGCATGGGACACGGATCTATGAGCATGATTCAACTATTGGTGAACAACAACAATGAATATATTATCAAGTAGTAATAATACGGAGGAAGTCATGCTGGTGCGGTATAATTAAGCAAAATATCTTTCAACTATCAGTAGGAAGCTGACAAAGGTTGCACAGCAAACTCACTGGACCAATGGGTCACGATTCCAGGCGGCGAGAATATCGAGCGCGCTCCAGTTCTTCACACCATGGTGGCAGTTTGTCATCAGGGTGGAACGTCCTCCTAGCACCTTCAGCAATTATCTGTGATTATCACAAATCAGTGGTAAACCGGAGTCTTTTGGAAACAGAGAATACCATTTTAAGCAACAAGTTGAAGATGGAAGCTGTTTTTTTATAAGGACACACATTTCCACTTGACAGATTGCTTTACCAACCACTGCCTTCTATACAATTTTGCAACCCAAACATGTATTTTTAGCAGAAAATAAATGGATATAAAAGATAGTGATACATGTGTACCCTGGCTTATTTCATGACATGAATCAATGGCAGAGAAGATGATATTTGGTCTTAATTTTTGTTGAACTCATTTTGTAAACCATCGGAAGAGACTATAAATATTTGTTTGATAATTTTCTGACCTGTTTTTTTAAGTTAGACCAGGTTTCATCCTCTTCATGTTGGAGAATAAGTCCGTTTAAATCAGAACGTTCCCCATATAATGGGACTATTGCTTCAATACTGCAAAGGAATGGATTACTTTGCGCCCCATCATCAGGTCTACTGTAGATTGGCAATGTCTGTATATCTCTCTTTCCTGAATTTTGCGTTATAGATGAAATAAAGAGAAACTACAATAATGCTAGATGAATGTGTAATTGCATGCCGAAGAAAAATATATGTGCATTATATCACAGCTTACATTGATTATCGGCACAGAAATTGCAGAATGCCCCCATTGCTGAAGATGTTTTCTTCCAGATTTCCCTCTTTAAGAATTAGATAGCAGTATAGCACTGACATGTTTGGTAGTGAAAAAATATCAATCCAGGTAGATCCATATCAAAGTGTCCACTCAAGATAATCAAAGGTATTTCAGCATGAACATGTAAGCATCGATTTCACTCTCTTAGTTGACCTCCTCTTAGTAACCTGCCGCATACAACAACAGCTATAACTAACAGTATCTGGCATCATTCGTACATATAAATAATCTAAGCAAAGTGCATACACGTTCATTTAGGATATGGATATTTAAAAATAGAGATGAGGTCTGGAAGTATAAGGGAACTCATCTGGCCGCCAGCCATCGGCTATTACCAGTTCACGAATTACCAGAACCAATATATCACATACGACTCCAAGATTTGCCTGAAGAAATTGACTGGAACCAGAACCAGTACTACATGTAAAACATGAAGATCAGTAAGCATAACCAATTACAATCCGAGGAGGAGAGGCAGTGTCCGTGGAACGACCAGTTTCGGCAATCTATGCAGCAGCTCTAGCCCCGGCTCCAAGAAGGATGGAACCAATAGTGCAAGGCATGAGGAGGGTCTCTCCAACTCCGCGTCAATGCAGATCGCAGCATGCGGATAGCCGGCCGAAGATAAAAGACCGGGAAGCAGCGGCGCCCGGACGGAAGGCCGATGGTACGCGGAAGTACACGACGGCGGCGGTTCCGCCAGAGCGCATATCCTGGCGGCGCCTGGACCCATAGTCACGCTGTCTGCGGTTCTTGGCTGTGCTAACTCGATGGAACTAACACGAGGGAGAGTGGAGAGCGGCGGCGGTGGCGCTAGGAAGCATGAAGGGCTGTGCACTACGGCGGCGCTGCGTGGGACTGCGGACGGTGCGGGAGCAGAGGAAGAAATTAGGAACCTGAAGGGGCGGTTTTGCGTAGGTCGTGGGCGTGGCACAAACGGAGAGTCGACTGCGCGTGTAGCGGTTGTGTTCTCTCGCATTCTTTTTTCCTTGCCGCTGGTTCTCCCCGGTTTTCTCAGTAGCGTGCGGAGCGGACGAGGAAACCAGCAACGCGGCCGGGCAGAGACGACGTACCATGGGACACCACCTCTAGCCATTTAATATAGTAGAGATGTGTGGTACAGTCGTAGACATCTTATCCAAGTTTTGAACTCAGCCCTAACAAATAGAAGGTTCGGCTTATTTGCTTCTTATTAGATGAGTAATGGAATATTACAGAAGTAGCTAATTTGTATTGGAAGAATGCGAATGATCCAAATTTACAGCAAGCTCTACACAGAATGCAACCAACCAATTTCCTGGACCAAATAAATGCAAATTTTAGTCTTAAGAAACAATATACACTTGTATATCAAGAATTACATTTTATAACAGAAATCCTTTCCCTTAGAATAAACTTGCAGAATCATCAGTTAATACTCCTACAGTGCAACAAAATTAACAACGTCAAAATTTTTGTTATCTTTGAGCAAACAACATCATGTAACAGGAAGCTTGTTTGAGCATATACTGTGTTATCCCTGAGCAAGCTTATTTGAGCATACAGTATATTGTGCTATCTTTGAGGAAACAACATCATGTGATAATTGTGAGTAAACTTACTCTACTTGTAGTTGTTTTTCTCATTGATTATTTGGAGCAGAACATGTATCACTACTGCTAGCATGTTCCGTCAGATCTCAAAAAAATCGTCAGAACACAACTGATGCTCAAATTCCCCAGAAACGGAAGCACGATACAAGGCACGCTCACCTGAAGTGGGGCAGTGGGGCGAGCTGTTTGCGCGGGTATGCGTGGTCGAGGAGGAAGTCATCCTTGGCGAGCATCTCCATCGGGGCAATGGGGCGAGGTGCCGTCCAGGGTATGCGAGGTCGAGGAGGAAGTCATCCTTGGCGAGCATCTCCATTGGGGAAGGACCATGACGTCAGTACCGAAATCGGAGGCGGGGATAGAAAGCCCACAAGGCTGAGAGTCCCTGGAGAGGCAGCAGAACGACTCCATCTGCAGGATAATAGTGGGTAAGATGGTGATAATTTCACATATATAATCTAATTGCACAGAATAGTCAATCAATGAGAAGTAGGTGAACTGCACTTTTATTTAGCAAACACAAGGGACATAACATCAGGTAGTATGGTGAGCATAACGTAATTGCACATTAGTCTGGCACAAGGAAGGTACTTAGCACAAAGCATCATAGATCAACTCATCAATACAAGTTTTTATTACAGGGAGTTTGTTCATGATCTACTCAATGCTGCATTAGAAGGTCTTATATGTGTTTTCCTCCTAACCCAGATGCCAACCTGAATTACAGTAAAATTTGGTTTTATGCACTTCCAGTCATGAGGGGCTGTTTTTCTAATGCATGAGGTTGAGCTCTTTGTTTGTTTAAGGCACATTACAGCATATAAAAGGCCAAGCAGATACAGCTAGCCCAATTCGATTTCGAACCCGAACAGAACTTCGCCACACTGGAAAAGGGTCCACAAATCTACATTCTCTCCTCTAAACTCTTATCAGAGGACACTTGTATTTCAGGGATCCACATGCACAAACCAATGTAACTCTAGTTCACATATATATACAGCTGCACACAAAACGATTCAGGAAATTGAGAAAACTTTAGGCCTAGAGCAGCCTAGCATCTTGTACAAAGTAGACTGAGGTAGCAACAAAGGATGGAGGCAAGAACGGAACATACCAGCGGACTGAATGGGCATGACGCCGGCCTTCCAGAGCACAATCTCAGCATGTCACCCTCACCCTCACCCAGCAGAAGCACAAGGGAAGCGTTATCAATGACGATTCCACGGTGGTGCTCTGTTTCAGGTCACTGGACGTTATATGGTTGGCCAAACCGGGCGACGTGTGCTGGATGCACCTAAGGTTCAGAAGTGCGCTGGGAATGGCATCCACAATGTTCGCAGGCCGCTTCTATTATTTTTTTAGATAAAAGGCAATATTGCTTGACTTTAAACCAAAATAGCATGTCAACATATGTTTTAGCTATAAGCCAGTAATATACAATGAATTTTCACAAAATATAGCTCTACTATCACCATTCACCAACGCAGTGGCAAAGCCAGGGGTAACAAGCTCGATCAATATTTTCAGCACTACAACAAATTCAAGATTGAAGCAATTGGGGCGAATAACCCTATTTTTTCTCATTTCTTTCGAAACTACCAAAGTCAGCATTAAGCAAAAGCACAAGGGGAGTGATATCCTAGTATTAGCCCAAATCACCATGTACATACCTTAACGATGACGTACGAATAATCTGGTGGTGAATAATCTGGTGGTGTGGACGAACACGGGCGGGAGTGAGCAAGGACGATCAGCCACAACCACTACATGCCCAGATACTCAAGCGCACAGAGAAGTCGCCAATCATGTCCAACATCGGCGGCTTGCGAGTTGCGCCCAGCGGCAGGTTCAAAGCTCTTAAGTGATAAATAGATTGATTGAGATCTGACCGTGAGGAGAGCATACGGTGAGGAAGGATCAGCATCCATGCATGCATATGGTGGCTTCTGGCTCTGGCTGCTCCTCGAGGCGCGGCCTCACCCGATGCGGCCGCTTGAGACGACGGCGGCGCCCAAAGATCAGCTCGCAGCGCGGAGAAACCTTCCGGTGCAGATCTCTTCGGCCCGGCGTCGGGCGGAGACACGGGGTAAGGGGGAGGGATGGGCGATGGATAAACGGCGGAGTGAATCGCCGATATCGCCTTGGCCATGTTCGCCCTCGGGCCTCGGAGAAGGGGATTCGGGTGGCTTTGTGGAGGGAGGTAACCATCACCAGCTCCACGATCATCATCAGTTTACACATCGTGGTGGAGATGACCGGCGGTTGACTCGTGCGGGATGGGAGCGGAGTCGAGGACTCAAACATTGATCTTCTACCGGCGCGGCTTTTTCATTGGGGAAGGTCGGACGTACCAACCATCTCACCACCTCTAGCCATTTAATATAGTAGAGATTATCCTTGGAAACATCAAAACCCGCATACTCACACCTTTTCATGTTACTATTTATTTTTTTTCATAAAGGTTTATACAGCGTTTGGCATATGACTAATTTTTTTTGTTGAGGTTCACTGCCCTATCCAAATAGCACAAAAAACCATTTGGAAGTCTTGGAACGAGTTAGACTGGGTGTGAAATTGATGTGGGGGTTGTCCTTTTATAATTTGTTCATGTAATTTTTCCACAAAAATACACAAAAAAAGGCTCAAACAAACACTAGAATAAAAATAAACATGGCAAACGGAATTACGAAAATCACAACAATGCCAAACATAGACTTGTTGGTTACTATTAATTAAGGACAATGACCAATATATTACAATGACAAAGGTGAATCAGTACCATATTACAACATTATTGTGCTACAAAATTACAACTCCAGATCAGGAGATACAAAGGTTGATCAGTAGCATATTACAACATTATTTATTTATTTAGATGCAAAGAAAATTAACACATATGCGTCTTAATATTGAACACCACCCCTTATTGACTGCACTGTAATAGTATATATTATACATTACCCTCTCCATCAAAGGATGTCAATTATGCAGTGCTTCAAATGAAAATAAAAACCAGAAAAGCCAGTGATCTACCGTGGCAGAGTCGTCGACGCCATGAACTCCTGCTCCAAGCTGTAGCAATTTTGGTACCTTTGAGAAGCTAAATTAGCTCTGTCCCCTACACCATCTTGAACAACCAGCGGAAGGTTGAAGTTCCTTTGTGCATTTAACAGAGGTTGCATATCTTCATTTATTATTGCAGCCTGAGCTGATCTCAACCTTTTGGATCGAACATGCTGCAGTTTTATCTCCACTTGTTTCATAGTAGGCCTCTCTTGGCCTCGTAGTCGCAAGCAAGTCTCAGCAAGAACCGCGACATCATTAATCTCTTCATCTGTTGCTTCCTTGAGAACTTGAGCATCTACTATTTCTGCAAGTGGTTTCTTCCTCATCTTCCAAAGGAAGTAGTTGGACAAGTTTTGCTTTAGCCCCGAGTCACCTATAAAAATAGGCTCCTTCCTAAGTAACAACTCTACAAGTACTACACCAAAGCTATAAACATCACTCTTCTCGTTCAAAATGCCCGTGTGGTAGTACTCCGGATCCAAGTATCCAAATGTGCCTTGTATATTTGTAACGACGTGGGTTTGGTCAATAGGAACCAACCTTGAAGCACCAAAATCTGATACTTTGGCAGTGTAATTTCCATCCAAGAGTATGTTAGTGGACTTCACATCACGATGAAATATCGATATTGACGCAGCCGAGTGGAGGTAATAGAGCGCCCCAGCAGCTTCTGCAGCAATTCTCAAGGAATCATCCCATGACAAGACAGAGTTGCTAGTGGTACTGGCACGGAGGGTTCCAGATAATGAACCATTGGGGATAAAGTCATACACTAGTAGTGGGACTTCGGTCTCAAGACAACATCCAAAGAGCTTCACGATATTACGATGGTTTATTTGTGAGAGCACGGCCACCTCATTGATGAACTGACTAATCTCAACTTGCTCAATGAATCTAGACTTTTTTACGGCCACCACTCGTTGGTCTAATAAGATGCCTTTATAAACCATGCCATGGCCTCCATGGCCAACTATACGTGTAGGGTCGAAGTTATTTGTTGCTTTTTCTAACTCTGACAGTGAGAAAATCTTGGTCATGTCATTTGCATTTTCATCAGATGATATCAATTGTTCGAGGAGTAGACCTTGGTTCTGCCGAAAATGCTTTCCTCGTAGTTGCTTTTCGATGTCTTTTTTCCATCGACGGATAAAAAATATTACTATCAAGATTAGAATTAGAGTTCCGAAGCCAACACTAATTCCAATGGTAACACCTATAATGATTATGCTTGTCATCAGTGTCAAGGACTTCATTTAGCTCATTATGTAGCATTGATTGTGTCTTAGAACTCACCTAGGATCAGATTTTGCTCTTTGGTTGATGTGCACATCCTTGTTGCACTGTCATACACTGTTTTTATAGGACATTTGGTGCAATAATGACTTCCTTGAGTGTTATGGCAAATCCCATTACATTTTCCTGGTATGTTGCACTCGTCAACATCTGCAACAACAAGTAACACGAGAGGAAATACATAAGAAACTGCTAGATGGTGACCAAACTACAGGTAATTCAAGAATATATTACTTTCAGATTTCATGTAACCATCGTTACAAAACAAACTCCATCATATGCGCATATAGACAAGTTTAAGCACGCCTTGCATATCTATATTTTCATTGTCTTTCAGATTTTTTTTTTTTACAAAAAAACCTGAGATTGTTTTGAAGTATACTTTCTGAAAAGGTGCATGAGCACCCATTTATGATGGAATCTCCATCACGAACAGAGGTGTGCATATTAGGAGGTGCACAAGAGAGGATGAGGATGAGGCAAAGTGTACCTTGACACCCATCTGTGATATATGGATTCCCATAAAAGCCAGAGATACACTTGCAACGGTAACCAAAATACTCTTCTGCGGGGTTAACACCCAAGCACTTGCTATTCTTGCTAGCACATGCATACCCTCTTTTGTTTTGTTTGGCTTCTTGGCATGTTAAGTTGGCTACGGCCCATTGCTGAAATGATGTTTCCTCGGAGGCAATATAGAGTTTAAGATTTTCTCTCTTGTTCAAAGAGAATCCTTGTTCCCCATATGAATTGTATTTGACCTCCAATATCCCTTTGTTGATATCTATATTGTTTACAAGGATGTTGCCGCTTGATGTGTTGTTGGCTGATATGTCTTCGTCGGCGGCGGCTGGTGGTATATAGTAGTAGGCATACAATGTCGAATTTATACAATTGAGCTGAAACGCCATCCTTGCAGAACATCCATCTTCTAGGCCGAATGGAAATGGAATATTGACATTCCCACACCATCTAGAGCAATTGGTCTTCCTTTGTAATGGATCATACCCTGATTTAATAAAAAAAAAGTCAGTGCCTTTCTTAGGATCACATCACAAAGATGAAAAAAAATCAAGGTTTAAAATAACGTGTTATTTCTCCGTTAATAGCATGTTCTAGCATATTTGGAGGGTCCTTGCTAAATTTCAGTAAGTTTGCTCGCTATGGCGTTATTTCTGAAATAGCATGCTATATCGCGCTAAATCTTTGTAGCGTTAGCACGTTATTTTTTCAAGCTAAGTTGATTTCTCTTTTTCGTGATGATGAATTGTAATCTCCAACCTTCTGAATAAATAATTTATACTATGTTGTTGCCTTGTGGAATGCTGATGTCAGCCTTCTGAAAAATTGGAGATCTATTTGTTGTATGTGGTTATGTATGTATGATTCAGTCATTTTCGGACTAAATATCCAACCTTTTTAGCAAAATCCTTTATTTTTAGGCTATATTTGGTATTTTTTAAACGATATTTTAAATATAGCATGCAATTAGCACAATATAGCGTCCATAGCGTTTGAAGGAGGTTGACGCTATTTCATTTAGCACGCTATTTTAAACCTTGAAAAAAATATACCCATTACAAGAGGTCACGTGATCAATTCCTAAAGAATCTATTAATGACATGATCAAAATCTGCATTTTAATTTTCCAAGGAATTATACCGTTGTTAACCGGACATGAAAGAGCCACATGTCAAATGTTTTTTTTCGAAATGGGGAAATAATCGTCCTAAGTTCTGCATCCAAAGGATACACACGGCTTTTTTATTAGATTACTCGCAACATCATACAAGAGCAATACAAAAGATCAAACTCGAAGCCACCTCGCTAAACCTACAGAGGGATGAAGGCGGTGACAATACACCAACTCACATCATCCAAACAACCAAATGCCTTCCCAAGCCGCACAATAGCTGGTGAGAAGCACATCCAGTCAAGCAGACTCTCAGCGCACGCCAACAGACATGCCACAGAAATCGCTACCGCCGTCTTCCTCGCACCCTTCTTCAAGAGGGATCGCCGCAATGACCCGGTCAGACCTGTCGTCGATGTCACCATGACGCCATACAGCCCCACCATCATGCACATGACCTGCGGTCCGCGCCCGTTTTCGATACCCTGCAGCTCCACGTCGCCGAGAATCATCAACGTCAACGTGGTAGATGAACACCACTCCACCAAAGATCCACCTCCATCCAGCCGCTGCTCCAAAAATGATGCCCCAAGAGGTAGAACGACGCAGGAAGCGCCGTCATCATCCGATCCGGGAGACCCGGATCTAGGGTTTCCCCCGGAGCAGCACGAGTGAGTAGCCGCAGACTGCGACGACGATGCCTTCAAGAAGGAAGCGACACTTAACGCCGCCATCGCCCGCCAATCGTGGCACGGTTTTCAGCGATAGCCGCTAGTCCCCAACTCGGCAAGAGCCAGCGTAGAGGCCAGCAAAGATGATGCCTTCGCAAAGGAACGGCGCTAATAGCCGCTGCCATCATCCGCCAAAAACGATGTCAAGGCGCGGTTTTCACCGGTGGCCTCTTTACCGCTAACTCGTCGTCGACTAGATCTTCATCGCCGGAGTAGACGGATCTCGTGATCCGCCACCCCAGCAACGAGCCGACCACCTCCGATGAAGGAGGAGGCCACCACCACCATGCCAAGGACAGTCGCCCATGGCGTCCTCGTGCCTCGGAACGAACCCAGAAACCTGCACGAAGCCGGCATCGTTGTGACGGCAGCAGTAAGATCGCAGCCCACCTGAGCCCGCCAGGACCCAGATCGGACCCGAACCACCGCTGCCGCCCGCCAAACGATGGAGATCCTCTCCCTCCTCTGGTCGCCGCCGCTCGATGGCACCGCCGTCGACAGCCCGATGCGGATCGCCGCCTCCGGAGACGCGAACCCACGCCCCCACGGATGTCGTGGCCGAGGAAGTCCGCCGCCGCCGTCACGCCTCTAGGGCTTTGCCCTGCGGCGCCTCTGGCGGCGGCGGCGGGAGGAGGGGAGCCGCTGAGGAGGAAGAGGAGGGGAGTCGCTGGGGGTGGGGGGGGCACCCGGCGCGACGCCGCCGCGCGAGTGCGGGAGGAGATGAAGTCAAGTCGGAAACCTAGCCGTCTGCCACATGTGGGTGACATGTATATTGGTTAAACCAACCAAGTACAACACAAGCTAGTAATACAAAGTTACTATGACACAGTAACCCATACCTGCTCTAGGTAGGAGAACATTAATAGTCTCTGCAATTCTCAAAACCATTCACATTGCAATCTTCCTCTATTTGACACGGAAAATCCTACTCCCTCCGATCCATAATAAATATTATGATTTTATTTTTAATTTAAACTAAAACCCAACGATTATTATGGATCAGAGGGGGTATAAGATTTGGGGTTTTCTCTCATCACGTTAAACTTGTCCACACATATCTCGAACCACTGTGTTATATAGGCATTTTATTTTTGCGAATAGTGTTATATATGCATTTGTCTTCTCAAATATCACTTTGTTCCATAATGTAAGTTGTTTTAGCACATGGTGGAACAGAGGAAGTATCTCTGAACCGCTACTTGTGCGCTGTGATTTGAAAGAGTATCTCTACTTTTACGGTTGCTACAAGTGAATAGTAGTTATTAAAGTTAAATGGATGGACGGAAGTACCAACAAGTCTTATCCAATGCGCCAGCAGGGATGACTTGTTGGCCAGGGAGAAGGACCAGGACTGGTGTCCTCTAGCTGAGAATGTGAGAGCCACAAGCCCACAACAAGTTTATTCAAGATGATTGCAACGATTTTCATTCTCCATGGAAGCTAGTACTATCTCTGTTCATAGAAGGATGTTTTGGATTTGTCTAAAATTGCAAGTATTTAGATACTATTTAGTGTATAGATATGGCCATGTTTAGACAAATCTAAGACACCTTTATAGAATGGAGGGAGTAGACAAAATTACGTTGTGTAAGTGCTTTGTTCGAGCAAATCAGCGGTGATACTCCTCGAAGTAAAAAGAAAAAAGAAGTTTTGAAGAACTACAATCAGCACATCATCAATGAAAATTTACAGGATGGCCACACTCGGCAGACAGGGACGGAGCTAGCAGGGGCCAGGGCCATGGCCCCCTCCATGGTGATTTTTTTTTCCCTGAAACACCTCATGTAGTATCTGAATTTGGCCCACTCCATGCTAAATCAGGGTCAGTTGGCCCCCTCTCGCCCCCACGACCGGAGGGCACAGCGGCGGCGTCCGGCCAGGCCTCTCCTTGATGCGGCGGCGCAGGGAGGCGACGGCTATGGCGTCGATCTGCAGGCGGCGGGCTGCGGCTGTGAGGATCGGGTCCAATCTAGGTCCGTTGGGCCGGGGCGGGCGTCGATCTGCATGTCGTGGCTCTGCCTCCTCTGCAGTGAGGCGTTCGTGGGCATCCCTCGCGTCATGAGGAAACCTGGGGCAGCAGCCCCGGGCATGGTGGTGGTGGTGGTCGGTCAGGCTGGTAGTCCTGTGTGGGGGATCATGGGATCTCACACAGGTCTCCGGCAATGGTGACCTAGTCCGGGGTGTCATGGCGGCCGGTGAAAACTAAGCCTCGACCTCGGTCTTAGCGGATGATGGCGGCGTCAGTCGACGTCGTTACCTTGTCGAAGGCGTCATCTTTGCCCGTCTTGGCACTACAGTCGGCGAGTTGGGGATGCGCAGCTGCCGGTGAAAACCGTGCTCCGACCTCGGTTGGCGGACGATGGCGACGTGTCGTGCCGCTACCTTCTTGAAGGCATCGTCGTCGCAGTCTGCGGTCTCTCACTCGTGCTGCACCGGGGGAAACCCTAGGTCCGGGTCTTCCGGATCGGACGATGGCGGCGTGCCCTGCGGTGTTCTACCTCTTGGGGCATCGTTTTTGAAGCAGCTGCTGGATGTTGGCGGATTTCGGTGGAGTGGTATTCATCTACCACATTGTTGGCGCTGAGTCTCAGTGGCATGGTGATGCAGGTATCGACGACAGATGTGGGATGATGTATGCGTGCAGGATGGTGGAGCCGTCTGGCATCATGGTGACATCGACGGCAGGTCTTGCAAGGTTAATGTGATGATCTCTCTTGAAGATGGAGTCGAAGAAGACGGCGGGAGCAACTTCTGTGGCGTGTGCGTTGGCGTGCGCTGAGAGTCTGCTTGACTGGATGTGCTTCTCACCTGCTATTGGGCGGTTTGGGAAGACATTTAGTTTTTTGGATGATGTGAGTTGGTATATTGTCACCCTCTTCATCCCACTGTAGGTATAGTAAGGTGATGTCTACGGGAGCTTCTATTCTTGTAGACAGTGTTGGGCCTCCAAGAGCAGAGGTTTGTAGAACAGCAGCAAGTTTCCCTTAAGTGGATTACCCAAGGTTTATCGATCTCAGGGAGGAAGAGGTCAAAGATATCCCTCTCATGCAACCCCGCAACCACAAAGCAAGAAGTCTCTTGTGTCTCCAACACACCTAATAGGTGCACTAGTTCGGCGAAGAGATAGTGAAATACAGGTGGTATGAATAAGTAGTAGCAACGGCACCGAACGAGTGCTTTGCCCGGGACAGTAAACAAGCAGTAGTAACGCAGCGAGTAGTAACGCAGTAGAAACAAGTAAACAAGCAGCGATAGCGAGTATTTAGGAACAAGGCCTAGGGATTAGACTTTCACTAGTGGACACTCTCAACATTGATCACATAACAGAACAGTATAAATGCATACTCTACACTCTTGTTGGATGATGAACACATTGCGTAGGATTACACGAACCCTCAATGCCGGAGTTAACAAGCTCCACAATAATGATCATATTTTAGTAACCTTTAGTGTAAGATAGATCAAAAGACTAAACCAAGTACTAGCATAGCATGCACACTCGTCACCTTCATGCATATGTAGGAGGAATAGATCACATCAATATTATCATAGCAATAGTTAACTTCGCAATCTACAAGAGATCATGATCATAGCATAAACCAAGTACTAACACGGTGCACACACTCGTCACCTTTACACACGTGCAGGAGGAATAAAACTACTTTAATAACACATCACTAGAGTAGCACATAGAATAGTGGTGATACAAAACTCATATGAATCTCAATCATGTAAAGCAGCTCATGAGATTATTCTATTGAGGTACATGGGAGAGAGATGAACCACATAGCTACCGGTACATCCCCGAGCCTCGATGGAGAACTACTCCCTCCTCATGGGAGCAGCAGCGGTGATGAAGATGGCGGTGGAGATGGCAGCGGTGTCGATGGAGAAGCCTTCCGGGGCACTTCCCCGCTCCGGCAGGGTGCCGGAACAGAGACTCCTGTCCCCCAGATCTTGGCTTCGCGATGGCGGCGGCTCTGGAAGGTTTTCCGTATCGTCGTTCTTCGTATCAGGGTTTTCGCGACGGAGGCTTTAAGTAGGCGGAAGGGCAGAGTCGGGGGCCAGACGAGGGGCCCACACCATAGGTCGGCGCGGCCAAGACCTGGGCCGCGCCGCCCTATGGTTTGGCCACCTCGTGGCCCCACTTCGTGTGTTCTTCGGTCTTCTGGAAGCTCCGTGGAAAAATAGGCCCTTGGGTCTTCGTTTCGTCCAATTCCGACAATATTTCGTTACTAGGATTTCTGAAACCAAAAACAGCGTAAAACAGGAACCGGCACTTCGGCATCTTGTTAATAGGTTAGTTCCGGAAAATGCACGAATATGACATAAAGTGTGCATAAAACATGTAGGTATCATCAATAATATGGCATAGAACATAAGAAATTATCGATACGTCGGAGACGTATCAAGCATCCCCAAGCTTAGTTCTCGCTCGTCCCGAGCAGGTAAAACGATAACAAAGATAATTTCTGAAGTGATATGCCATCATAACCTTGATCATACTATTTGTAAACATATGTAGTGAATGCAGCGATCAAAACAATGGTAATGACATGAGTAAACAAGTGAATCATAAAGCAAAGACTTTTCATGAATAGTACTTCAAGACAAGCATCAATAAGTCTTGCATAAGAGTTAACTCATAAAGCAATAAATCAAAGTAAAGGTATTGAAGCAACACAAAGGAAGATTAAGTTTCAGCGGTTGCTTTCAACTTGTAACATGTATATCTCATAGATAATTGTCAACATAGAGTAATATAACAAGTGCAATATGCAAGTATGTAGGAATCAATGCACAGTTCACACAAGTGTTTGCTTCTTGAGGTGGAGAGAAATAGGTGAACCGACTCAACATAAAAGTAAAGAGAATGGTCCTTCAAAGAGGAAAGCATCGATTGCTATATTTGTGCTAGAGCTTTTATTTTGAAAACATGAAACAATTTTGTCAACGGTAGTAATAAAGCATATGAGTTATGAAAGTTATATCTTACAAGTTGCAAGTCTCATGCATAGTATACTAATAGTGCCCGCACCTTGTCCTAATTAACTTGGACTACCGGATCTTTGCAATGCACATGTTTTGACCAAGTGTCACAATGGGGTACCTCCATGCCGCCCGTACAAAGGTCTAAGGAGAAACCTCGCATTTTGGATTTCTCGCTTTTGATTATTCTCAACTTAGACATCCATACCGGGACAACATGGACAACGAGATAATGGACTCCTCTTTAATGCATAAGCATGTGGCAACAATTATTATTCTCATATGAGATTGAGGATATATGTCCAAACTGAAACTTCCACCATGAATCATGGCTTTAGTTAGCGGCCCAAAGTTCTTCTCTAACAATATGCATGCTCCAACCATGAAGGTGGTAGATCTCTCTTGCTTCGGACAAGACGGACATGCATAGCAACTCACATGATATCCAACAAAGAATAGTTGATGGCGTCCTCGAAACATGGTTATCGCTCAACAAGCAACTTAATAAGAGATAAAGTGCATAAGTACATATTCAATACCACAATAGTTTTTAAGCTATTTGTCCCATGAGCTATATATTGCAAAGGTGAATGATGGAATTTTAAAGGTAGCACTCAAGCAATTTACTTTGGAATGGCGGATAAATACCATGTAGTAGGTAGGTATGGTGGACACAAATGGCATAGTGGTTGGCTCAAGTATTTTGGATGCATGAGAAGTATTCCCTCTCGATACAAGGTTTAGGCTAGCAAGGTTATTTGAAACAAACACAAGGATGAACGGTACAGCAAAACTCACATAAAAGACATATGGTAAACATTATAAGACTCCATACCGTCTTCCTTGTTGTTCAAAACTCAATACTAGATGTTATCTAGACTCTAGAGAAACCAAATATGCAAACCAAATTAGCAAGCTCTAAGTATTTCTTCATTAATGGGTGCAAAGTATATGATGCAAAAGCTTAAACATGAGCACAACAATTGCCAAGTATCAAATTATCCAAGACATTTTAGAGTTACTACATGTAGCATTTTCCAATTCCAACCATATAACAATTGAACGAAGCAGTTTTAACCTTCGCCATGAACACTAAAAGGTAAAGCGAAGAACACATGTGTTCATATGAACCAGCGGAGCGTGTCTCTCTCCCACACAAGCATTTATTCAAACAAAAACAAAAACAAAAGCACACAGACGCTCCAAGCAAAGTGCATAAGATGTGACGGAATAAAAATATAGTTTCAGGGGAGGAACCTGATAATGTTGTCGATGAAGAAGGGGATGCCTTGGGCATCCCCAAGCTTAGACGCTTGAGTCTTCTTAGAATATGCAGGGGTGAACCACCGGGGCATCCCCAAGCTTAGAGCTTTCACTCTCCTTGATCATAGTATATCATCCTCCTCTCTTGACCCTTGAAAACTTCCTCCACACCAAACTCGAAACAAACTCATTAGAGGGTTAGTGCATAATCAAAAACTCACATGTTCAGAGGTGACACAATCATTCTTAACACTTCTGGACATTGCTCAAAGCTACTGGAAGGTAATGGAACAAAGAAATCCACCCAACACAGATGAAAGAAGCAATGCGAAATAAAAGGCAGAATCTGTCAAAACAGAACAGTCCGTAAAGACGAATTTTAAAAGGGCACCAGACTTGCTCAAATGAAAATACCCAAATTGAATTAAAGTTGCGTACATATCTGAGGATCACTCACGTAAATTGGCATAATTTTCTGAGTTACCTACAGAGAATTAGACCCAGATTCGTGACAAGCAAAGAAATCTGGAACTGCGCAGTAATCCAAATCTAGTACTTACTTTACTATCAAAGACTTTACTTGGCACAACAAAACACAAAACTAAGATAAGGAGAGGTTGCTACAGTAGTAAACAACTTCCAAGACACAAATATAAAACAAGGTACTGTAGCAAAATAACACATGGGTTATCTTCCAAGAAGTTCTTTTCTTTATAGCCATTAAGATGGACTCAGCAGTTTTAATGATGCACTCGCAAGAGATAGTATGTGAAGCAAAAGAGAGCATCAAGAGGAAAATTCAAAACACATTTAAGTCTAACATGCTTCCTATGCATAGGAATCTTGTAAATAAACAAGTTCATGGAGAGCAAAGTAACAAGCATAGGAAGATAAAACAAGTGTAGCATCAAAAATTTCAGCACATAGAGAGGTGTTTTAGTAACATGAAAATTTCTACAACCATATTTTCCTCTCTCATAATAACTTTCAGTAGCATCATGAGAAAACTCAACAATATAACTATCACATAAAGCATTCTTATCATGAGTCTCATGCATAAAATTATTACTCTCCACATAAGCATAATCAATTTTATTAGTTGTAGTGGGAGCAAATTCAACAAAGTAGCTATCATTATTATTCTCATCAAGTGTAGGAGGCATAGTATAATCACAACAAAATGTACTCTCCGCAAGTAAGTGGCACCAAAAGACCACTATCATTATAATCATCGAAATAGGAGGCAAAGTATCATCAAAGAAAATTTTCTCCTCAATGCTTGGGGGACTAAAAAGATCATGAAAAGCAGCTTTCCCCAAGCTTAGAACTTTCTATATCTTTATCAACAATGGTGTTTAAAGCGTTCATACTAATATTACTACCAGGATGCAAATAAGATTCCATAGGTTTTTTAATTTTCGCATCAAACAATCCATGTTTTAAATCAGGAAATAGAATAAGAAGCTCATTGTTGTCCATTATGCCAAACTAGTGTAAACAAGAAACAAAAAGATGCAATTGCAGGATCTAAAGGAAATAGCTTCGAGCACAAACACAATGGCGCCGTAAAAGTACCGTTACTCGGAACCGGAGTATGAGTGCCTTTTTACCTTTCCTCCCAAGCAACGGCGCCGTAAAAGTGCTTGATGTCTACGGGAGCTTCTATTCTTGTAGACAGTTGTTGGGCCTCCAAGAGCAGAGGTTTGTAGAACAGCAAGCAAGTTTCCCTTAAGTGGATTACCCAAGGTTTATCGATCTCGTGGAGGAAGAGGTCAAAGATATCCCTCTCATGCAACCCCGCAACCACAAAGCAAGAAGTCTCTTGTGTCCCCAACACACCTAATAGGTGCACTAGTTCGGCGAAGAGATAGTGAAATACAGTGTGGTATGAATAAGTAGTAGCAACGGCACCGTAACGTTGCTTTGCCCAGGACAAGAAACAAGCAGTAGTAACGCAGCAAGAGTAACGCAAGAAAACAAGAAACAAGCAGCGATAGCGTATTTAGGAACAAGGCCTAGGGATTAGACTTTCACTAGTGGACACTCTCAACATTGATCACATAACGTAACGTATAAATGCATACTCTACACTCTTGTTGGATGATGAACACATTGCGTAGGATTACACGAACCCTCAATGCCGGAGTTAACAAGCTCCACAATAATGCTCATATTTTAGTAACCTTTAGTGTAAGATAGATCAAAAGACTAAACCAAGTACTAGCATAGCATGCACACCGTCACCTTCATGCATATGTAGGAGGAATAGATCACATCAATATTATCATAGCAATAGTTAACTTCGCAATCTACAAGAGATCATGATCATAGCATAAACCAAGTACTAACACGGTGCACACACCGTCACCTTTACACACGTGCGGGAGGAATAAAACTACTTTAATAACACATCACTAGAGTAGCACATAGAATAGTGGTGATACAAAACTCATATGAATCTCAATCATGTAAAGCAGCTCATGAGATTATTGTATTGAGGTACATGGGAGAGAGATGAACCACATAGCTACCGAGTACATCCCCGAGCCTCGATGGAGAACTACTCCCTCCTCATGGGAGCAGCAGCGGTGATGAAGATGGCGGTGGAGATGGCAGCGGTGTCGATGGAGAAGCCTTCCGGGGCACTTCCCCGCTCCGGCAGGGTGCCGGAACGAGACTCCCGTCCCCGCATCTTGGCTTCGCGATGGCGGCGGCTCGGAAGGTTTTCCGTATCGTCGTTCTTCGTATCGTGGTTTTCGCGACGGAGGCTTTAAGTAGGCGGAAGGGCAGAGTCGGGGGCCGGACGAGGGCCCACACCATAGGTCGGCGCGGCCAAGACCCGGGCCGCGCCGCCCTATGGTTTGGCCACCTCGTGGCCCCACTTCGTGTGTTCTTCGGTCTTCCTGGAAGCTCCGTGGAAAAATAGGCCCCCGGGTCTTCGTTTCGTCCAATTCCGAGAATATTTCGTTACTAGGATTTCGAAACCAAAAACAGCAGTAAAACAGGAACCGGCACTTCGGCATCTTGTTAATAGGTTAGTTCCAGAAAATGCACGAATATGACATAAAGTGTGCATAAAACATGTAGGTATCATCAATAATATGGCATAGAACATAAGAAATTATCGATACGTCGGAGACGTATCATAAGGTTGCTTCGAGATTGATCTTTTTATTCACTACAGGAATTGCGCGCTGCG
This sequence comes from Lolium rigidum, assembly GCF_022539505.1. Taxonomy (NCBI): domain Eukaryota; kingdom Viridiplantae; phylum Streptophyta; class Magnoliopsida; order Poales; family Poaceae; genus Lolium; species Lolium rigidum. The sequence continues at coordinate 165,860,047 of NC_061514.1, forward strand.
CCGACGGCCATGGCGTACGCCGACGGCCAAATGTCGGGGCCATCGGCGTACGTCCGGTCCAGGGCAGCGGCCCAACGAGCCCCTCGGCGTAGTCGTACCCTCGGTGTAGAGCACCATACGCCGACGGCCACCCTCGGCGTACAAACGGCCGTCGGCGTAGTGCCTGCGTCTACTGCACAGCTGCTCCGCGTGTGACGGCCCGGTTACGGCGTCAGCGAGGCGCCGAGGGTGCCCCTCGGCATAGTGCATGACCTACCTATGCCGACGGCCACCCTCGGCTTAGTTTTTTTTTCTATTTTCTTCTCTCTCCTTTACTTTATATTATGTTTGTATTTATTTATGTAGTAGTTTGAGTTATGTAAAAATGGTTCTTTTTTAATGGGAAAAATGGTAGATGCCATATGTAGCTAGGTCTCACGAGTGACGCACTTCGCAGACGGGTCGACTGGAGCTAGTAGGCTCAACATCTTCTATCGATGTACATATGTCCTCCAAAAAGGAAAAAAAGTCCATTGCTAACCCTAACCCTAACCCTATGGGTAGATTTGCATGCTAACCCTAACCCTAACACCATGTATGCAACCTATGACACTATGTATGCACTTTATGTTATGTGTATTTGCACTTCATGCGATGTTTCTTTGAATTATATGTTCTTTTATATTCTGCCAAATCTGGAAAACGAACGAAACAGCAAAAAACGAAAAAAAAGGACCAAATGGTCCCTGATACGCCGACGGCTTTCCCCTCGGGGTAGCGTCGACATGGACCAAATGGCCGCCCGTACGCCGACGGGCTACCCCTCGGCGTAGCCTGCGTCAGGGCCTCCCAGGGCCTCCCAGGACGCGCCACGTGCCCCCGTACGCCGACGTGTTCCCCCTCGGCGTAGCCTGCGTCAGGGCCTCCCAGGACGCGCCACGTGCCCCCGTACGCCGACGGGCTCCCCCTCGGCGTAGCCCTCGCGCCACGGCCTCCCGTGCTCCGCCGCGTGGCACTATATGCCGACGGGCTCCCCTCGGCGTAGCTATGGACGGCCGTCAACTTGACGTCTCCCGTTTGCGTGCTACGCCGAGGGCTTGTACGCCGACGGGTGGGCCTCACCCTCGGCTCTCTCCGTCTACGCCGACGGTCGCCGATACGCCGAGGGCCACGTGGCTTCTACCGAGGCCAACCTTCCCCGAGGAGCTACGCCGAGGGTCCCCGTCGGCGTACTGTACGCCGAGGGCTAGGCGGTGGTACGCCGAGGGCCGGAGGCCGTCGGCATACGTAGAGATTCCTGTAGTGATTATTCTTGTAAGGTTTTGTAAATAATTTAATAAAAAAAGCCGTGTGCATCCTTTGGATGCAGAAGCTGGAGCGACATTTCCCCCATTTCAAAAAAAAAAAAGTTGGCCCCCTCTATATGAGAGATTCCTGGCCCCGTCCTTGTCGGCATAGATTTCTAAGATCTCAAGGACGGCTATACATTCAGTTCAGCGCAGGGTATCATGACATGGTGGCAACTACTAACAAGACCAATGAGCAGTATTACTTAGCATACCTGGTGGCATATAATCTTACCTAATAATAAAGGAGCTAAGGTTTCTGCCAAAAAAGTTTCGTCAACGCTTTTTTCTGAACCGTTTTGCCCTCCCACCAAATCACATATAACACACTAATGCCATGGTACCGGTTCACCAAACCTCACGTCGCACGCACCTCTCCCTAGCGGCTCGCTTGGTCGCTCGTGCACGTGAAATCTCCCGCTGGCCCATGTGATCGCTTGCGTGATCTTTCCCGCTGGCCCATGTGTAAAACGGCCCAATGCAGGAGGAACCAACCAGTTCGTTCGTAATTCAATTTCTGGGTACGAAGCTCCGTTCCTTGGTTGATTAGTCCCACCTCGATATGGTGCACGAAATCTTACCTATTTATATATGCGAGGCTGCGAGGAATCAGCAAGTTGCCTCAGAAATAAAATATAAGCATATGCTGATGTCTGTCCCGAAGAGAGATCGCCGTGAGCTGTGGCCCCATGCCAATGCATGTCCCGACCAGAGAGAGGGCGCCCATGAGCTGTAGCCGAGAGATGCCTTAAGAGAGAGAACGGTTGAGAGGATCCACGGCCGCCCTCGCAGCCGGCCATAATAGCCGGCAGAAATCCGAGAGAACGGTTGAGAGGATCCACGGCCGCCCTCGCAGCCGGCCATAATCGCCGGCAGAAATCCCCAGCCTGAGCGCCACCACCCCCGCAGCCGAGCATTTGGGGGACCCCACGGCAGACGCTCTGCGCGCCCCCAGCTGAACAGTGAACACGACCATGAAAAAGTGCACACCTTCCGGGAGAGGGTCCGAGTAGCCTCCTGCACGGACTCGCCGCAGCTCCGTCAGAACCTCAGGCAACGAACGTATTTGATCAGTAAACCACGTTGTACCTTGATCCAATGGCTCAATCCCATGTACTCCCATATAATTTGATCAGGAGTACAGTTTAATTTCTGAAACCCGTCTCTCAATCTAGCTAAGTGTTTTCCTCTACGGGGTGACATTTTTAGAAATTGATTCTCACAAGTCACAATGATTATTTTCATGGTTTTCTCAATTATTATTTTTGATTATTTCCATGTTGAAATAAAAAACGAAAAAAATTGACGCTGCCGTATGACTTCAGCGCTACGCATGCTATGTTGGAGGGGATAATGGAAAATAACAATTTAAGTGTAGGGTTATGATGACCAATCGATTTGGGGCAAAATTCGGCATGTGCAAATTTTACATTCAATTCTTTTTTCTTCGCTGCAACACACGAGCTTATTTGGAGGTTCGTAGCAAAACGAGAAAAGTGTCGGTGGCGGTAGTGGTGGTCACTCGGGTCCCTCTTTCCAGCAGGCTTGTGCTCACCCGATGGATCTTCTGAGGTGCAAGAGGGGTAGCCAGGGTGCGTTGCAGGGGATGGAGATGTCGAGGACGATAGAGCAGCGCCGGGAAATAGAGGAGCTGTCGATGTTCGGCATCGTCCGATGAAGGGGGTTGTGCAGGACTAGAGCAGACGAGGGTGCGGCGAGGCGTGGCAGGAGGCCGGTACGTCGAAGCAGAGCGCTAACCTGTGGCGGAGAGAAGCGTGTGAGTGTGTGTTCAACGAGTGCAGTGGAATGAGGATAAGGGGATGAGGGATTCGATCAATTGCTCATGTGGAGTGCGGCCTTCGTTCGGTATTATACTGGCAACAAATTGGCGTATACGTCAAACCAAAGATATTTGATTTTATTTTAAATCGGTGCAACGCACGGGCACTTTTGCTAGTAAAGTCTTACAGGATATTTGTCCTAAATTGACTTGTACTAACGTCACGGATGGTTTAAAAATCTCATCACAACCAGTCTTCTGCATTGTATACGAAAAAAGTATGATGTAGATGGGAAAACTATATGTAAGGAATCAAAGAGTATTGATCGCAAGGAATCAACAATTCGACAGAGCAAGATATTAGACAACAGAAGAAACCCAACGATTGAATGGATGGCTAGCTGTCCTATGAAAGTAAAACATATTCCATAACGTTCTACACTACACAACCTTTTTTTTTCAACACGACACACAAAAAAAAGTTATACTCCCTCCAGTATAACATTAGAACCTACTCCGTGCTAATGGAATTATGACATTACATGAACAAAAGTAGTAGCTTTTGAAGTAATAGCCAGCTTAGTGCGATCTCATCTTTTTTTCGAAAGGAAGGAAGCCCCTCGTTTTTTGTGATCTCATAGAAATAGCAGTTGCTATTTTGGTTAAACAACAAAATTAAAGTAATTTGGCTAGAGTAGTTACCTTTGTCACCTGAACATCCATCAGTTATGTATGGATTGCCTGTGTAACCATCTTCGCAAAAACAAGAATAATATAGCATGTAGTTTGATCCATCATCTGGTGTAAAGTCTTCATCACTGCTATGGTTGCCGAGACATGCATAATCTGTCCTGTGTTGCAAGGTGCCAGCGAAGACGGGTTCATCAACGACGATACCCCAGTTAGCAGTAGCATCGCCGGTTACATCAATTGTATCCCATATGGATCTTTGGTCATTTTTGTGCTCTTTGAATTTTGGTTCTCCAATCTTGTGGCGGACAAACTTTATCTCCAAGAAGCCGGTAATACCCGTGGAGTCGACATAGGTGGAGCAACACCCTGTATCGTTGCAGTTCTGCCTAGCCACCCCGCCCGTGATATCTTCGTCAGGGCATGTAACACTGCACAGACCAACCGTGTGGTTCGTGCCAAGCTCGAGGACGTGCATGTCGAAGTTGCAACCGGTGAAGTTCAGTTGCACACTATAGTCGCTGAAGGATCTACCAAGATTCCAGGACATGCTGTACACATCGACCTCAGATCTCAAGGAGATGGATTGCGAAAACGACACAGCAATTGCTTGTAAACCATATGCGGTGATATCCTCGACGACCTCTGTGATGCCGTCGTGGAGGAAGAGCCTAGGAGCCTGCGAGGAACTGTGGGAGTTGCAGATGAGCTCAAAGTCTTGCGACCGGAAGCAGCCCGCCCCTATGCCAAATGGGTAATCGAAAGTCAGGTCGCCACAGCTCGTCTGACATCCGGCAAGCGTGGCGGTGGAGGGAAGAACCGTCCCGCTCGCCGGTTGGCTTCTGTGCACACCGGATACCCGCGCCGGTGCCGTCCGTAGCAACAGCAGTGCGAGCAAGCAGCGAAGTGTGTTGACGAGCCTCATCAACGTCACGTAGTATTCAGAGGGAATGGTGTACTGATGGATTAGCAACGCAGGCTTGATGTGTGTCTAGTGAAGAGTATTTGAGCTGAAGGAATGCTTACTGATGACACCGAATGCGTAGACGGAGTTCTCCAGGTATATATTTGCCCAAATGAGAAGGAAAGCGAACGTCCCTCCAATTTGACGCTACTACGTACGTACCCTATCAGACGTAATAAAGCATCCTTTATCGAAAAAAAATCAGACGTTTAAACGGGAGTACACCGTCTCGCAGTTATAGAAAAATAAGAAAAGATAGAAACTAGACAGCAATGTGAGTGGATCCAAGGATGGTACACGCGCAAGAAGATGAACGGATGAGCACGGCACGCAAGGATGCGGTCCAAGTTAATTGGAGCCCAAAAATAAAAATAGCAGACGTTTTTCTCACGTTAAACGTGTACTAGATGGATCAAAATAGTGTCCAGAAATTGCAATAATGGTTATGTATAACTTCCGGATTACTCTATTTTTCACCTTCCAAGTATATGCTCTTGGATGCCCATTTAAATATCCAACACTTGTGGCAAGGAGTATGTAGTCGGCTAGTCGCAGTCGATCAATGAACGACCTTGACTCTTGGCAGTGCTAGTATCATACAAAGATTCACTCTCGCTTTGACTGACTTCGAGGGGTCTTTGTTTCCAAGGGGACACCGGGGCAAATGGGCAAGAAAAACAGAGCTATCAACAAAAACGACCCATAGACAAACTACTTGAATTCCTGGCAATAAGACCGGCATTCTGTGGCTCGTACCTAGTATGAGAAGAATACAACTCACACTGTTGTTTCTCAATACCTTTCATCGAAAATGATTGAGTTTGAACAGTTCAAATCTCATGATATTATTAAGGGATTTCTATTTTCGTGCCCTCAGATCTTTAGTTGTACTCAGTTTTCCTCAGCCCCTTAGTTTTTTCTCAGTTTTTCCCAAGCCTTTGTCTGAAACCCGCAGAAGGAGCTCGGACGGAAGGAATCCGTTTATTTGAACGTTCCGTGCTGACGTGTGGGGCCTCGTCGTCTGTGGGGCCGCGTCGTGTGGGGTTGGTAGGAAGGGACCGCGTGGGACAGCACGAGACCGTGTTTGGTTGCACGTGAGAGCTGGGTTTTATCTCTCTCGGCCCAAATTGGCATTTTTAAGAGCACCTTTCCCCCTCTTTCTCTCTCTGTCTTTTTCACCAAATTAGTATCAAATCTAGAGAAGCTTCTATTTCTGTCTTTCTTCAATTATTTGTGCCTTTTGGTCCTCGTTTTTTGCCAATATGGCAGCAAATCTAGAAGCTAGTATATGATAAATTCACAGCAGCATAATCAGAAAACTAAGTATAATACATAAACTGCATACAACAGCTAAAAGCAGCCAATAACGTTGTTAATGTTCACGACAAACTAAGCTGGAAAAAAAATGCAAGACGCACGCAATGTATGGCCAACAAGAAGATTAGGATACCCCAGGATGAATGAATTTGTTCTTCATTCCTCAAATATTTCTTCGTCGCTCCATTCGTGCATTATCCCAAAGAAATATTCATTGAACTCCTTCCGTCTGCAGTGTGCGGCCAATACATCCTCCAAATGGTATGGCCTGTGTTCATTTCTCAGACTGTAGTTTCCTATTCTATCCACATATCATGGCCACTCATCTCAGGCCTTTGTATCATGAAAATACTCTCTGATATAACCTAAATCCGCGTAGTAGATGCAGCCAGGTAGAAGTGTCGGGTGCACTCTGGTGTCGACGGAGATACACCGGATATAATGCACGAAGAAGGCATGACTGCCAATGTTACTGACCGGATGGAGAGAGCGGCTCTGAGTGTCCACACGGTACACCAATGGTTGGTCCTCCAAAAGCATGTTGTCCAACAACACAAGCAGCAGATCACCATCCGACTTCACAAGGTAGAACTTGTCATTTTCAAGTTTTGGAAATGGAATTAGTGTCTCCATCTTGACAGTGCTCGCGCGCTGCTGCAACTGTACATTGGTGCACACTAATCTTCCGGACTCCAAATTGTCCACAGCTATTGCATACAGTTCACCATTGAACGGGGTAATGCAATGCAGACCATGGTGCTCGATCGAAAATCTTCCTTCTCCCAAATCTTCATATATATCCTTAGTTGGAGTGCTCTCATCGACCCAAGCAATTTCCTCCGGGTAATGTGCGGAAACGAAGAACATAGTCGGGGATTTCATTATAGCGACTGAATCTAGAAAAACAGATGGCATCTGCGCCTCAAACATAGTGTTCGATATCTTTGTGAGTGGGTTCAGAATCCGTATCTTGTGCGGCGGGTTCTTCTGGGCAAGCACGATGACGCCACGGCAAAAGCCGACGAAGTAGTATCTAAAATATATTGATGAAGATAACATTCAACACTAAGATGTTTACGATTGAAAATAAGAATATATTAACCCTATAGATATGGAGGAATTTGAACCTTGCACGAACTTCCGATATATCTATGGTGACGTAGCGGGATGTGCCAAGTTGGACGAAGGTGAACTCAGCAGCGCGTGAAAGGGCGTGGTCTACCATGATCCATTCGTGCAGGTGCACGTCGGGCTCAGGTAAACCTGAACGCCAATTTCTACAGACTTGCCTCATAGCAGAGTAGGTGTCCACGTACTCCTCATTCGCCAGTAAGCATTCGCCGATCTGGTGAAGTGGGCCGTCAGCCATGATAGAGGCCCAGTTCACGGAGGCGCCGCGCTTGGATGCGCCGCCCTCGGAGGCAACGGGCTCGGAGGCGATGGGCTCGAAGGTGACGGGCTCGGGGGCGATGGCCGCCGGCGCATTCTTCTTCTCCATCGCCGGCAGGGGAGCGCTCATACGGCGGTTGAGGTTTTTTCCTTCGATTTGGAGAAGTTGATGGGACGTGAGAGGCGTGGTTTCGTGCGTGAGCGAGAACGAGACGTCCTAAATGCGACCCGCGTCTTACGCGTCCACTATTGCACGTCTGCACCACGACACGCGTCAACAATGGCATGTCTTCCACTTCTGCACCGCAACACGCGGTCTCGAATCTAACCCTGGAAATTTAGATATACTCAGGTATACCCTCGAGTCATATACTAGCATTTTTTGTGTGCTCAGTTTTCCCCTTGAGTGCTAATACTGGCTAGTGCAATATACTCAGTTTTACCCTCAAGTGGCTGGTCAACAGAGAGTCAACAAATGAGATTAACTAGTTAAATGAGTTATTTAATGTGCAAAAAATTCAGAAAAAGAGTGGCACTTACTCATGGAGTCTTTACCACAAATTGCCACTTCTCAAATCATAGATAAATCAAGTTTTACCATAAATTGCCACTTCTCAAATCACCTAGTAGCTATGAAGGTTCATTGTTTTCCACAATAAGCCCTACCCAAAATAGCTTCCCCCAAAACATACTTTGTCTGAATGAGGCCATAATTTTCACACTCATGTATATTTGTATTGCAAATATAATAATTTGAGGTAGGCCAAGATGGGTTTCATTTTAAAAAACACGCATTTTCCATTTTTTTTAATCTCATATTTGAATCCCTTAGTCTGTTTACTACTCACTTGCCCTTGGTTTCTTGATACTAGTTAGTTTTGCCCTCTCCCTTCACAAATTCTCACAGACGCCCAACATTGCCCTGATTGGTCTAGCCCATGTCACGCGGATCGTGCCCGCCGACCGTTGATCGTATGATTTAACGGGCAAGATAACCCATATCTCTCTCTCTGGCCGGGGCCACCACCCTCTCTCTCTCTGTCGGCGGTTAGCTTCCACCCTCTATGTATGCTAAAGGGCGGTTACCCAGTACGCTAAAGTTTGGTGTTCTGCATTATTTTTCACGATGTAAATTATAAACTCTTTTAGGCATTATTTTTCACGCAAAAAATGATAAACCATCACCGATTTGTTGTAGCCATTACTTTTCACGCAAAAATGATACACCATCACCCATTTCTTGTAGCCATTACTTTGCACGCAAAAAATGATAAACCATCACCAATTTGTTGTAGCCATTACTTTTCACGCAAAAAATGATACACCATCACCCATTTCTTGTAGCCATTACTTTGCACGCAAAAAATGATAAACCATCACCAATTTGTTGTAGCCATTACTTTTCACGCAAAAAATGATACACCATCACCCATTTCTTGTAGCCATTACTTTCCACGCAAAAAATGATAAACCATCACCGATTTCTTGTAGCCATTATTTTTCACGCAAAAAATGATACACCATCACCCATTTCTTGTAGCCATTACTTTCCACGCAAAAAATGATAAACCATCACCGATTTGTTTGTAGCCATTACTTTTCACGCAAAAAATGATGAACAATCACCGATTTCTTGTAGCCATTACGGTAAAATGATAAACTATCACGAATTGCCATTTCTTTTAGGCATTACTTTTCACGGTAAAAGGATAAACTATATCATGAAGTTCCATTTCCGTCAAGATAGTCCGCATTACTTTTTTGGTGATATATATACCCCCACAATGGTCATCTCCTCCTTAATTTATTGTGTAAACCCCCACAACGGTCACCTCCTCCTTAATTTATTGTGTAAACCCCTACAACGATCATCTCTCCCTTATAAACACCCACAACGGCCATCCCTTGTGTCAATAGGTTCTGCCTCTCTCTTCTTCGTTCACATACACTTGATTCATTGCCATGGCTTCCACGTCTCGGACGCGGACCGGAAGGGGAAGGGGAAGGGGAAGGGGCGACCAGGCTGGTGGATCATCATCATTGCCACCACCACTATCAACACTGACATTGATCATAGAGGAGTTCTTCATCGTCGTCTATGAAGACCCTTTGGTCAAGAAGGTACGTACACATTCCCACATATATGATGCATGTAATTAATTATGTGCATGTTCTAAAAAACCTTTAATTTCAAACGATTGGCGCTCGATCTTTTTGCAGGCACTCCCAAAAAAGTTTGTGGGCTATCTTGGCGGCCTGGAGCCAGCTAAGGTGTATCTGCGAGCAGCTGACTGCGGTCCTCGTCTCTGGACCGTGGAGGTCCTATTTGACGGACAAGGCCGGATGTACCTCGACAAGGGCTGGGAGAATTTTGCCATCGCGCACGGTGTGGATTTCGGCTGCTTCGTACACTTCAAATATGAAGGCGATGATGTGCTCACAGTGAAGGTGTTCGACCGAACAATGTGCAGGAAGTACTACTACTCAGACGACGAAGATACTGACGATGAAAGCGATGACGACGTGAAGCCATACATCCATCCTATGACCAAGAATATATATGCAGCTTCATATGCATCGATTTAGAGATCTAGCTATTTTCTATATATTATGGATGTAAAAAATAATATCGCAATTTCCACCATGATTCGAGCACCACAGCCTCCAAACGATGCCGATGCCGATGCCGATATCGGCATGGTCAGAACGGCAATGCTCGCCACCAGTGCTAGGTCACCGTCGGGATGCACCATTGTAAGGGTATTTTACCCTTATCCATTATTTTGGTTACAATGACACCGTGCTAGAGTATTTGGCCTAATACATGTTTGTAAGGATAATCCCAGGTATTAGCCAAAGAGGCATAAATGGTGTATCAAGGAACAAGAAGGCTAAAGGAGATCCCCCCACTTCGACAACAATAAAAAGGGGTTCTCCAGCAGGCAGCCGGTCAGAGACCCGGCTGGACCGGCCCGTGCGCCGGCAGCCTCCGGTCTGCCGCCCGGTCGACCGGGCGCTGGGCCGGGCGCTCCGGCGCCAACCGGCCCCTGCGCTGATGCCAACCGGATGACCTACTGGAAGACACAGAGTTACCCCCAGTCGGGGTCCGGTCTGCCACCCGGTTTGGACCGGCGGGTCCGGTCCTAGGCCCGGTCTGACCGAGCTCTCGACCGGGCTCCCGGCGCCAACCGAGATCTGCGCTGACTGCAACCGGAGGGAGTACTGCGCGACATTTCGAGGGTCCGGTCGTGGTCCGGCCTGCAGCCCGGTTTGGACCGGCGGGTCCGGTCCCTGCTCCGGTCCGACCGGCCCCTGCACCGGACACTCCGGTCTGTGGTCCGGTTGACCGGGTTTCTCGGGAGAAAGCTGATGTGTCCAGTGAGCAACGGCCATATTTCAAGTGACACTAATAAATAGCCCTTCTCCTACCTCTGAATAGTTAGGAACTACATTACAAACTGTTCTTGAGCTCTCTCTCTCTCATACTCCATTGCTAGAAACACGAAAAGCCTCAGATCTCCCTCCTCCTCCACCCAAACTCAAATCCCTCCGGGGAAACGATAGAGGAGGACCCGATCTACTATTCTACCAAGCCAAATCTCATCCCCCTTGTATTCACCAAGAAGCTTGCTCTCTAGGGTTCCTTGGAAACCCTAGGTGCGCAAGAGTGGTCCGGAAGCATCCGGGCTGTGGATTTGCTCTGGATAAGATTGTGAAGGTTTGGAGGCTACCTCAAAGTCTACCACAAGTGAGTGAGCTATTCCTTCGTGGGATAGGCTCCAGAGAATAGGGTGAGCCTTCGTGGCGTGGGGAATCCTTCGTGGGACCTCCACCCCTCCAAACGTGACGTACCTTCTTGCAAAGGAAGGGAACACGGGAATACATCCTCGTCTCCGCGTGCTATCGATTATCTCTAACCGAACTCCTTACTTGTGATTTAACTGCCTATGAGAGCCTTCGTGCTCGAGTTAGTTGTATCCTCATATAGGTTGTTTCACCTAGTTTGCATTAGGCTCACCTTTATATTCCGCAAAGCCTACTATTGCAAAGAAAGAATTAAAAATATGTAGAAACCTATTCACCCCCCCCTCTAAGTTTACCATCTCTGAACTTTCAATTGGTATCAGAGCCTGGACTCTTATTAAGGGCTTCACCGCCTTAAGAGTGAGATGGAAAAACTATTCGAGGGTCTAGATGAAGACTCTAACCTTTCGGTTAGAGAAATGAAATCTAGATTCTTGGCATATGATGCCGAGAAGAAGAAAAAGGAGGATGACCTACAAAGCCAAATGGCACAAATGACTGCCATGCTTAAGAACTTGACTAATGGGAACCCTAGTGGGGCTTCGGCCTCTCAAGGAAGTTTCCATGACGTCAACCATGACTATCCCAAAAACACTTCACCCATGCCTCATATAAACCATAGTGGGACCGTTCCCCATTTTGATGGAACTCACTTTCCTTTTTGGAAATCTGCTATGGAATCTCATATTCGCAGCTGCAGTGTGGAGCTATGGGAGATCATTGTTCATGGATATCGGGAGCCACATGATCCCATTCGGTTGACCTCCACCGAATTCTACAACCGTCAACTCAATGCCTCCGCACGTGACAAGATTAGAAGTGGCATCAACCGCAAGCTCCTTGATCAAGTCAATGACATTGACTCCGCTAAAGAGTTGTGGGATCGAATCGTAGTACTCCAAGAGGGAATCAATTTTATCCAATCAGCTCTCTATGAGACCGCAAAGCAAGAGGCCCACCAGTTCATGATTCGAGAAGGACAATCCATGGCCGATGCCTATGCAAGGCTTGGTGCTCTTAGAGTAAGGGTCAAGGGACTTGGAGTTGAGAAGTACAATGACGGCTTCGAGATGAATGAAGCATTCATAAAGTCCAAGGTCATTGCTATGATTGCTGTCAAGCAACAAAACACCAACCTTGCACTCAACTTGCAAATCATGACCAAGAGTGCTGATCTGAACTCCGATGATCTAGTCTCCTATGTGGCCGCCAATGAAAACATGGCCAAGGCAGGAAAAAGGCTCATGGCAATGAACCGTGTTGATGAAGCCTCACACAACCATGAAGCGTCACACAACCTTGCTCTCAAAGCTAGAGCTGACCATGGAAGAGAAGAAGACTATGAAATTGAAGAAGATGAGGAGATGACTTCAACTAGTGACATCGCTACCGACTTTGCCTTCTTTGCCAAGAAGTACAAGGGAAAGTTGCCAATGCTCCTCAATGACAAGAAGAAGAAGAGAACTTGCTACAACTGTGATGAAGATAGCCAATTTGCAAATGAGTGCCCTTATGAGAAAAGGGTAGACAAGCCAAAGTTCATCAAAGGGGTCAAGCCAAGATTAAAGCCAAACCCAATCAACGATCGATACAAGAAGAACAAGGGAAGAGCGTTTGTTGGGGCCGAGTACTTGTCCGATGAAGAAGAGGAAGATGAGGAGAAGGAGGCCGGAGTGGCCGGTTTGGCTTTCTCTAAGCCCGGGTCACTCTTCACATATGACTACTCCAAGGATTACTCCATGGAGAATGATGTTGGTTCTTCCTTCATGGCAAGAACAACTCAAGATGATGACTCCGATGACTCTCCCTCATCTACAATTGTTGGCTCTTGTCTTATGGCAAGAGAAACCAAGGTAATGGAACCCCCACTTTCTTTATCTAGTGTTCTTGATGATGAAGCTGAAAATCAAGAAGAATTAATTGTGCTTAAGGAACTTTACAATGTTAGATGCACCCTTCGTGGTGAAGCTCTTGTCAAATTTGATTTCTTGATGGACTCCCTCAAAGAAAAGGATGAGTCCATTGAGGAATTAGAATATCAATTGAATGAAAAAGAACGGAGATTCAATCTCCTAAGACAAGAGCTAAAAGCCGAAAGGTGCATATCCCAAGGCCTTAAGCAACAAATTGAAACTTATGAACTTGATAAAGTTAAGGACCTAGAAACTATTGATAGGGCTAAATCATTGACTCAAGAGCTCAATGCCTCAAAGGAGGAACTTGAAGTTGCTCATGCTTCTCTCACTAGGGATCTTGACCACCTTGAAAGAGCTAACAAGCTTGTTAAGGATGAGCTCAAGAAACTTGGAGAGAACCATGACCTACTCCAAGAAACCTACAAAAAGGCTCTTGGATCAATGAAGGATCCCATTGTTGTTGAAAAGCTTGCTAGTTCCTCCACTTCTTTTACTAATGAGCATGCTAAGCTTGTTGAGGAACATGTTCGTTTACAAGAGGAACTCTCTTTGCATGTTGAGACCAATACATATCTTGAATCTTTGGTAACCAAATATGGTCTCAACTATCATCCTAATGAATCGGCTTGTGAGCAAGCAACAATTCTTGAGGAAAATGTTAGGTTGAAGAAGGAACTTGCCAAGTTGACCACGACCAAGAATAAGATGGGATTGGATGACCTCTTGAGTAAGCAAAGGTCAAACAATCAAAAGTATGGACTTGGGTATGTTCCCAAGCCCCACAAGAAGAACAACTACAAGAAGGAGAAGCCCGCTCAAGAAAAGAACAAGAAGGTCACCAATGATGGCAAAGCCCCAAAGGGCAAAGTCACTAGTGGTGACCACACGGGGCCAAACTGTTGGAGATATGCCCAAGAGGCAATAATAAAAGTGGTTATTATATATCTTTGTGTTTACGATAAATGTTTATATACCATGCTATAATTGTATTAACCGAAACATTGATACATGTGTGTTATGTAAACAACAATGAGTCCCTAGTAAGCCTCTTAACTAGCTTGATGATTAATAGATGATCATAGTTTCATGATCATGAACATTGGATGTTATTAATAACAAGGTTATGTCATTATATGAATGATGTAATGGACACACCCAATTAAGCGTAGCATAAGATCACGTCATTAAGTTATTTGCTATAAGCTTTCGATACATAGTTACCTAGTCCTTTCGACCATGAGATCATATAAATCACTTATACCGAAAAGGTACTTTGATTACATCAAACGCCACTGCGTAAATGGGTGGTTATAAAGGTGGGATTAAGTATCCGGAAAGTATGAGTTGAGGCATATGGATCAACAGTGGGATTTGTCCATCCCGATGACGGATAGATATACTCTGGGCCCTCTCGTTGGAATGTCGTCTATATTAGCTTGCAAGCATATGAATGGTTCATAAGAGACCACATACCACGGTACGAGTAAAGAGTACTTGTCAGGAGACGAGGTTGAACAAGGTATAGAGATACCGATGATCAAACCTCGGACAAGTAAAATATCGCATGACAAAGGGAATCGGTATCGTATGTGAATGGTTCATTCGATCACTAAGTCATCGTTGAATATGTGGGAGCCATTATGGATCTCCAGATCCTGCTATTGGTTATTGGTCGGAGAAAGGTCTCAACCATGTCCACATAGTTCGCGAACCGTAGGGTGACACACTTAAGGTTTGATGTCGTATTAGTAGATATTGAATATGGAATGGAGTTCGAAGTTTTGTTCGGAGTCTCGGATGGGATCCCGGACATCACGAGGAGTTCCGGAATGGTCCGGAGAATAAGATTCATATATAGGAAGTCATTTTATAAGTTTGAAATGATCCGGTGCATTTATGGAAGGTTCTAGAAGGTTCTAGAAAAGTCCGGAAGAAATCGCTATGGAAGGAGGAGTCTCGGAGGGACTCCACCAAGCTTGGCCGGCCAACCCTAGAGGGGTGGAGTCCCAGGTGGACTCCACCAAGGTGGCCGGCCACCCCCTCCCAAGGAAAGGTGGGAATCCCACCTTGGGTAGGTTTCATGTCATATGGAAGGTTTTGGTTTGGGGTCTTATTCGAAGACTTGTAGACCAACTCTTGGGTGTTCCACCTATATAATGAGGGACAAGGGGAGGGGGCCGGCCACCTCAAGCCATAGCCTTGGCCACACCCCATAGTGCTCGGCCACCCCCTCTCCCAAACCCTAGCCGCCCCACCTCCTCCACCTCTCCCGCAAACGCTTAGCGAAGCTCCGCCGGAGATCTCCATCGACACCGCCACCACGCCGTCGTGCTGCCGGGATTCAATGAGGATCTACTACTTCCGCTGCCCGCTGGAACGGGGAGAAGGACGTCGTCTTC
Organism: Lolium rigidum; assembly: GCF_022539505.1. Taxonomy (NCBI): domain Eukaryota; kingdom Viridiplantae; phylum Streptophyta; class Magnoliopsida; order Poales; family Poaceae; genus Lolium; species Lolium rigidum. Next base: position 165,875,631 of record NC_061514.1, read on the forward strand.
ATCAACACCGAACATGTGACCGAGTACGGAGGTGCTGCCCGATTGTGGCACCGTCAAGATCTTCTACGCACTTTTGAAAGCGGCAAGTGATCGTCTACCGCAGCAACGAGAGCCTCCTCTTGTAGGCTTTGGAAATCTTCAAGGGTTAGTCTCGTTCATCCCCTCGTTACTCCCATCTTCTAGATTGCATCTTGGCTTGGATTGCGTTCTCGTGGTAGGAAATTTTTTGTTTTCTATGCTACGAATCCCATCAGTGGTATCAGAGCCGTGTCTATGCATAGATGGTTGCACGAGTAGAACACAATTGTTTTGTGGGCGTTGATGCTTTGTTGTCTTTAGTTTGAGTACTTTGCATCTTTGTGGCATAGTGGGATGAAGCGTCTCGGGCTAACTTTACATGACCGCGTTCATGAGATTTGCTCCACGCTCGACATGCAACTTGTATTGCATAAGTGGCTTTGCGGGTGTCTCGTCTCTCCTACTATAGTGAAGATTCAATTTACTCTTCTATTGACAACACTAGTATCACCGTTGTGGTTCTTGTTCGTAGGTAGATTAGATCTCACTCGAAAACCCTAAACCACGTAAAATATGCAAACCAAATTAGAGACGTCTAACTTGTTTTTGCAGGGTTTGGTGATGTGATATGGCCATGATGTGATGATAAATATGTATGAGATGATCATTATTGTATTGTGGCAACCGGCAGGAGCCTTATGGTTGTCTTTTAATTTCACGTTGAGTAGTATTTCAAAGTAGTTGTAATAGTTGCTACATGAGGTGAACAACCATGAAGACGGCGCCATGGACCTTGACGCTACGCCGATGATGATGGAGATCATGCCCGTTGATGATGGAGATCATGTCCGTGCTTTGAGATGAAGATCGAAGGCGCAAAGACTAAAGGGCCATATCATATCACATATGAATTGCATGTGATGTTAATCCTTTATGCATCTTATTTTGCTTAGAACGCGACGGTAGCATTATAAGATGATCCCTCACATTAATATCAAGATAATAAAGTGTTCTCCCCTTGTATGCACCATTGATATAGTTCGTCGTTTCGAAGCATCTCGTGATGATCGGATGTGATAGACTCAACGTTCACATACAACGGGTGTAAGCCATGTTGCACACGCGGAATACTTGGGTTTGCTTGACGAGCCTAGCATGTACAGACATGGCCTCGGGACAACGGAAACCGAAAGGTTGAACACGAGTCATATGGATGATATGATTAACATGTTGATGTTCACCATTGAAACTACATCATCTCACGTGATGATCGGTTTTGATATAGTGGATTTGGATCGTGTACCACTTAACAACTATGAGGGATGTTGTATTAAGTGGGAGTTCATTAGTAATTAGATTAAAACATGAACTAATTATCATAAACATAGTCTGAGTAGTATTTTGAATTAATTTTGTAGTATTGGCATCCGTTTTTCTACCATGCGCTAGTCTTGTAATTGAGATAGAAATACCGTTAAGTCTGACAAGAAACTTTACGGATCGGTACCGTATTGTTAAAGAATCAAGAAATGATTAAGTCCTATTGCAAACTTTTAGTAAACCTCACATTGTTGATTCAAAGAGCTATGGTTTCAGTTAGTACTTAAAGTCATCTTGTCTCCGTGAAACTTGAAGTTCAAATCTGTTTGAAAAGTAAGGAGCTGAAAATTTTAGTTTTCAGAAATAATCAAAGGTATGATATATATGTGATATCTAAGACCTTATTGCAAGATGATAGAATATAATTTGGTGAGACTACATAAACTCATAAGTTTTATGGGAATGTACGAAGGTTGAAGACGCAAGGCGTCCCAATCCTCCAACTATTGGAGCACTAACGATATTCGCATATCCATGAAGTGATCGTCCTTAGTATGCACCGTTGCTAAAGACTCTTCGTTTCGAATACTAAGGTATAGATTCTACGTGTGCATACAACGGGCGCAAACCAGATTTGCACATGCGAATACTGAGGTTAAACTTTACGAGCCTAGCATGTACAGACATGGTCTCGGAAAAGTCGTCATGATATGATGGATAAAATTATGAGTGAAATTGTTCATCATATTACAAAGTTACTAATAGTGAAATCTGAAACACTTGTCATATGATGATCAACTTCAAAGTAAGAACCTCAAGGTTATTGGTATTTGACCAACAAACCTAGAAGTTATTGAAGGTGAAGTATTTTCTGAGAATGAGGAAAGCTAAAAGAGAAACTACAAAAGATATTTTAGCAGAAAGAAAGAAAATACTAAAAAGTCTAGTTCAGGTGTATATACATGATATACATGTTATGGTTGTATTCCTAGTTTGGTCACACAATAAAATTCTTGGGTATTAGTACCATATTGGTTGGTATGAAGTGTCATACAAAACAACGCAATACAAGAAAACAATGGCCTAAATGACTAACAAGGAATATGATAGGAATGCACGTCTGGAACAAAAATAAAGTGTTATTATGTTCGTCGTTGGCATTCTATCTAGCCCTTAGAATTTATAATAAAGAACTTAATAATTGTTATTTTGCTCTGGTCAAATAAAAACAATGAGTTGTTCAAATTATGACATTACTCCATGTACGATGGATAAGTTATTATAAATCTTAATGGTGAAACACACATACATAACATCGACGCTAAAATGCCATAAGGCAAATGATTTGAATTCCACTTATTTGTGGAACCGCCATTTAGGTCATGTTAGAAAGGAACGCATGAAGGAACTCCATGCAAATGGATTTTTGGAGTCATTCGATTTTTGAATCGTTTGGCGCTTGCAAATCTTTTCTGAAGAGAATGACTGAAATACCGTTCATAGGCCAAGAGTTGAACGGGCAACTAACTTAGTGGAAACATACATGATGATATATGTGGTTCACTGGGCATAGTTGTGTGCGGGAGATTCTTCTATTTCATGAAAACTTCCAACAATGAATTGAGTCTATATATGTGGATATATTTGATAAGGAAGAAGTTTGAAACATTTGAATAGATTCAAATAAATTTCAGCATGAAGTGGAAATCATCGTAATAGAAAAGTCAAATATCTTGTGGGGACCCCGGACTAGCTGTCCGAAATTCCCTGTTATGTATACAGTTCACGATCCCATGATCAGTGCGCCGTGAACACATAACCGAACTGATATCGAATTACACCATCCAATTACAAAGCGGAATAAGAAAAATTACAACATGGTCACATGACCGATAATTACATAATAGCCTCGAAGGGCCTAACTAAACATCAGAGTAGCATCATCACTTCAGCAGCGCAGTACCCAAGTCATCTGCCATAACCCTACGAGCAACCGACCGGGAAGACGTTCCTAGCTCGCATAGACGTCGCCAACTCCTTCTTCATCTGTCGAACTCCTTCAAGTCCGGCCAAGTAAATAGCCGGGGACAAAGCCGTGAGTACATTTGGAATTGTACTCGCAAACCATTTACAAAGTAACATATCAAGGAGAACAAGGTACCGAGGACTAACTAGGAGATCAAGAGGGAATGACCACTTATATAACAAGAATATGTTATGTAGAAGAGAAGAAGTGTTTTAGTGGAGTTAGCATCTCAACTTCATGGGTGAAGGAGATGAGAGAATATATCTAAGACCTCACTACTAGACTTAATTTAGGAAGATCTTTCACGACATAAACGCTTAGGAAGGGTAGACCCAATTTTTATCAATTCCTTTTCGACCACCTCATTGTGGTCATCAACCATTTTACCAGTACTCCAAGTACTCCAACACAAAACCCGTTTCTTTCCTTTGTCAAACATTTTCACAAACAAAACACATCAGGCTAAGCAACAGCCAATCCAACCGTCCATGACCGCGGACGCGGCTATTCGAATAGATTTAACTCTGCAGAGTTTGCACACTTTCCCCACAAGATCCGATAAATCCGCCGGGATCATCCCCGGGCCATCATACGAAAGTATGTGGGTATCGGATAACCGGTCGAAGCCTTTCGCCCATTCTAATTAGCAAGAGGTCCTACCCTATGGAGTATGTACCTCCCCGGCACCGTGGCAGCTCACCTCCTTTTGAGCGTGGCTCCACCGCCAAGCCAGGAGACCCATAGTGTCTTCCGGACGGGTCAGCCCCGAAGGCCTCCCGTTATACTATTGTCCCAACCTCGACAATCCGGACTCGGGGGTATCCGTACCCTTGTATAGTTATGCGGTGCCTCATGCTAAAGAGAACGAACGTCGAGCTAAGCCCCGTGCCCATGTTGGAGTAATGTGGTTGCGCTAGTTTGTTGTCATGGGTGAGTACTTAGGCGCCAAAGTTTTCGTAATATCCCAACCACTTTCTCATTCCCATCATTTTTACCAAATCCTTTCCTTTCTCAAATTCTCACTTGGGCATAACATTATACCCAAGGTTTTAACAAAAACTTTTACAACAAGGTAAAACCTTGAGGGTTTTCCCAACCTAAAGTTTATGTGTGAACTAAGATGTATAATAGCATAATGATTGCCATCATAACAAGAAGGGGTGTCAAGGTCATCCATACTCCAATTGAGCATGAATGGAGATGATCAAAAAGTAGAGCAATTTTAATGATATTATCCCAAGTGTTTACTAGAATTAGGGTGTCAAAAGGTGGTGAAATGTGATTCACATACTTAGAGCAAGTACGCAATATATCGAGAGGGGACATTACACACTTGGTGGCAAGTATGTAAAAGAATCAAGTTAAGCAAACCCAAGGAGACGCAAGAAATCAAGAGACCAAGGATAGAAAGATCTCAACCAAGAACATGGACAACAAAGAGTCAAAGTAAATGGCTTGCCTTGGCTTATTTGTCCCTGTACTTCTTCAATTCCATCAATATAAGAATCCCAACAATATAAATAAAATCCTTGTCCAATTCCACTTCTTCTTCTTCTCCGGAATTGTTCGCATCTAGCGCCGGAAAATATAAAAGGAACACAATCAATCACATTGCATCAACAAGACAACATTCAACAATCAACAACTAACCATGCTGCCAAGGTATAACATACTAAGGACTTATAGATACCACAAACAACTTCAAGAGTTTTAATTTAGAAAACCCCATTTATTTACCTAGTAGAGGTATGAGTGCATCACAACTTAGCAATTGCCTCTCTCGGTTATCACCATGGTATAAACCAAACATCCCCTGGTAGATAACATCATAAAGAGGACAAGAGCATTAGTTTGGCATCAAACACATTCACATTACATTTTCAAACATTTTGGGAAAAGTAGAAAACAGTTTTCCTAACTTAGTTGGCTCACACAACACAACATCCAAAATAGGAAGCAACCCATATTCCACATCATTTGAAAACTTAAGCAAAACAATAGGGCTAATGTTAAGTTGCAGAGGTTTTGTTTTGCAAGCATAAAACAAAGGTTGTCCATTCCTAATAAAGAGAGTTGGTCAAGGGTTTTAAATAGACCAACAAGTTTTGGTCCAACAATGCATGTCACACATATACCTTACTAACAGTAACGAATATGCATGAACAGAGACTAATAATATTTTTTCTAGATGGCCAGTACTAATACAAGACTAACCCAATTGGAATCACCCAAAAATACTAAACCTACAATTTTAGGAATTTGTTTGAATCTGACTGTACAGAAAACAAGATCTGTAAGCCATAAATCGTAGAAAAATCCTAAAAATATGAGGCCACAGGCATTTGAAAGGTAATTAAACAGAGATGCATACACAATTGGATTTGGGTTCAAATTGTTTCTGAAACTCTCACAAATGGATTTACAAGTTTACTGCATGTCTGTACCATTTTCTTTCTCTCTGGATTTACACAACAGATAAATGTTTGAAACTTGTTTGAGATGATTAAGAAAACATTCAGTAATCCTACCGAATTGGAATCACACAATTAGGTTCAAAAATGGATTTTTGATGATTTAAAAGCTAACAGCCATGTCTGCAGAACACACAGAACAAGTTTAATTCACCAAAAATCGTACACAACTCATAAAAATATGAAGTAAGCTGCATCTGAAAGGTATTGAATAGGTGGTTCTTACCCAACTTGTTTCACTCCAAAATTCGTTTCCAAGCTCCTGGTTTAATTCGACAAAGCCAGATCTGACCAGATCTTGATATGTGAACCATTTCAGTTTCAGGAGGTCAATCGAAGTGAAACCACCGCCAAAATGAAGGTATTGAAGAGGGCTTTCACCTACAGTTGAGTTTGCTCAAAAAGGTTTCGTAAAACGGAGCAAATCTAACAAACAGTGAATCTGCATGTTTACAGAACTTTATTTACCACGGACAATCCGTAACGAATTTGAGGACGAGACCAACGCCAAGTTGTAGATATTTTCCGTATCTATCTGCGGAACTTTGAATCACTCGATTTGGATCTGCGCACGAGATTTGGTGGATTTTACAAGTTCGTACCAGAATCTGAAACAGCAAGATAGCAGAAATTACTGCAAGGATTTGGACGAACTTTGCTCAAGAACTTCAGATCTGAGGATAGCTCAAGCTTCTCCATGCTTGGACCAACATGCACCTGCATCAAGATCCAATCTTAGCAATGGAGGAAGAGGAAGAGGAGAGAAAACCATCTAGGGTTGGGGAGAAGAAGGAGAGGGAGGCTCTCATGGTGAGGAGGAGCTTGAGGGAGGAGGGAGCTTCATCTTGGAGTGCCTTCCATGGCCATGGCCGGCCATGAAGCTTGGGAGGGGCAGCAGCTCGTGGGGAGAGGTAGGGGGAGAGTGTGGGGGAGTGGAGAGTGAAGGAAATGAAGCCAAAGGGGAGGTGGTGGCTGGCTAGGGCCAATTTATAGAGGGAGAGGGGTGGCTGCCTCCTTTTTTCATTGGCTATGGTGGGTGGCTGCCCATTTAGTGATTGGGGTAGTTGGGAGGTAAGCCTTGTGGAGGAAGGAAGTGAGGAAAAGAGGGCTGGCCGAAATTTGCATGCACATACAATGGCCGGCTCCATTCTTATGTCATGCAAAAATGATTCATCAAAAGGGAGTTCCCATCATGCATGTAGATCATGGAGGAGCTACATAATTCCTTGCCGAGATGGTGGCTTAGATGATGTGTAGGAAAATATAAAATAGCTAGAGATGGAGGAAGAGCGTGATGGTGATGGGGGTGTACAAGTTTTCATGTGCAAGCTATTTTGGAGATGGCCGCCACAAGATTTTGAGACTTGGCCATTCCAAACAAGATGAGACACATGGTACCCAAGTGCCTAAGCAAGACACACGACACCACTTGTGTTATGCAAAGAAAATAGGTTCCTTCAAGTGGTAAAGAGTCTAAGGTTTAGAAGGATAGTGATGGATATAATGATACAATAACAATGATGAATATGGTGACATCAATTCATCAATTCATGAGGTCAAGAATGATGATGGAAGAGAATAGAGGGGTGAGATAGGTACGAGGAAATATAAGTTTCTCTTCAAATAAGAGGTCAATTGGGAAGTGATTTGAAAGTATCAAATGATCATCTACATGATCAAGAATTGGAGGATGGAGGGGATACAATGTGGTGGATTAGAGATGTGCATAAGATGTGTAAGAGTTGTCATTTGAAAAAGATCTTGTTTGAAAAGTATTTGAAACACCTCAATTGTCTAGGGACAATTGGGAATGAACTCAAGTGGAATGAAGTTTGAAAGTGTTGAGATAAAACTAGTTGGAACATAGGGGTTCAAAATATTCTACTTACTTTCTCAAGTAAGGTAGAGTTTTTCTCAAAGGTAAAAAAAATCAAGAGGGAAACAAGAAATGGTATAGGTACCATAAACAAGCTTTTTGTTAAAACAAAGCAAAATAGAGATAATGTTTTATAAATCAATACTTGGTAGAAATGGGATGAAAAACAAAACCCATTTCAGTTCCTTGTTTTCTTTGAAGAGAAATCTTGGAAAGTTTTAATAAAACTAGAAGTAGTTTTGTGATCAAAACTAGAGAAGGAAAACTGTAGGATTTTTGAGGAGGGAAACTAATTTAGGGAGGAGTGTTCTCAAGGGTAGATGGTGGCTACAAAATGTATCCATCATTCCCACTCTTGGTTTTGTGAAGATTAAACTTGAATAAAAGCAAGAGGTAAAAGTGAAGGAAGTGATCTAGAGTTGAATCATTGGATAGGGTATAAGATCAAGTTGAATATATGTGATGCAAGGGTAGAATGAGACATGCAGGATGTGGAAATTGTAGAGGGAGATGCACAGATGAGATCCATGCATTGAGATCACCAAGTTGTGAATTAAGGATGATTGAGCTATCTTGTACCACAAAGAGAAAAATCAAGATGGCACACCCATGTTGTCATCAGGAGAGAGGTTTGATGTAGTAAGAAGGAAAACAATTCTTCCTAAGCCACACATGTGTTTTATTTGGTGAGTTGCTTGTTTAACCACTAGGGGTGTCGTTCTATGAGGTAGCTCAAGACAAAATTCAACAAGCAAATCAAGACAATTCATCTATCAACAGATCAAGGCAATTCATCATAGCAAACAGATCAAGGCAATTCACCTTAATTAGTCTATAGAAAAAGTTTTTGTTCCCCCGGATTTTTGAAATAAGGACAACTAATCAAGGTTGAAAAAGTTGGGGTGTTACAGATCTTCCACCCTTAAAATAATCTCGTCCCGAGATTACTGAGTGTAGAACTAGAGGGGTTATAAAGTTTAACCAAAGTCAGACTCCATTCTTCTGTAGACGTGCCGTTGTAGAGAAAGTCGTTTGCTTCATCTCCTGGGAGACATGTTGGATTTCGCCGATGGCGAGCTTCATGAAGAGGTTGACTACTCCATGCAGGTGTTGGATCTGTAGCTTCTTCACGATCCTGGCGGAGGTTCAAGACTGTGGGAGGGTTAGTGCACCCAACGGTGCTTGAGCAGGGCTGAAAACCTTTTTAGAGTTAGCTTGATTTTTGAGTGGAAGACGAATTCTTCCACCCTTAAAATTGTTCATCGGGGGTTTTGAAAACTCTAAGCTTCGGCCACGAAGTCTTGTTGGGCGCTTTTTGAAGAGGTCTTCGGCCTCTTGTCTTGAGTCGAACATCTTCAGAGGGGCGAGGTGCAGTCCACAGCTTCAAGGGGGGGTTTATGCATCCCAACAAGTTCTCAATGGTGTTTTTAGAAAGGTTGAAAATTTTAGGGTCAGCTCCACCCTTAAGATTTTTCATCGGGTTTTTGGAAAAACTCGGAGCTTCTGCCTTGTAGTCCTGTCTGGGGCTTCTGAATAAGTCATCAATCTTCCGCGTTTAGTTGAAGAATCTTCAGGGGCGACGTGCAGACCACAACTTCAAGAGGCACTCATGGTGTTTACTAAACCATATGACGCGCAATGAGTTAGTAAGTCGATGAAGCGCCTGGTTGTTGTCCATATGAAGCAGCATCAAAGGTCATTGGAGACAATCTTCAGCTGGAGGGTCGATGCTGACTTCTATCAGCTAACAAGTTAGCGGGTAAACTACACCTAAAGTCTTCAGTCTTGAAGTATCTTCATGAGCTTCACTTGATGAGGACCAGAGGAACCATGTTGATGTAGCTTGGCTTTGACGCTATTGTCCTCTCAGTTTGTTAGACGGTTGGTTAGAGGGTAGTTTCAAGAAGATATTCTCGAGGTTAGCGCGATTACTTCAAGGTCAGACCAAGTTAGTGTGGCTTCATCTTCTCGCGGAGTTGCAGTCACGGTTGAAGGTAGGGGCTTCTGCTTTCTTGGCGTAGTAGAGATGCTTCAGCTGATCTTGAAGGTAGTTAGTGCAGATAGGGGTCTGGGTTAGTTTTTCCGACGGTTGAAAAACAACTTCTAACGGGTTAGAGTTAGAGCCTTTTCTATCACTTATCTAGTTAACCAGCAGTTAGCATTTTAGCGACGAGGTAGATGAGGGTGAAAACATCTTAGAAAGGCTTCCTATGCTGGGTTATCACACCAAGAGTGTTTTTCAGACCTAAAGACCAAGACAATCAAACACACAACAAACAAATAAAAACACTCAAGACAACACACTTAGGGAACTACAAGCAATCATCAAACCGGACATGGTAACACAAGTACCCATGGATGACTAATACGCGGGGGTAGCTCAATCAAAGCGATTGAGTTTTGTCCTATCCATCCTATAGGTTTGGGCTGGTCACATATGTTGCAGTCTTCAGCTTGTTGACATCGTCTTCAACAAGGATTCTTGAAGCAGAGAGTGGTGATGCGGCCTGGTGTTGAGTCGTTGATGTTGAGGCGGAGGAGAAAGCTGCGTAGAACTTCTAGTCTCGACATCCCGGAAACATGAGGTCTTCGAAGAGGTAGCTGTTGAGGTGCTTCTGAAGTAGAGATCTTCTCGTGGCTGGCCTAAAAATTACTAGTCAAAAACTGAGGACTTGATCCCTGACGACTGCAAAAAGTGCAAGTCCACGGAGGAACAAGGTCAGATCTTTGACATACTTTGGTGACAACCAAAGACATGATATTATCATTCTTTTATGTGCACACTAAGTCGGCCTCCAATCTTCAATAGCCGTCGTTGGAGATTCATGAGTCTTCCCGAGGGATTGATGTATCTTTGAGTTCGAGTCTCCGGTCTGAGTTGGGGACATCGTCCAATATGTAGGTTTGAAGTGGATGAGACAATAGAGTAAGAATTTTCAAACACTTCTATAAAGCGGAGAGATAAGAATTTAGAAGTTTTGAAGAAACAAGAGGAGTAGAAGCTATGCTTCCGACTAACGAAAGAATTTGTTTGGTAAATAGTTTTGCCCAAGTACTTGTTTCCTAACTAACGTCCATGCTAACTAAGGTCTCCTACGAGTCGGGATAGCTCGATACCAGCTCTGTGGGGACCCCGGACTAGCTGTCCGAAATTCCCTGTTATGTATACAGTTCACGATCCCATGATCAGTGCGCCGTGAACACATAACCGAACTGATATCGAATTACACCATCCAATTACAAAGCGGAATAAGAAAAATTACAACATGGTCACATGACCGATAATTACATAATAGCCTCGAAGGGCCTAACTAAACATCAGAGTAGCATCATCACTTCAACAGCGCAGTACCCAAGTCATCTGCCATAACCCTACAGGCAACTGACTGGGAAGACGTTCCTAGCTCGCATAGACGTCGCCAACTCCTTCTTCATCTGTCGAACTCCTTCAAGTCTGGCCAAGTAAATAGCCAGGGACAAAGCCGTGAGTACATTTGGAATTGTACTCGCAAACCATTTACAAAGTAACATATCAAGGAGAACAAGGTACCGAGGACTAACTAGGAGATCAAGAGGGAATGACCACTTATATAACAAGAATATGTTATGTAGAAGAGAAGAAGTGTTTTAGTGGAGTTAGCATCTCAACTTCATGGGTGAAGGAGATGAGAGAATATATCTAAGACCTCACTACTAGACTTAATTTAGGAAGATCTTTCACGACATAAACGCTTAGGAAGGGTAGACCCAATTTTTATCAATTCCTTTTCGACCACCTCATTGTGGTCATCAACCATTTTACCAGTACTCCAAGTACTCCAACACAAAACCCGTTTCTTTCCTTTGTCAAACATTTTCACAAACAAAACACATCGGGCTAAGCAACAGCCAATCCAACCGTCCATGACCGCGGACGCGGCTATTCGAATAGATTTAACTCTGCAGAGTTTGCACACTTTCCCCACAAGATCTGATAAATCCGCCGGGATCATCCCCGGGCCATCATACGAAAGTATGTGGGTATCGGATAACCGGTCGAAGCCTTTCGCCCATTCTAATTAGCAAGAGGTCCTACCCTATGGAGTATGTACCTCCCCGGCACCGTGGCAGCTCACCTCCTTTTGAGCGTGGCTCCACCGCCAAGCCAGGAGACCCATAGTGTCTTCCGGACGGGTCAGCCCCGAAGGCCTCCCGTTATACTATTGTCCCAACCTCGACAATCCGGACTCGGGGGTATCCGTACCCTTGTATAGTTATGCGGTGCCTCATGCTAAAGAGAACGAACGTCGAGCTAAGCCCCGTGCCCATGTTGGAGTAATGTGGTTGCGCTAGTTTGTTGTCATGGGTGAGTACTTAGGCGCCAAAGTTTTCGTAATATCCCAACCACTTTCTCATTCCCATCATTTTTACCAAATCCTTTCCTTTCTCAAATTCTCACTTGGGCATAACATTATACCCAAGGTTTTAACAAAAACTTTTACAACAAGGTAAAACCTTGAGGGTTTTCCCAACCTAAAGTTTATGTGTGAACTAAGATGTATAATAGCATAATGATTGCCATCATAACAAGAAGGGGTGTCAAGGTCATCCATACTCCAATTGAGCATGAATGGAGATGATCAAAAAGTAGAGCAATTTTAATGATATTATCCCAAGTGTTTACTAGAATTAGGGTGTCAAAAGGTGGTGAAATGTGATTCACATACTTAGAGCAAGTACGCAATATATCGAGAGGGGACATTACACACTTGGTGGCAAGTATGTAAAAGAATCAAGTTAAGCAAACCCAAGGAGACGCAAGAAATCAAGAGACCAAGGATAGAAAGATCTCAACCAAGAACATGGACAACAAAGAGTCAAAGTAAATGGCTTGCCTTGGCTTATTTGTCCCTGTACTTCTTCAATTCCATCAATATAAGAATCCCAACAATATAAATAAAATCCTTGTCCAATTCCACTTCTTCTTCTTCTCCGGAATTGTTCGCATCTAGCGCCGGAAAATATAAAAGGAACACAATCAATCACATTGCATCAACAAGACAACATTCAACAATCAACAACTAACAATGCTGCCAAGGTATAACATACTAAGGACTTATAGATACCACAAACAACTTCAAGAGTTTTAATTTAGAAAACCCCATTTATTTACCTAGTAGAGGTATGAGTGCATCACAACTTAGCAATTGCCTCTCTCGGTTATCACCATGGTATAAACCAAACATCCCCTGGTAGATAACATCATAAAGAGGACAAGAGCATTAGTTTGGCATCAAACACATTCACAGTACATTTTCAAACATTTTGGGAAAAGTAGAAAACAGTTTTCCTAACTTAGTTGGCTCACACAACACAACATCCAAAATAGGAAGCAACCCATATTCCACATCATTTGAAAACTTAAGCAAAACAATAGGGCTAATGTTAAGTTGCAGAGGTTTTGTTTTGCAAGCATAAAACAAAGGTTGTCCATTCCTAATAAAGAGAGTTGGTCAAGGGTTTTAAATAGACCAACAAGTTTTGGTCCAACAATGCATGTCACACATATACCTTACTAACAGTAACGAATATGCATGAACAGAGACTAATAATATTTTTTCTAGATGGCCAGTACTAATACAAGACTAACCCAATTGGAATCACCCAAAAATACTAAACCTACAATTTTAGGAATTTGTTTGAATCTGACTGTACAGAAAACAAGATCTGTAAGCCATAAATCGTAGAAAAATCCTAAAAATATGAGGCCACAGGCATTTGAAAGGTAATTAAACAGAGATGCATACACAATTGGATTTGGGTTCAAATTGTTTCTGAAACTCTCACAAATGGATTTACAAGTTTACTGCATGTCTGTACCATTTTCTTTCTCTCTGGATTTACACAACAGATAAATGTTTGAAACTTGTTTGAGATGATTAAGAAAACATTCAGTAATCCTACCGAATTGGAATCACACAATTAGGTTCAAAAATGGATTTTTGATGATTTAAAAGCTAACAGCCATGTCTGCAGAACACACAGAACAAGTTTAATTCACCAAAAATCGTACACAACTCATAAAAATATGAAGTAAGCTGCATCTGAAAGGTATTGAATAGGTGGTTCTTACCCAACTTGTTTCACTCCAAAATTCGTTTCCAAGCTCCTGGTTTAATTCGACAAAGCCAGATCTGACCAGATCTTGATATGTGAACCATTTCAGTTTCAGGAGGTCAATCGAAGTGAAACCACCGCCAAAATGAAGGTATTGAAGAGGGCTTTCACCTACAGTTGAGTTTGCTCAAAAAGGTTTCGTAAAACGGAGCAAATCTAACAAACAGTGAATCTGCATGTTTACAGAACTTTATTTACCACGGACAATCCGTAACGAATTTGAGGACGAGACCAACGCCAAGTTGTAGATATTTTCCGTATCTATCTGCGGAACTTTGAATCACTCGATTTGGATCTGCGCACGAGATTTGGTGGATTTTACAAGTTCGTACCAGAATCTGAAACAGCAAGATAGCAGAAATTACTGCAAGGATTTGGACGAACTTTGCTCAAGAACTTCAGATCTGAGGATAGCTCAAGCTTCTCCATGCTTGGACCAACATGCACCTGCATCAAGATCCAATCTTAGCAATGGAGGAAGAGGAAGAGGAGAGAAAACCATCTAGGGTTGGGGAGAAGAAGGAGAGGGAGGCTCTCATGGTGAGGAGGAGCTTGAGGGAGGAGGGAGCTTCATCTTGGAGTGCCTTCCATGGCCATGTGTAACATCCCAACCTTGTGTTTATAAATAAATGAGTGTTCATGAGCATTGCATGCATATAGTTTGAACTTGAGCCAAATTTGCATCTCCATTTTCTATTATGCAAATCCTTCTCTAATTATTTGTCTCAAATTACTCTCAAGATTATATAAAATGAGTCACATGGTTTTGTTGTTTTCAATAAAACCCATGTGTGTGTTTATTGTTTTCTGGAAAAATTTGAGTTCAAACAAAATTCAACACAGATTTGAAATTTGAAATTTGAAAAGAGAAACAAAAACTAAAAAAAAGAAAAGGGAAAAAAAAATAGAGAGAGCCCCTCTCTTCTCTCTCATGGGCGCAGCCCATCTCCCTCTCTCTTTCTTTTCTCCCTGGCTCGGCCCAAGTCGGCCCAGCAACCACCCACCACCGGCCCAACCACCCCGCGAGGGGTTATTTGCAAAACGGCCATCGTCTTCAACCCCACGATGGGGGAAGCAGCTGCGTGTCGCCGCGGACGCCGTCGCCGGCGTCAAGATTCGCGCCGCCGCCCCGGCGAACTACAAATACCTCCTCCGCCGCCGCCGGAAGCCCTAGCTCCGATTTTCCCCTTCCTCGTGCACTCTCCGCGCCCCTCCGGACCCGCGAGAGACCGGCCGGCCTCCGGTCGATTCCGCCGCCGGCGAGCCCTCTCCGGCGTCGCCGACCACGCCATCTCGCTCCCGGTGAGCTTCTGCACCACCCCGTGCCCTCCGTTTCCCTCTCTCACCCTCTAGCTCCGCCCCCACGCACCACCTGCCCGGCCGCCGCTTGAGCTCGCCGTCGGCCGAGCTCCCGGCGACCAATAGCCGGCGGCGCCGCCACCCGTAGGTCGCCCGCGTCGCCCGATCATTTCCCCCACCCGCACGCCCCTAATCTCCGGCCGAATCGCCCGATTGAGCTCAGCCCGAGCTCAATTTGGAGCTCATGGCCGGCCGACGTCGGCATGACGTCATGCGCGACGCCATAATCCATTTTTTTCCATTTTCCGTATTTTAATTTCGTATTTCTTTAAATAGGAAATAATAATGACATGTGGGTCCCCTGGTCAGAATTTTATTAATTTAGGAAATGTTTAGAAAAGAATAAAGTTATGACAAGTGGGTCCAAATTATTAAACCTTTATTATTTTTATTTAATTTTCTGAAATTGATTTAAAATGAATTAAACTTGAGAAATTCATAAATAATTCATTTTAAATCAGAAAAATATAAAATTATATATCAAATTGATCAGAAAAACAAATCCTAGTTGTTTATCCATGTTTCATACATCTTTGAACCAATTAAATATGAGCCTTAGTAGAAACCCTAATTTGACCCCTCTCATATGTCGGGGTTCGAAGCCGAACCCCTTTAATTTCCATCGATGCACCTAGGGTTACCCAAACCCCTTTAATATGACATATCATCATGTTGTATGTGCATTGCATTGTACCTTGTCTTGATTGTGCTCTTCCTTTCCGGTGTTTGGTTCTTCATCGATAGGGACCGAACGCGAGCCTGAGATCAACGCCACCGAAGAGCAGCGTCAGAACAACGAGGGACAAGGCAAGCCCTAACCTGGTTCATATATGGTTTCGAAATGCTTTTACTTCTGGTTATTACATATTGCATACGCTTCAAATATGTTTTATCGGCCAGTTGTAGATATCCTATGTGTGCACCATCTATCCTTGTAGCCTAAAGTTCCTGATCCACCGCTCCCAGCAAAACTAGGTTGAGCTTGATCGCATCGCTAGGGCCTTGTATATGATATGCTTAGCCATGCTTAGCTGTTGAAGTCTGATCCATCCGGTTGATGAATCAGAGCTACGAATGAACCTAGTTTGTCAGGATGACGTGGTAAGATCAGAGATGATGTTAATAAACATGCTAAAGGCTTGGATGGGCCGCCACATGGGTATGTGGTGATTTGACTCGTTCTCGCCGATACTAGGACCTGAGTTCTCGCCTTCGGAACCAAGACTGAGCGTACAGCCACACGGGGCCCATGGGAACCCCTTGGCCCGAACTTACCTAGCTTACCCATGAGTCAATTAGTTTGCGAGTTCCATTTGCCATACGCATGGGGGAAAGGTGGAAAAGGTTTTCAAAGTGCATCATACGGGCGTGGCTAGGGTGAAGGATGCTGAAGGCATTGAACTGGATCCCCGCGCATAATGACCGGGACCGCCTCGGAGAGTGGCTACCTACGATGACGGAGCTCCCGGTTAGTTTGACTCATGGAATAGGCGAAGTAAGGGAAAGGTTTTGGTCGACCACCCTCCGCCGAGCACACCAAGGAAGTGTGTTAATCTATAGTGGCATTAAGAGTCGGTCGGCGCGTGTGGGTAAGTTGTACACCCTGCAGGGTAAATCTTTTCGAAAAGCCGTGTCCACGGTTATGGACGACTTGGTGATGGATTACTGTGATCATAGACAACTTGAACTTAATCGTAAAACTTGATGTCAATGTGTGATAAGGATCCCTCTCAGGGTGTCGAGGGGGTGATCCTAGGTGATAGGTTCAGGTGATGATGAAGATTCGGTGGATTCAACATGATGATCCTAGAGCTAGAGTTGATAACGCTCTCTTACCTCTTTTTAAAATGATCTGAATAGACGAGCTTCTGCTCCCTCCTGTTTACAAAGGAAAACTGGCTTTCCGCAAAAATAAGCTCCACATAAAGCCTCGCATAACCGCTTTGCTAACAGGTTGTACTAAGTCTTGCTGAGTCCCTGTACTCAGCCTTGCATGCTTTGTTTCAGACGAAGTCCTTCCAACAGATGGTGGCTTCTACCTTGACGTCGACGAGTAGTTTGGAGTTCCTCAGGCGGCAGCTCGAGACTTATGGGCTGGGACGTCGCCTTATGTTATGGCCTCTTAGGCCCTTTGCGATCTTGTTATCTAGATAACATAATTTGCTTTCCGTTGCTTGTTGAATTGTGGTCGGTGACCTCTGCGTGTAATAATTTTGGATCTTAACTCTGCTAAGAGTTGTAATATATTTCCTTTCGGTCGTAGAGTCACCGTTGTGTTACCGATTCTCACCCTGTAGGCCCTAGAGATCTAGGTTAGGCTTATGCCAGATCTGATATCTGGGTTTGTCTAGCCCTGGCCTCCGGGGTGCCGACAGGTTTTGGTATCAGAGCAGGACTGCCTATAGGAAACCCTTTCGACTGGTCGATGTTGAGTCTAGTAGTTGTGAAAACTATTTGAAAGTTAAAGGTATTTGCAAAAACATCTGAATAGGATTCTTTTTACTCCTTATCTGGTGTCATTCTAATGCTGAGTCATCTTACCTTGTTTTGATTGAAAAAGGTTTTACCTCTACCCTATTATTTCCAAACAACTAGGATCTACGGGTTTGGGTTGTTTTCTCTAAAAGTACTCCGTACTTGGTTGCTTAACTCAGTGTTCCTAAAGTTACATCAGTTGATCGGAATCTTGCTCCTTTCATTCAGTGAATGTTATCATTCCGTTGAATTCTTTCTAAGGAATCTGTTTCTCATGATCTTTGTCTTTCTCTTCAGGATGGCTGGTCGTGGTCGTGGTCGTAACCGACGTGGACAAAACAATGCTGAACAGAACTGCCGCCACCTCCCACAATGGCGCAGGTTCTTAACAACATTGAGACCAACCGCCTGAGGAATGAACAACTTCTGGAGCGTGTAGCTCAAAACACGTAACGTCGTCCCGACAAGCTGTGTCACACTTGGGGACTTCATCCGTGCACTACCTCCTGTCTTCACCCACCCCAAGGAGCCTCTTGACGCTGATGATTGGCTTCGCACCATCGAGCGCAAGTTCAACGCTCTTCATGTTCCACCAGGTGAACGCGTGAACTTCGCCACCTACCAGTTAGAAGGTGCAGCTGGTTCTTGGTGGGAAGGTTTTCTGGCTCTTCAAGCACCAGGACATGATGTTACCTGGGAGGAGTTTGTCACAGCTTTCCGTGCAGCCTATATCCCCAAGACTCGTCATGGACATCAAAAGGAGGGAATTCCTGGACTTCGATCGGGGAAGGCTGGATGTGGAGACATATGGACGTGAGTTCACTCAGCTGTCTCGCTATGCACCACGTGATGTGGTTGATGATGTCGACAAGCAAGATCTGTTCCGGAAGGGACTTAACCCCGAGCTTCGCTATGAGATGCTTCCTTTCACCTTCGAGTCATTCCAAGACCTGCATAACCGTGCTCTTCTGATGGAGAACGGAAGAAAGGAAATGGAAAAATCCAAGAAGCGTGAAGAAGGTGATTCTCGTGCGTCTTCCTCTCACAACAAGAAGCGCCGAGTCTGGATCCCTTACAATGCTGTACCTCGTGCTCCCTATCCACCAAGGTCTTCTGGCAATAACTCAAAGCCACCCTCTGGTGGTTCAAGCTATCGTCCTGCCATGGGTACTGTGCCTAGTGGTGCTTGCTACTCTTGTGGTCAGCCTGGCCACTACTCTAAGGAGTGCCCCCATAAGTCTGCTGGTCGTGGATATTCTCAGCCCAGGAAGGATGACAAATATCCCTCTGGTCGTGCTCGTCTGACCCATGTCTCTGCTGATGAGGCTGAAGAGGATCCAAGCGTCCTAATGGGTACGCTCTATATAAACTCAATCCTAGCTACAGTTCTGTTTGATTCCGGAGCATCGCATACATTCATATCTCAAGAGTTTGCAAGAAAGCATGATATACCCTTCGAGACAATGCCCTCCCCTCTAGAGATCACAACTCCTGGTTCTCATTGGCAAACTATCTGGATTACCCCTGAGGTTATAATCAGTATAGGGCCAGTGTGGTTCCCCACCTCTCTCATTGCCCTCAAGTCAACTGACATTGATGTCATCTTGGGCATGGATTGGCTAGTGAAGCATAAGGCTGTCATCGATTGTTCAGCCAGGTCTATTGTACTGACCAATCTTTCTGGCAAAAGTGTTCTGTACTGGGCTTCATCCGCAATATCTCCATCGGCAAGGTTTACCCCTGAAGCCGAGTTGTATGCCATTGAAGCCCTACCTAAACCAGAAATCTCTGATGTCTGGGTGGTCCGTGACTTTCCAGATGTCTTCCCTGAAGAGTTACCTGGCATGCCACCTGATCGAAGTGTGGATTTTGTCATTGAGTTGGTTCCCGGAACTGCTCCTGTTTCCCGGAGACCATATCGTATGCCTCCGGAAGAGTTGGTTGAACTGAAGAAGCAGTTAGAGGAGTTAGAAGAGAAGAACTTCATACAACCCAGTACTTCCTCCTGGGGTTGCCCTGCCCTCTTTGTCAAGAAGAGAGATACCAACGTTCCGCGGCTGGTTATTGATTACCGTCCGCTCAACGCAGTGACTATCAAAAACAAATACCCTCTTCCTATAATCAATGATCTTTTTGATCAGTTGTCCGGTGCCACAGTCTTCTCAAAGATGGATTTGAGATCAGGGTACCATCAAATCAAAATCCGAAAAGAGGACATTCCAAAAACAGCGTTCACAACTCGTTATGGTCTTTACGAGTACACTGTCATGTCCTTTGGCCTTACAAATGCTCCTGCCACTTTTATGCGGCTCATGAACTCTGTTTTCATGGAGTATCTTGACAAGTTCGTCGTGGTCTACATCGACGATATTTTGATCTACTCCAAAACCGAGGATGAACATGATGAACATCTACGTCTGGTGCTAACCAAACTTCGTGAACACCGTCTCTACGCCAAGTTTTCTAAATGTGAGTTCTGGTTAAAAGAGCTCATCTTCCTTGGTCATGTTATCTCCGAAAAAGGTGTTGCAGTCATTCCAGATAAAGTTCAAGCCGTTCTTGACTGGAAGACACCTAAGTCAGCTAAGGAGATTCGAAGTTTTCTCGGTCTGGCAGGTTATTACCGCCGATTCATTGAAAATTTCTCCAAGATTGCCAAGCCAATGACCGATCTTCTCAAGAAAGACAAGAAGTTCGAATGGTCAGAAAAGGCTGAAGAAAGTTTCCAGGTTTTGAAAACTAAGCTGACTACTGCTCCTGTGCTCGTCCTTCCGGACACAAGCAAAGACTTCGTTGTCTATTGCGATGCCTCTCTCCAAGGGCTCGGATGTGTGTTGATGCAAGATGGCCATGTGGTGGCCTATGCCTCTCGGCAGTTGAAACCACATGAGCTAAATTATCCTACTCATGATCTCGAGCTTGCACTGTGATCCATGCTCTTAAGCAATGGCGACCTTACCTTTATGGTAATCGTTGCGAGTTGTACTCAGATCATCAAAGTCTGAAGTATCTTTTCACCCAACCGGATCTGAATAACAGACAGAGAAGATGGTTGGAAATCATAAAAGATTATGACCTAGGTCTCAACTATAAACCCGGCAAAGCCAATGTCGTTGCTGATGCGCTAAGTCGGAAGTCCTATTGCAACAATCTGATGGTTAAGCAAGCGCAACCTTCTCTCTATGAGGAACTTGCAAAACTCAACCTTGAGATTGTTCCTAGTGGATTCCTTGCTAATCTTGAGGTGAAGCCCTCTCTTGAAGACCAGATCAATAAGGCTCAGAAGCAAGATTCGGCATTACCGAGATCAAGAAGAACATTGCTAGCGGAGTTGCTAAATGTTTCTCCATCGATGATCAAGGTACCGTTTATTTCGGTAAGCGTCTAGTCGTGCCGGATAAACAGGATCTCAAAGAGCTAATCCTTAAAGAAGCTCATGAATCACCCCTCTCCATCCATCCTGGTAGTACCAAGATGTATCGGGATCTCCGTCAAAGATTCTGGTGGTCTGGGATGAAACAAGAGATCGCTAAGTTTGTTGCTGAATGCGACGTTTGTCGTCGCGTAAAAGCTGAACATCAAAGACCTGCTGGCACTCTCCAACCTCTATCAATTCCAGAGTGGAAATGGGATGAAATTGGCATGGATTTCATTACCGGTCTCCCCAAGACCAAAAATGGAAAAGATGCTATATGGGTAGTGGTTGACCGTCTATCCAAGGTTGCTCATTTCCTTCCTATCCGTGGAGACATAAAAGCTAGTCAACTAGCAGATCTATATATCTCACGGATAGTCACTCTTCATGGTGTTCCTAAGAAGATCATCTCTGATCGTGGAAGTCTTTTTACCTCAAAGTTCTGGTCTAGCTTTCAACAAGCTATGGGAACTCGTCTTTCCTTCAGCACAGCCTATCATCCTCAAACCGGTGGTCAAACCGAAAGAGTGAATCAAATTCTTGAAGACATGCTCAGGGCCTGTGTTATATCCTTCGGTAAAGATTGGGAAAAGTGCCTTCCATTTGCCGAGTTCACCTATAACAACGACTTCCAATCTGGCCTCGGGCATGGCACCTTTTGAAGCTTTGTATGGCAGAAGGTGTAGAACTCCTTTGAACTGGTCCGAAACCGGAGAAAGAAAGTTCTTTGGACCGAGATATAATTAATGAAGCAGAAGATCAAGTTCGCATCATTCGCGAGCGTCTGAAAACTGCTCAGTCACGTCAAAAGAGCTACTATGATCGCCATCATCAAGAAGTGAAGTATGAAATTGGTGATCAAGCTTATCTTCGAGTCACTCCTCTCAAGGGTGTCCGTCGCTTCGGTATCAAAGGAAAACTAGCACCTCGCTATGTTGGTCCTTTCCGCGTCCTTGCCAAGCGTGGTAATGTTTCCTACAAGTTGGAGTTACCTTCCAACTTTCCTGAAGTTCATGATGTCTTCCATGTGTCTCAACTCAAGCGTTGCTTCAAAGATCCTATCCGTGGTGTTGATCACGAGACTCTTGACCTTCAAGA
Source organism: Lolium rigidum (assembly GCF_022539505.1). Lineage (NCBI taxonomy): Eukaryota > Viridiplantae > Streptophyta > Magnoliopsida > Poales > Poaceae > Lolium > Lolium rigidum. Next base: position 165,897,845 of record NC_061514.1, read on the forward strand.
GGATCTAACTTATCGAGAACATCCTGTTCGTATCCTTGATGAAGCCGAGCGTAAAACTCGACGTCAGAGCATCAAGTTCCTGAAAATTCAGTGGTCTAATCATTCTGAGCAAGAAGCAACCTGGGAACGAGAAGATCGTTTACGATCTGAGTACCCTTCCTTCTTTTCTAAAATCTAGGAATCTCGAGGACGAGATTCTTGTAAGGGGGTAGAGTTGTAACATCCCAACCTTGTGTTTATAAATAAATGAGTGTTCATGAGCATTGCATGCATATAGTTTGAACTTGAGCCAAATTTGCATCTCCATTTTCTATTATGCAAATCCTTCTCTAATTATTTGTCTCAAATTACTCTCAAGATTATATAAAATGAGTCACATGGTTTTGTTGTTTTCAATAAAACCCATGTGTGTGTTTATTGTTTTCTGGAAAAATTTGAGTTCAAACAAAATTCAACACAGATTTGAAATTTGAAATTTGAAAAGAGAAACAAAAACTAAAAAAAAGAAAAGGGAAAAAAATAGAGAGAGCCCCTCTCTTCTCTCTCATGGGCGCAGCCCATCTCCCTCTCTCTTTCTTTTCTCCCTGGCTCGGCCCAAGTCGGCCCAGCAACCACCCACCACCGGCCCAACCACCCCGCAGGGGTTATTTGCAAAACGGCCATCGTCTTCTACCCCACGATGGGGGAAGCAGCTGCGTGTCGCCGCGGACGCCGTCGCCGGCGTCAAGATTCGCGCCGCCGCCCCCGGCGAACTACAAATACCTCCTCCGCCGCCGCCCGGAAGCCCTAGCTCCGATTTTCCCCTTCCTCGTGCACTCTCCGCGCCCCTCCAGACCCGCAGAGACCGGCCGGCCTCCGGTCGATTCGCCGCCGGCGAGCCCTCTCCGGCGTCGCCGACCACGCCATCTCGCTCCCGGTGAGCTTCTGCACCACCCTGTGCCCTCCGTTTCCCCTCTCTCACCCTCTAGCTCCGCCCCCACGCACCACCTGCCCCGGCCGCCGCTTGAGCTCGCCGTCGGCCGAGCTCCGGCGACCAATAGCCGGCGGCGCCGCCACCCGTAGGTCGCCCGCGTCGCCCCGATCATTTCCCCCACCCGCACGCCCCTAATCTCTGGCCGAATCGCCCGATTGAGCTCAGCTCCGAGCTCAATTTGGAGCTCATGGCCGGGCTGACGCCGGCATGACGTCATGCTGACGCCATAATCCATTTTTTTCCATTTTCTGTATTTTAATTTCTGTATTTCTTTAAATAGGAAATAATAATGACATGTGGGTCCCCTGGTCAGAATTTTATTAATTTAGGAAATGTTTAGAAAAGAATAAAGTTATGACAAGTGGGTCCAAATTATTAAACCTTTATTATTTTTATTTAATTTTCTGAAATTGATTTAAAATGAATTAAACTTGGGAAATTCATAAATAATTCATTTTAAATCAGAAAAATATAAAATTATATATCAAATTGATCAGAAAAACAAATCCTAGTTGTTTATCCATGTTTCATACATCTTTGAACCAATTAAATATGAGCCTTAGTAGAAACCCTAATTTGACCCCTCTCATATGTCGGGGTTCGAAGCCGAACCCCTTTAATTTCCATCGATGCACCTAGGGTTACCCAAACCCCTTTAATATGACATATCATCATGTTGTATGTGCATTGCATTGTACCTTGTCTTGATTGTGCTCTTCCTTTCCGGTGTTTGGTTCTTCATCGATAGGGACCGAACGCGAGCCTGAGATCAACGCCACCGAAGAGCAGCGTCAGAACAACGAGGGACAAGGCAAGCCCTAACCTGGTTCATATATGGTTTCGAAATGCTTTTACTTCTGGTTATTACATATTGCATACGCTTCAAATATGTTTTATCGGCAGTTGTAGATATCCTATGTGTGCACCATCTATCCTTGTAGCCTAAAGTTCCCGATCCACCGCTCCCGACAGAAACTAGGTTGAGCTTGATCGCATCGCTAGGGCCTTGTATATGATATGCTTAGCCATGCTTAGTTGTTGAAGTCCGATCCATCCGGTTGATGAATCGAGCTACGAATGAACCTAGTTTGTCGGGATGACGTGGTAAGATCGGAGATGATGTTAATAAACATGCTAAAGGCTTGGATGGGCCGCCACATGGGTATGTGGTGATTTGACTCGTTCTCGCCGATACTAGGACCCGAGTTCTCGCCTTCGGAACCAAGACTGAGCGTACAGCCACACGGGGCCCATGGGAACCCCTTGGCCCGAACTTACCTAGCTTACCCATGAGTCAATTAGTTTGCGAGTTCCATTTGCCATACGCATGGGGGAAAGGTGGAAAAGGTTTTCAAAGTGCATCATACAGGGCGTGGCTAGGGTGAAGGATGTCGAAGGCATTGAACTCGGATCCCTCGCGCATAATGACCGGGACCGCCTCGGAGAGTGGCTACCTACGATGACGGAGCTCCCCGGCTTAGTTTGACTCATGGAATAGGCGAAGTAAGGGAAAGGTTTTGGTCGACCACCCTCTCGCCAAGCACACCAAGGAAGTGTGTTAATCTATAGTGGCATTAAGAGTCGGTCGGCGCGTGTGGGTAAAGTTGTACACCCCCGCAGGTAAATCTTTTCGAATAGCCGTGTCCACGGTTATGGACGACTTGGTGATGGATTCTGTGATCATAGACAACTTGAACTTAATCGTAAAACTTGATGTCAATGTGTGATAAGGATCCCCTCTCAGGGTGTCGAGGGGGTGATCCTAGGTGATAGGTTCAGGTGATGATGAAGATTCGGTGGATTCAACATGATGATCCTAGAGCTAGAGTTGATAACGCTCTCTTACCTCTTTTTAAAATGATCTGAATAGACGAGCTTCTGCTCCCTCCTGTTTACAAAGGAAAACCGGCTTTCCGCAAAAATAAGCTCCACATAAAGCCTCGCATAACCGCTTTGCTAACAGAGTTGTACTAAGTCTTGCTGAGTCCCCGTACTCAGCCTTGCATGCTTTGTTTCGGACGAAGTCCTTCCAACAGATGGTGGCTTCTACCTTGACGTCGACGAGTAGTTTGGAGTTCCTCGAGCGGCAGCACCGAGACTTATGGGCTGGGACGTCGCCTTATGTTATGGCCTCTTAGGCCCTTTGCGGTCCTTGTTATCTAGATAACATAATTTGCTTTCCGTTGCTTGTTGAATTGTGGTCGATGACCTCGCGTGTAATAATTTTGGATCTTAACTCTGCTAAGAGTTGTAATATATTTCCTTTCAGTCGTAGAGTCACTGTTGTGTTACCGATTCTCACCCTGTAGGCCCTAGAGATCTAGGTTAGGCTTATGCCAGATCTGATATCTGGGTTTGTCTAGCCCTGACCTCCGGGGTGCCGACACCATGGCCGGCCATGAAGCTTGGGAGGGGCAGCAGCTCGTGGGGAGAGGTAGGGGGAGAGTGTGGGGGAGTGGAGAGTGAAGGAAATGAAGCCAAAGGGGAGGTGGTGGCTGGCTAGGGCCAATTTATAGAGGGAGAGGGGTGGCTGCCTCCTTTTTTCATTGGCTATGGTGGGTGGCTGCCCATTTAGTGATTGGGGTAGTTGGGAGGTAAGCCTTGTGGAGGAAGGAAGTGAGGAAAAGAGGGCTGGCCGAAATTTGCATGCACATACAATGGCCGGCTCCATTCTTATGTCATGCAAAAATGATTCATCAAAAGGGAGTTCCCATCATGCATGTAGATCATGGAGGAGCTACATAATTCCTTGCCGAGATGGTGGCTTAGATGATGTGTAGGAAAATATAAAATAGCTAGAGATGGAGGAAGAGCGTGATGGTGATGGGGGTGTACAAGTTTTCATGTGCAAGCTATTTTGGAGATGGCCGCCACAAGATTTTGAGACTTGGCCATTCCAAACAAGATGAGACACATGGTACCCAAGTGCCTAAGCAAGACACACGACACCACTTGTGTTATGCAAAGAAAATAGGTTCCTTCATGTGGTAAAGAGTCTAAGGTTTAGAAGGATAGTGATGGATATAATGATACAATAACAATGATGAATATGGTGACATCAATTCATCAATTCATGAGGTCAAGAATGATGATGGAAGAGAATAGAGGGGTGAGATAGGTACGAGGAAATATAAGTTTCTCTTCAAATAAGAGGTCAATTGGGAAGTGATTTGAAAGTATCAAATGATCATCTACATGATCAAGAATTGGAGGATGGAGGGGATACAATGTGGTGGATTAGAGATGTGCATAAGATGTGTAAGAGTTGTCATTTGAAAAAGATCTTGTTTGAAAAGTATTTGAAACACCTCAATTGTCTAGGGACAATTGGGAATGAACTCAAGTGGAATGAAGTTTGAAAGTGTTGAAATAAAACTAGTTGGAACATAGGGGTTCAAAATATTCTACTTACTTTCTCAAGTAAGGTAGAGTTTTTCTCAAAGGTAAAAAAAATCAAGAGGGAAACAAGAAATGGTATAGGTACCATAAACAAGCTTTTTGTTAAAACAAAGCAAAATAGAGATAATGATTTATAAATCAATACTTGGTAGAAATGGGATGAAAAACAAAACCCATTTCAGTTCCTTGTTTTCTTTGAAGAGAAATCTTGGAAAGTTTTAATAAAACTAGAAGTAGTTTTGTGATCAAAACTAGAGAAGGAAAACTGTAGGATTTTTGAGGAGGGAAACTAATTTAGGGAGGAGTGTTCTCAAGGGTAGATGGTGGCTACAAAATGTATCCATCATTCCCACTCTTGGTTTTGTGAAGATTAAACTTGAATAAAAGCAAGAGGTAAAAGTGAAGGAAGTGATCTAGAGTTGAATCATTGGATAGGGTATAAGATCAAGTTGAATATAAGTGATGCAAGGGTAGAATGAGACATGCAGGATGTGGAAATTGTAGAGGGAGATGCACAGATGAGATCCATGCATTGAGATCACCAAGTTGTGAATTAAGGATGATTGAGCTATCTTGTACCACAAAGAGAAAAATCAAGATGTCACACCCATGTTGTCATCAGGAGAGAGGTTTGATGTAGTAAGAAGGAAAACAATTCTTCCTAAGCCACACATGTGTTTTATTTGGTGAGTTGCTTGTTTAACCACTAGGGGTGTCGTTCTATGAGGTAGCTCAAAACAAAATTCAACAAGCAAATCAAGACAATTCATCTATCAACAGATCAAGGCAATTCATCATAGCAAACAGATCAAGGCAATTCACCTTAATTAGTCTATAGAAAAAGTTTTTGTTCCCCCGGATTTTTGAAATAAGGACAACTAATCAAGGTTGAAAAAGTTTTGGTGTTACATATCTATGATTGGATCATAGTGGAAATATTTGAATTACGAGTTTTAGCGAACATCTAAGAGAGTTATGAAGTTGTTCTACAACTCACGTTTCTTGGAGTATCATAGTGATGATGAAGTATCCAAGAGACATATCCAAACCTTGTTGGATTAATGATGAGATAAAATAAAATGAAGCCATTATATTTTTGTGGATTATGCGTTAGAGACTACCGCTTTTACACTGAATAGAGCATCATCATGATCCGTTGAAATGACACCATACGAGTTATGGCATGGGTATGAACTCTAATAGTCCTTTCTTAAATTTTGGTATGCATAGCATAAGGTAAATAAGTTTACAACCAAAATCGGATGAATGTCTTTGTTGGTTATCCCAAAGAATTAATTGGGAATTCTTTCCACTATGAAGTAAAAGACAAAAGTGTTTGTTAATGTTACTTGCTTATTTCCAAGAAATTGTTTTCTAGCGAAGTATTTGAGTGGGAGGACAATAGAACTTGATAAGGTTTATGAACCTGAGCATAATGATCGAGTAGCGCAAGCATCGGAATTGGTTCCGGAAGCGGCCATGATGATCATAGCTCTCATGACTACAAAGTGTTTTAGTCATGGAGATCGAAGTACATATTGAACCTTGTAGGTATGGTTTACTTTGTGATCAAATAAATGATTTGTGAACAAAGGATTGATTTTGAACAATGATAAATCAACTACAAACAAAGAAGTTATGATGGGCCCTGACTCCGTTAAAATGGCTATACGCCATAAAATCCAAGATAGAAAAATACTTTTTGAAAGTAAATGGATCTATAAAATTGATGGACTTGGATGAAATATCATTGAAGAAGCTCGACTTGTCGAAAAATAGTTTACGACAAAGTTCAAAGAGTTGACTACGATAAGATTAGATCTTCCGTAGCAATGCTTAAAGTCTATATGGATTATTCTAGTAATCGCTACATATTTCTTTTATGAGATATGCTAGTAGGATGGCAAAATACATTACTTAACAAAAGTGTGTATTAAAGGTGTATACAAGATACAAACCAAAAGTTTTGCTAGTCCGTGGAATACTAAATAAGTATACGAACTTCAATTGGATGAAGTGAGTATCGTGGAGTTGGAATCTTCACCGGATGAAATAGTCAAAGAATTTTTGATTTCATCAGAAACGATGAAGATGCTTGCATTTGCAAGAAATTAAGTGGGAGCGCTGAGACATATTTATAATACTTTATGTAGATACATATAGTTGGTTATAAATGATGTAATTATATACTTGATTATAAAAAAAATTCATTGAGAATTAACTTCAATGAAAGGATATGGACTGAAATATATTTAGTGTCAAGATCTATGAAGATAGATTGAGACACATAATAAGTTTAAGTCAAAGTACATAGAATGGATATTGAAGTAGTTCAATATAGAAATATTAAGAAAATGTTCTTGTCATGTGAAGGTTTAACAAGACTTGAGTGTATCTGGCACTCAATGAGTAAAAACACATGAGTGATTATAGATCACGAATAATATGTACACAATCAGATGTCCTGTGTTCTAAAAAGTTAGGAGCATATACCAGAATGATACATGTGATGATCAATGGACAAACAGTAAGAATATCCCTGTGTGCTTTAGAAGAACCAAGGATATATATATAGTTTTATATGGGGTAATGACAAACAAATCGCTGTAAGGTGTTGCACCGATATTTGTTTAGTCACATATAAAAATTAATTTCAAATATCAATTAGGCTAAGTGTTGATTAAAAGGTAGCACAATGCTAGATTTAGAAGAGTTCTAAAATATTGTGACGGATTCTACAAAAGAAGGCAGAGTATGTCATTGTTTTGACAAATGACTGAGGATGTTTTAGTCGAAGAGTTCTTTGAGAACTTGGTGTAGTTCCGATAGTGTCAGAACTTTGAAGCTACATTGTGTGTGACAATATTAGCGACATATTTCAGACCACGGAATTAAGGTTCCACCAGAAGACCAAACATATTTAATGCCGACTCATTTGGAAAATGAGTGATGCGTGAAGACACAAATGAATTGCAAAATACATACGTTTCTGAGTGTGTCAGAACAGTTGACTAAAGCTCTCCCTAGGGCAAAGTATGACCAACACCAGAATGCCATGGGTGTTAGGTACCTTACAATGTAATCTAGATTATTGACTCTAGTGCAAGTGGGAGACTATTGGAGATATGCCAAGAGGCAATAATAAAAGTGGTTATTATATATCTTTGTGTTTATGATAAATGTTTATATACCATGCTATAATTGTATTAACCGAAACATTGATACATGTGTGTTATGTAAACAACAATGAGTCCCTAGTAAGCCTCTTAACTAGCTTGTTGATTAATAGATGATCATAGTTTCATGATCATGAACATTGGATGTTATTAATAACAAGGTTATGTCATTATATGAATGATGTAATGGACACACCCAATTAAGCGTAGCATAAGATCACGTCATTAAGTTATTTTCTATAAGCTTTCGATACATAGTTACCTAGTCCTTTCGACCATGAGATCATATAAATCACTTATACCGGAAAGGTACTTTGATTACATCAAACGCCACTGCGTAAATGGGTGGTTATAAAGGTGGGATTAAGTATCCGGAAAGTATGAGTTGAGCCATATGGATCAACAGTGGGATTTGTCCATCCCAATAACGGATAGATATACTCTGGGCCCTCTCGGTGGAATGTCGTCTATATTAGCTTGCAAGCATATGAATGGTTCATAAGAGACCACATACCACGGTACGAGTAAAGAGTACTTGTCAGGAGACGAGGTTGAACAAGGTATAGAGATACCGATGATCAAACCTCGGACAAGTAAAATATCGCGTGACAAAGGGAATCGGTATCGTATGTGAATGGTTCATTCGATCACTAAGTCATCGTTGAATATGTGGGAGCCATTATGGATCTACAGATCCCGCTATTGGTTATTGGTCGGAGAAAGGTCTCAACCATTTCCACATAGTTCGCGAACCGTAGGGTGACACACTTAAGGTTTGATGTCGTATTAGTAGATATTGAATATGGAATGGAGTTCGAAGTTTTGTTCGGAGTCTCGGATGGGATCCCGGACATCACGAGGAGTTCCGGAATGGTCCGGAGAATAAGATTCATATATAGGAAGTCATTTTATAAGTTTGAAAATGATCCGGTGCATTTATGGAAGGTTCTAGAAGGTTCTAGAAAAGTCCGGAAGAAATCTCTATGGAAGGCGGAGTCCCGGAGGGACTCCACCAAGCTTGGCCGACCAACCCTAGAGGAGTGGAGTCCCAGGTGGACTCCACCAAGGTGGCCGGCCACCCCCTCCCAAGGAAAGGTGGGAATCCCACCTCAAGTGGGAATCCCACCTTGGGTAGGTTTCATGTCATATGAAGGTTTTGGTTTGGGGTCTTATTCGAAGACTTGTAGACCAACTCTTGGGTGTTCCACCTATATAATGAGGGACAAGGGGAGGGGGCCGGCCACCTCAAGCCATAGCCTTGGCCACACCCCATAGTGGCCGGCCACCCCCTCTCCCAAACCCTAGCCGCCCCACCTCCTCCACCTCTCCCGCAAACGCTTAGCGAAGCTCCGCCGGAGATCTCCATCGACACCGCCACCACGCCGTCGTGCTGCCGGGATTCAAGGAGGATCTACTACTTCCGCTGCCCGCTGGAACGGGGAGAAGGACGTCGTCTTCATCAACACCGAACGTGTGACCGAGTACGGAGGTGCTGCCCGATTGTGGCACCGTTAAGATCTTCTACGCGCTTTTGAAAGCGGCAAGTGATCGTCTACCGCAGCAACGAGAGCCTCCTCTTGTAGGCTTTGGAAATCTTCAAGGGTTAGTCTCGTTCATCCCCTCGTTGCTCCCATCTTCTAGATTGCATCTTGGCTTGGATTGCGTTCTCGCGGTAGGAAAGTTTTTGTTTTCTATGCTACGAATCCCATCATTTTTCAACTCACCATTCATCTCACAAAGATCCGAATGTATGAGTCCAGTGGTGATAAATCTCTTACCTCAGCAGTCTTGTGAGACTTGCGAGGTTGCTTAGCTTGCACACACACTTGACACTTGGAACTCTTGACAGTAGTAAATTTTGGAATTAAATTCATATTGGCTAGCCGCGTCATGCACCCAAAATTAATATGACAAAGTCGTGAAATCCAAATATTGGACTCACTGTCATTGCTAACATGATTAATATTTGAGTACATAAGTCTGATAAAGATAAGCGGAACAAGCCTCCGCACTCATAGCCTTTTCCAAAAAATTGTCCATACTTAGAAATTACAACTTTATTGGACTCAAAAACCAACTTAAAACCATCTCGGCATAAGAGCGATCCGCTGACGAGATTCTTATTGATGGAGGGAACGTGCTGCACATTCTTTAGCTGGATGGTCTTCCTCAAAGTAAACTTCAGATTTACCGTACCAACACCATGAACAGAAGCACGTGAGGCGTTTCCCATCAGCACAGAGCAAGTCCTTGCGACCTGATAAGAAGAAAACATGGAAACATCAGAACATACATGTGTATTGGCACCCGTATCAATCCACCAATCAGGAGAGTTACATACTGAAAGGACAGTAAGGGAAATACCGTACCCAGCGTCCTTCATCTCAATATCGCCAGCAATAACAACATTAGCGGTCTTGTCGTCATTCCCACGCTTATCATAGCGATTAGGGCAATTAGGAGCCCAATGGTCAGGGTCACCACAAACGTGGCAAGCCCCTTTCTTCTTATCAGTCTTCTTCTTGAAGTTGTTTGAGTGTGAGGCGTTGTTCTTGCCATCAAACTTGCCTTTGCCTTAAGATTTGTTCTTGTTAATTCTTGAACTTGTGGGATTGGAAGTTTTTCTTCTGTACCACATTGGCACTAGAACCTCCCTCAAAATCTCGAGCACGTGTGTCCTTTGCTCTCGCCTTTTCTTCCACATGAAGAGACCCAATGAGATCCGAAACGGAAAACTCTTGACTCTTATGTTTTAGAGAAGTAGCAAAGTTCCTCCATGTAGGAGGAAGCTTGGCAATAATGCCACCGGCCACAAATTTGTCCGGTAAGGTACACTTAAACTGCTCAAGTTCTTTGGCAAGTGACTGTATCTCATGAGCTTGCTCAACAACGGAGCGCTCACCAGTCATCTTGTAGTCATAGTATTGCTCCATGACATACAACTCAGTGGCAGCATCCGAGACCCTAAATTTGGCCTCGAGTGCATCCCACGCATCCTTACCATGCTCAAAAGTCATGTACGGGTCAACAATGTTGTCCGCAAGAATACTGAAGAGAGCCGCCTTAAACATGGCATCGACTTTTTTGTAATCTTCCTCAGGAGAAAGATCACTCTCAGGTTTGCCAAGAAGGACGCTATCGCAGTTCAGGTTTTCAAACCAGAGAACTGCCCTCGTGCGCCACCTCTTATAGTGCGAACCATCAAAGAGAGGCGGCCTAGTAGCAGCGGCAATGCCACTTGAATTCATTTTCCTATAATCAGGTTTTTGGATTGTTGAATATATAAGCAAATTATCATATGAACTAATTCGAACTAATACTTGACAAATCATGACTATAGAAATAGCACATGAACTAATCATGCATATGAGTAGAGTAGATGAACAGATAGCATCTAGACAGGATAAACCTATCGCATCTACTCCAAATAGCAGAACTAGGAAATCTAGCAAGATCTGAAACGAGGAGGACAAAAACGCATACCGTCCAGCGTTGGCGGCAGTAGCAGCAGCAGCGGCGGTGATGTTGGCGGCATCCTGATTGTTCTCGCCCATGTTGAGGTTGCTGAAGAGGTTGTCGATGTCCGGGAAGAAGTCTTTGTTCGGGAACTCGTCGTCGGACGATGTCGTGTTGCCACTAGTCGCGCGTAAGCGCTCCCCAAAAACCTGATTGCCCACCCGTACAGTTCTACGAGAGGCAGGGTTCCGGACGCCTACTGTCCCGCCGCTCGGTGCACGCCGAAGGACGGGATGAGGAAGACGAAGACGGCGGTGCAATGAACTGGAAAGAGGCGGTCGCATATGGTGTCTCATACAGGGTAGGGTTTGCGTCCGCGTGTAGTGCGGTTCGGGAAGGTCGTGGGATGCAGCCCATGTACGAGTCCACGATCCAGAAAAATCGGAACGAAAACAGCTGCATTAACGCGTCCGTTAATGACTCGTAATTGATTACACAATTAATTTCCCGAACAGCAAAAAGATAAGCGCGGCGCGGCGCGTCGTGGCGAGGCGGGCGGCGGAGGAGGAGGAGTACGAGAGGACTCTCTCTCTTCTCACTCACTTAATAGGACTAGAACAGTCCACCTTATATACAACTCCAACTCTCTCCTAACTAGCAATGTGGGACTAAATTTTAGTCTCGCCCCTTGCCATTCCCAGATGGGCCAAGAGAATTTCAGAATTTGTATTGGGACATGGGCTAAGGCCCAAGGCAAAATTCCAGCAGCCATACCCTACCCGTTAAGTTATGGATATGGCACGGGAATAACCTCGTACCCATCCGTATACCCATACCTTACCCGTTTATTGTCAATTTTTCATGGCACGCGTCTATTTTTGTTGATTATGACTTAGAATATTAGATTGTGATTTCTATATTTTGTTAATTGTTATGTACTCAACTACATGTTATTGAGTTGAGGTAATTCATTTTTTAATCAAATTTGCTATCGATAAATGTAAATTGCGAGCAACATGTGTTCTATTTGACCTACTCACCGGGTATTCAATAGGTTTGGGTACCCACAGGATATGTGTATGGGTATAGTTTTGTACCTGTAGGTATGGGCAGAAGTTTGCACCTGTTAACTATACGGGTAGGGGTATACTATAGCTCTACCCTGCCCATACCCTACCTATTGCCATCCTTAGTTGGGGACGGACTCCCCGCTTCCTTCCTTCTATATGCGGCGTGTGACGCGCCTGAACTCTCTTAGCACCCGACGGTGATCCGTTGGACTCTCGTAAGGTGGCGGCGGCGGGATGGCGAAATCACCCATATCGCTAAGCCTTGACCTAACAGAGTTGACCGAGTAGCAGATTGTTAACGTTATGTGATGTTTTGGTACTTCGACCTGGAGTATTTCCGCACCAGGAAGTCAAATGAGAAGAATGGAATATAGCTTTCACGTTTCACTGGAGCTACTCCTTGGAAGGAATCCTGGTGTTTCTAGTGACTCGGCCTCAAGACCGAGTCTGCACAGTTATTTTTCTTGAGGAGCTGAAAGAAAGGCCAGTCAAAGAGATCGTTGATGCCCTAGTTCATGGCAAAGCAAGCAACCGAGGAAGAGATGAACAATGTTGCCTCCCTTGCAGAGATGTGCTTACAGTTTCGGGAGGGGGACCCACCATGAAGGAGGTGGAGATGTCTCTACAGCCTCTGCGGAAAAAGAAGGCCGTATGCATGCCATGTTCTTATAGAAAATGTTGGGGACTTGCAATCTTTTCCAGGAACAAGAGCTAATGAAAGTGTTCACTCTCACTCCGATGATACAACTGGTTCAGTCCCCACGATACTATATAGCCTGGAGCAGTAGTTCATTTTATCTCTTGAGACTATTGATCATCTAACATGGCAGTGCTAACTGTACTGTTTATAACCCCAGTGCCTTCACCATTCCAGTTTTGAACTGGTTAATTATAGCAAGAGATTGCTACCAGTAAAGTCATGGCTCACTACAGATATATATGATCTATCTTTGATTCATGCTGTCGTTGTTAGTCTCTGAATGTACAGTTTCTAGAGATGTTGAATTGATGCAATATTAAGTGAGATGTGGAACATTATACACAAAGAAGCATATTTCATGAAAATGTTACGTGAAAGTATCCAGGAAAAGTCAAATCAATCTCAGCTAAAGGTAAGGGCAAGGTCTACATCCAAGCCAAAACATCAAGAATAACCCCATCGCGCTTGTAACATACAAGGTAAGAGCAGTATGTTTTTTAGAACTTAACTTTTCAGATGAAATACAGCCCTTGAGGAATGAGAGGAAAAACAGTTACAATCATGGTACTGAAATCAGGTCAACACAATATTTCATGTTATCATTTCTCTTATTTGGGAAGATTCAACACAAGAAAACTTGGCTAGCCTATTTAGCCTTATGCGCTCCCTGCTTGGCCAGCTCCTCCAACTTCTTGTCAATCTGGGCTTCCGTCAAGCCATCCAAGTGCACACACCTCTCCACACCCATATCTGAACAGTACATCAAGAGATATTATTAACATATGGTGATACATATATGCGAAGTTACATGACACACCTAACGCATTCACTTCATACAATAATCCAATATCATATTCATGAAACAAAAAAAGGCATATATGGAATGTCCAAGCAGAAATTAAGCATGGAATGCGTTACATGAAGAAGAAACAAAATATATTTAGTAATTGGCATGCAGTTCTTTGTAAGTCATAACGGCCTACCCTGTGTTTGCATAACTGTTTATCACTTTCCTCTTAGGATGGCTTGCCCACTTCATTGAGATAAATTGACAAGGGGTAACAAGCGAAGCTTATGAACTACACTACAGAGATGTTACATGTTAACAGAAACAGAGGAAGAACTACTTAAAGATACATAAAATAGGTTGGACTGGGTAAGATCCAAATCCTGATCCTATTTGATCAAATCCAGATTGCATTCGATGTCATGCCGGATAGGTCAAACAATCTCAAGTGAACCAAGAATGAAATTGCACGCAGAAACACCAAAAGTCAAAATTTGCATCAGTTTAACTAGTTCCCAGGGTAATTTAGCTATTGTAATGGACCAATAAATGTCCAAACTGAAACTTTATTCTTCAAAAAAATTCTTTATTAGAACTTTATCGGCATCACTGGTGATTCTATGTACAAGCTGCAGGATCAGTCGACCCTATTATGAAAAAAAACTTATCTTTGATTATACTGGAGCAAATCTCAACAAAATTTGAGGAGGGTCAATTGACCCCACAGGGTTTTGGGTCTGGAACCACCACTGACCAGCATAGATATATAGGAGTATATGTTTCTAGGTCTATGTAAAAAACTCCAGATAAGAAAACCCTGCTTTTATAAGGTTAATACTGCCATACATATATATTTCTCTGGAATAATTGTATGGTAGTGTTCGTTGAAGGGTCATGACGAGCAGAACGATGGTGTCAGTAGAGCAGTCAATGGCTACAACAAATGCTTGTTGAGGGTACATCAATGACCCTGTTTGACAATTTCTGTCAAATGGTTCAAGCCATCATCTACGATGGACTAAGCTTTAGATATGTTTGGGCCTGTTAGGAGACTTCAGATTCAACTCAAAGCAAGAAGTTTAAGCTCCTTCAAATGGGATCGGGCTTAGAATTCTCAAGAAAGGATTAAGGCACAGCTTGTGGCAGCTCAAGTGTGTTTCGCTGTGCTTATTTTATGATCTGCTGTAGAAAATTAGATACAAAAGCAGGTCAAACAAACACTCAAATTTGCAAAAGAAGGTTGGAGAAACAGGGTTATCATGATAACCGCAATGCCACACACAGCCTAATCTCACTTGTACTAGCCTCCCTGAGAAAGCCATCTTCTAGACGAAGCAAAGCTCCCCCAATACATGGTTACCCAATCTTCAGCATATGCTTATTGGTTAACTATTCTTACCTGAATGGAACTTATTTAGCACCTTTTCAATGAGGATGATTAGATCCAGTTCCACCGGATGTGCTTAAAATTTGGTCATGAAAACGCCTTTATGTAAGCTTGGATTAAGGTGTTATTGTTACAGTTCGAAAATGCCTAACTTAAACAAAGGGGGTTATCATCCCATTCATATTCTACGAGACACACATCATATTAGTTAAAGAATGATATATCCTCTATCATTTAATTAAGCCATTGCATGCAATCACACGCCAATTTCTCTCACTTAACCTAATGTATGCATCCGGCTACTCTTCTTCAATCTGTACTGTGCAGACCATTTATCCGAAAGCACCGTAATAAATGATTAAACAAAGGGGGTTATCATCCCATTCATATTCTATGAGACACGTGTCATTTTAGTTAAAGAATGATATATCCTCTATCTTTTGAACTTATATAATCTCAACACTGCAATCGAACATCTTATTTCAGTTATCCAAATTAATGTGCAGTTTTGGTAGTATTAGCTTGTCTGATAAGCACAAACTTGGTCAAGCACCCCAAGTTATCACGCGTTCCAGATTTTAGCAATCAGATACTTCCAATTTTATAATGCGGTGCTATGTGTTTATGTCCTTTTTTTGCTTTACGACTACAATCCAAATAAAATGCAAGCACTATCCGGCGTAATAGAAATCGTTGAAGGCAATATTTTGGGCCAAGACTATAAACTTAAGTGCAGAGTAAAAAAAAGTCAACCCTATGCCGCATCGATATAATTTTGCATAATATCTGACGATGTAAATTCATGGCATCTGACGTGCTAAAAGAACTGAAGATGAACAATGGAAATGTTTGTCATAATGTACTGCAACCTCACAGGTCCTAAATCCAGACTTCAAAGATCTGACAAGATAACAGGATCCGGTAGTTCCAATAGAACCATTTCACGCGTCGAGTAGGCAAGAGCACCAGAGAAATGTTTACGTCGGACATGGCAAGCGCGAGATCTCTGGCTCCTGGCAAAGATGGGATGGGAGGGATGCGTACCGTAGCGCGCCCAGAGCACTCGCGGATGAGGATGGGGAGAGCGGGATTGTGTGTCTTGATGTCCCCGTAGTTCTTCTTCACGAACTCACTGCGAATCAGATCACGAATCCAGCACCAAGGACATGAGAGAGGAACCAATTTTAGGGAGAGATGCGGGGGGAGAAGAGTCGGGTGGTGGGAGGAAGAGGGTGCTGGTGGGAGCTACCGGGCGGGGCCGCTGGCCGGGGAAGACTGGCAGAAGAGGAAGCGGATCTCCTTCACGCTCCGGGACAGGCTCGACCGCCATGCCATCGCCGCCGGCGCCTTTGCTTCTCTGCTCTTCTTGGATCCTTCTCTCTCTCAGCTGTGTCTTCGTGAGGGTCGGCCAGGACACGGCCGCCGCCGCCGGTTTCCCTCACGACTTCCCGCACCACGCCGCCGCCCCTCCTTCCCCTGCTCCGTCGCTCGGTGAGCACGCGCGACGCTGGGTTGCCGATCTTTCAAGCGTTCTGTAGGCAGCAGGTGGAGGTGTTCCAACCATGATCAACGCCGAGGGAGCAGTGCGCCCCCATCGCTCTCTCGTGGTGCTGCAAGGTTTTCTGCCTCCATGGCCGATTGCTGCGAAGGTAGGCCACCCCTTGCTGCCATGCTCTATCGAAGCAAAGGAATTCGAGCGACGGGATATGGGGAACCGGTGTTGTGTTGGTTTTCCAATGCGGGAGGTCAGAGGTGAAGGGAACTTTTTTTTTCTGTTCTATGTACGGGGACACGTGGCGAGCGGGGAGGCGGGGGATCCGAGGTTTCGATCCCCCGGGGACGCTAAGCGTGGCCCTTCTGATGCAGAGTTCCCTGGATGTATGTGCAGAGTTTAGCCCAACAGATTTTCTCCGGCTACGACGAGCTCTAGTGAGAGGCGTTTTGGCTGCACAGCGCGTCCAACAATTTGGCTCGTATATGTCTTACCTAAAGGGTGCAGCGCGTGGATAGCGAGTGGGGTGGAGACGACGGCCAACGGATTGCTCAGCATCCATCTCCTGCTTGACGTCCCGTACGCAGAAGTAGACCACCATGCGCCGTGTGACAGTCAGAGAGAAGACCTCTTCCTCGTCGCTCCTTCCGGCAGTGTGCTGCCGGCCGTGGGAGACGATGGTGGCGAGGGTGGTCCGACTCGAATCGTTGTAACATCTGTAGCAGCTCGGCGCGGAGCACTTCTGAGCGTATTCTCCTCGTCGCCCAGTTGCGCGGTCTGCACCTATTCTCGCGCCTCGTCCAGCCTCTCGTGGTGCTGCTCACGAGGACGTTCATTAAATTATGGGAGTGGACTTTTGGAGAAGGTGTTTGGTGAGCATCCGTATCTATACCGTGTATACTGCATCAAGATTTGTGCAAAAAAATTTCCCCTCTCAAACAATTTCTCATTTTTGTATCTCTCACACCACACATCTATCTATACATAATAATAAAAGCAAAAGAGTTTCTTGTTGGTCCGTCTTTTATTACCTCTATTGTTTGTTCAAATTACAACAATTGCCACCGCTAAGTCAAGAAAATGATTCGTTTTTGTTCCGCACGGTTTCGCCCGGTTTCTCCCGGCGTCCTGCGTGGTTTGCCGTCGGTGCCGCACTGCCTCCCACATCTCGAGTTTCTCGGCGGAGGGAGCGTCGGAGGCCGCGCAGGCGGCGGGAAGGGAGTTGGCAGTGCCATCGGATCTGGCCATGTAGAGGCCTATTCTGGCTGTGGGCGGCCGGATCCGAGCTGCTCCGGATCTAGCCAAGGGCGCGACAGCGCCGACTCGTCATACAATTTTCTTTGTTGTCCGACGAAGTGCCATCCCCTTCGTCTCAGTCTTCTTCCTCGCTCGGTGGCCTCTATCTTGTTCGGTTGAGCTGTTCTCCAGGCATTTCCTAGTTGTTTGAACAAAATAATTTACAGATCACTTAAACATAACAATTGTAACATGGTAAAAATATTCTGGATTTTTTATTTCATTGTATATATATTTTTTAAGAATTTATTTTGAATTTTAAATAATTTGAAATTTGAAATTGCACAAAAAAATTCCAAACTATTTTTGTCCCATTCCATTTGTTATTTTTTAGTGACTTGCAAAAAAATCAAATAAAAATATTACATAATTTGAGAGATATAAAAAAGAGAGTCAAAAAATGTGAGGGTGCGCAGAGCGCACATGCTCTCTCACACTTTTCTCTTAAATTATACAATGACCAATGTTTATTTTATTTTAGAACCATTACAATTTACAATGACCAATTGTGAGATGCACAAGTGGATAGCATATTACTCCAATATTACCGAGATGCAAAATTACAATACCCAATTGTGAGATACGAAGGTGGACAAGTACCTTATTACAGCATTAATTAGTTATTGAGATGCAAAATCATTGCCTAATCGTGAGATACAAAGGTGTATCAGTAGCACATTACAACATTATTTTGATGCAAAGAAAATTGGCCAGCCATATCAACCTGAATAGCGAAAACCGTTACTGAGTGTAAGTGTACTACAATACAATATACGGTATACATTGTCGTATCCATCAAAGGGACGGAAAATTGAAACGGATAAAACCAGACAATCCAACAATCTACCGTGGTAGAGTCGCCGATGCCATGAACTCTTGCTCCAGACTATAGCAGTTTTGCTCCCTTTGAGAAGGTAAATTAGCTCAGTTCCCTATACCAGCTTGAACACCCAATAGCGGAAGGTTGACTTGCCTTTGTCCACTTAACAAAGGTTGCATATCTTCACTTGTCACTGCAACCTGAGATGATCTTAACCTTTTGGATCGGATATGCTGCAGTTTCACCTCCACTTGTTTCATAGTCGGCCTCTCTACACCTCGTAGTCGCAAGCAAGTCTCTGCAAGACTAGCGACATCATTAATCTCCTCAGATGTTGCTTCCCCCAGAACTTGAGCAGCCACTATATCTGCAAGTGGTTTCTCCCTCATCTCCCAAAGAAAGTAGTTGGACAAGTTTTGCTTTAGGCCAGAATCACTTGTAAAAATAGGCTCCTTTCTCAACAACAACTCTACAAGTACTACACCAAAGCTATAGACATCACTCTTCTCATTTAGCATGCCCGTGTGGTAATACTCTGGATCCAGGTACCCAAAGGTGCCTTGTATATTCGTAACGACATGAGTTTGGTCAATAGGAACCAACCTTGAAGCACCAAAGTCCGATACTTTCGCGGTGTAATTTCCATCCAAGAGTATGTTAGTAGACTTCACATCACGATGAAATATCGATACCGAAGCAGCTGAGTGGAGGTAATAGAGTGCTCCTGCAGCTTCTGCAGCAATTTTCAAACAATCATCCCATGACAGAACAAAACTGCTAGTGGTATCGGCATGGAGGATTCCAAATAACGAACCATTTGGGATGAAGTCATATACTAGCAGTGGGACTTCAGTCTCAAGACAACATCCGAAGAGCTTCACGATATTTCGGTGATTTATGTGTGAGAGGATGGCAACCTCATTGATGAACTGACTAATCTCAATTTTCTCAATGACTTTAGACTTCTTTATGGCCACTACCCGTTGGTCAGATAATATGCCTTTATAAACCATGCCATGTCCTCCATGACCAACAATTCGTGTGGCATCAAAGTTATTTGTTGCCTTTTCTAACTCTGGTAATGAGAAAATCTTGGTGTTGTCACTCGCATTTTCATCAGATGATATCAATTGTTCGAGGAGTAGACCTTGGTTTTGCCGAAAGTGCTTTCTTCGTAGTTTCTTTTGGATGTCTTTTTTCCATCTACGGATGAAAAATATTACAATCAAGATGAAAAGTAGAATTCCAAAACCAACGCTAGTCCCAATGGCGATACCTGTAATGATTATACTTGTCATTACTATATCTAGGATTTCATTTAGCTCATTACGATATAATTGATTGTGTAGTAAAACTCACCTAGGACCAGATTTTGTTCGTTGGTCGTTCTGCACCTCCTTGTTGCACCGTCATACACTGTTTTTCTAGGACATTCGGTGCAATAATAACTTCCTATATTGTTATGGCAAGTTCCATTACATATGTCTTGTATGTTGCACTCGTTAACATCTGCAACAATAAGTAACGCGAGAGGAAACACATAAGCAATGTTGTTAAATTTCCATATGGCGGCCATACTACAAGAAATTCAAACATATGTTAATTTTACCTTTGGTGCAATTAACATTTTAAACAAACTCAAGCAGACGTACATGTAGAAAAATTTGAGCACTTTCTCACATATCTATGGTTTTTATTGTGTTTGAGACACACAAGACAAGTATAATTCCTTAAAAGATGTGCGGGCACCCATTCATTATGGAATTTTCATAACAAAGAGAGGATTTTCATAGTATTTCATATTAGGAGGTGCATAAGAGAGGAGGAGGAGGTGTACCTTTACACCCATCCATGACATATGGATTCCCATCAAAGCCGGACTTACATTTGCAGCGGTAACCGACATATGTTCGTGCGGAGTTGACACTCAAGCACGCACTATTCATGCTAACACATGCATATCCCGATCTATTTTGTTGTGCCTCCTGGCAAGTTAAGTCGGCTACGGCCCACTGCTGAGATGCTGATTCCTCGGAGGCAACATAGAGTTCAGGTTCTCCAAAAACACTGTGCGAAAGTACTTGTAGAGCATATGAGGAGCCGTATTTAACATGCAATATCCCATTGTTGATATTTATGTGGCTTACAAGACTGTACTCATCTGCTGCACCAGTGACAAGGAATTGGAGGGTAGATGTTGTCGAGTTTGTACATTTGAGCTGAAACAACATCCTTGCAGAACATCCTTCTTCTAGGCCGAATGGGAAAGGAACACTGATGTTCCCACACCATCTAGAGCAGTTGGTCTTCCGTTGTACTGGAAAATACCCTGATTTGAGACAACGACATGTCAATTTCTATCGTTATGTGTACCAAATTCCCGTAAGAAATTTCAGTAAGTAGTTTATTATGAACAGTGTAGATGAACCAAGAATGAGGGAGATAGCACGCACTTGTTAGAATGAATTCCGCCTGCACGACTCGAACACCCTGGTAAGTGGTGAGGTTTTTTTAGGGGGTTGTTGATACTCACGGCCATGACCAACTGAGCTGTCTTCACTTAATTTCCTACCAAGTGGTTTTTGGAAAAGGTCTATAGGGACGCAAAGCCCACCTGCTATACTGGTGGACAACACCACGAGAGGCAACCAACACAACCTGCTGAAGCAAGCTACTCACGATAGTGAAGGGCCCACATGGACGAGACACCACACCAGACCATAGCACAAATATCGTTGCGCTGCCAACATCATCAGAAGGCAGCTCACAGTCTGAGCCACACCGCAAGAACAAACCAGCCACAGGCACAAAGCAAGACACCACCTTATTAGGAACTTTGAGCCGATCGATCACTAGAGCTCCGCTGGGAACCTCACAACACTGAAGGAATGGAGAATCTAGAAGGACCAGAGTGAAATTCGTAAATATCAAGCACACGCACGCCAAGGAGAGGGACATTCAATAGCCGGGATCGTCAAAGCAACACTGATGTGCCGCAAGCAAAGATAAAAAACGATGCAAGACTAGGACTAAGCATGCGACACCAATGTACTGCTGCCAACATAAGAAGTCGATGCAGTGTCGAGGCCACCCCAAGATGTCAGGCAACTACACCAGTGCCACCAGAAACACAAGTACATAACCCAACTTGCTAGGAGCAGAGCCAAATGATGACCAAAATGCAGCAGAAAAAATAGTACATCGCATATCGGGCCCCAAGACTATACCCCAAGGAGGAAGAACGACTACGGATGCAAAATTGTCCTCCGCGATGGGGTGGGCCATCCCCCCGTTACTACTTCAGAAGGCTCTAGAGGGTCCATGGCATTGTGTCCTATTACCGGTGGCGAGTGAGGGATGGCATGACTGCCGGAGAAAACCAAGCCGCCTTCAGTCATGAAGGGTGTTGGCGTTTCGCTCGGGTTGCTTGGTGGGGGCTAGACTTGGGTCTACTAGATCGAATTATGTGACAGCTCGACGTCTTTCTTCCTCCTAGGAGCATCACTTTTGGAGCATGCGCTAGTGGGGTCAGAACATGGAGCCACATGGCATCTACCACATCGATGATGACTGTCCTCAGCAGCGTGGCGTAGAGGGGTCTGTTGCGGTCAGAAACCCACCGGCGGGCAGCGACTGGCAACACCGTAGAGCCGGGAACAACTAGGGCTGCGGCTGGCCCCAGTCCCTCAGAGCGACGGCCCGCAAAGCCTCCTCGGTCGGACGTCCGATGCTATCGCAAGGGCGTGCCACCTGACCTATACTTGGCCAGGAAGGTGTTGGATGATGCCTCGCTTAGTTTCCTGCATGGCATACACGTAAACGTTGAATGCGAGCCTCGATCGGCTCTCAGGTTGTCCTGTGAATCGGCTCAAAGAGCCGATCCACCCATGATTCGTACAAGGTGTCCGAATATATGGTGGTCCTGCTTGATCAAGATAAAGCTAATGCGATCTACGACGATTTAGGGTTTTCACCGCATAATCGGATCATCCTACTCACGATTGGGCCTCGCGCTCGCGTACGGTGACCGTAAGCCGATCCTAGACAGGGCCTAAAAACCAACACGAGGTTGATCCCCGGAACATCCTGTCTAGGGCTAGCAAACTCCACCCTACACGCCGCTGGATCCTCCAACCCTTTGTAAGGCCTAACTATTGCGGATGTTAAACTAATCCTTGCAGAACAAGGAGCAACCGTAACAGATCAGATCTACTAAACTATGATCAAGCGGGTGCCGCCCCTACACCTAAGATAGGTGTAAGGGCGGCTAGATGTATAAGGGTTGCACTACGACGAGCATATGAAACGAAGAACAATGCTAACCCTAACACATCTAAGATAACTACGTTGCTCGCCATCAAAAAGGCTTCAGAGACGAGCAACGCATGAACAACGTGGGTAGGCTTGTGCTGCCTAGATCGCAAGATGCGATCTAGGCAGCATGGTGCTTACCGGAGAAACCCTCGAGACGAAGGAGTTGGCGATGCGCCGAGATTTGTTTGTGTTGAACGTTTGTTGTTTATTTCATAAACCCTAGATACATATTTATAGTCCAAGGGACTTTCTAATTCGGGCGTGCACCTAACCGTGCACGGGTAAAACTCTGACTCCTAACCGACACGTAATCTAATATGTTACAGATACAAGGGCAAACTAGTCCAAACTTTGCATGTAAGGCCGATTCACGTATTTCTTCTATATATATTTTTTCAAGTCTATCTTGATCGCGGCCCACCTCTGACTCGGTCAAATTCTGGTGATAACACATGCCCCCCTGGTTTTGGAAATGTCATTTCCAAAATCATCATGCTTATCCCTCATCGGGTCATGTCATGGCGTCTTGCCTCCTTGACTTTATCACCAATCTAAAAAATGAAGGAATGTCTTCACTTAACCCTGCCGACAGCCAGAGTCAGGCACTCCCCAAAAGAGCCGATGGTATCACATCAGCCTCTACGATAAAACGGGAGCAAGGCCAACCTAACTGCCTCTCCAAACGGTAACCTGCGCCCTTCGTCTGAGAAACTCAGATCCCCAAATCGCCGCCCAAACAGTTCTACGGATCTCAGATCTCAGCCGCGCCGTCCCGATCCCTCAGCGCATCCAATGGCGGAATCATCCAACGCCAACGCCATGGTCTCCGGTCTGAAGGTAATCCTCAACAGCCCCCTTGCCACATGCATCAATGTCAGGAGTAAACAGCAAACACCTGAATTAATGTTCTATTCCACTATCAATTTTAGGTCTCAGACATCCTGCTGCCACATCCTTCTCTCGCAAATTCTATGTGCCTCGGTCCTCGTTCTTCCGAGAGTCCCGCCCTCTTAATTTCATGCGAAGCTAACATGATCCCCTTCGTGAATCAGAACTTAGATCTGACCTCCTGGGCCGACCGCACTGCGAGCCTGGCCTAATCCCCCTGAGGGTTGGGTGACATGGTACACCAGAGTATCCAAAGCCCATTATGCCACCTGGGAAGCCATAGGGATAGCCGATGCCCTGTCATTATCATTATCTCCTCTTGAGAAGAATGAAAATATTCTGAAAACCATCGGCTATTTCTGGTCTGACGCACTGAACTGCTTCATGTTTGGCCATGGCCCTATGACACCAACCCTGCTGGATGTGACCATGATCACAGGCCTAGACATTGCATCCCCAAGCCCTTCTGCATTCAAACTGCCGAAAGTCCCTTTCACCCTTTCTTCTAAAAAGAGTGTACCGGTTGGGGTGCCTACCTCAATCGTTATATGAAGACCAAAGGCCCTGTGACGAGAGAGAACACACAGCCTTCACGAACTTTTGGTTGGAACACTTCATATTCGTGGCCCATCACTTGCCCCTACCAAGAATTACCTTTCCCTAGCCTATGAAGCGGCCAAAGGCACCCATCTTGGCCTAGGCAAGCTGTTTCTTGGAGAGGTCTATCGATCTCTTCAAGCGATGTCCGTCAAACTTGTTCTCTCAAAAGACGAGTTAAAAGCGGCGGTCCCCGGTGGTTTATTCGGTTATGGGCGCAGCTATACTTTGAGAACCGGATCCCGGACTTCCCACCTTTGACCTCCTGCACCTTTCCGGATGCTAACGGAAAGGATATCCGATGTACCAGCTATGGCCAAGCTTTGTATGGTCTCCCGAGCAGCGAGCTGATCCCTAAGGAAGCGAGCGGGGTGGTTCAAGATCTTCTTCCAAGGTTTGGACAACCCCCTGTTCTTTCCTTATACTTGAACCGGAGAATTTTGAAAATCCGGTCTCCTTTCGATTGGATAACTTTGCCGATGACGATAGCACCCGAGCATCTGTATTCCATCATGATTCGCCCTTGCTTCCTCCTGTTGGCATGAGTACCTCGAACCGGATCATCAAGCCTGGTTATGAGTGTTATCAACCGGTAGTGGTAGCCCGACGGCTCGGTCTCGGGCAGGTGCCTCCACACTTCTTCTTACACCACCGACGACAAGCGGAGCTGAGCTGCCCGACATCCTTGCGGCCAAAGGTGTTACACCTTCTTTGATGCTTTGGCCATCCCAATTCCCCACAACCTCCGTTTCTCCTTCACTACCGACAGTTTCGAGACTTGGTGGTCCATGTGGAAAACCCATGTCTTCAGAAGGGCTTTAGGACCGCTGTTGAGACAACTTGATGCCGAGTACGACATCCCCGCAGACCGGGTACCATCACTCAAATATTTCTTGTAGCTTGCTTATGGTAATTGTACGTGACTGACTCCATCTCCGGCAGCAACAAGATGGCCCGGCTCCCAAGCAAGCCGATGGCTCCCCCTTCGTATTCCTTCCTCCGGCCCCGGTGGTTCTCTTCCGCGAGCTCGCCATCTGCGAAGAAAGTCATAATGCAGAGCCAGCCGATTTCTCCGAAATCGGCTCCCAAGAGTAAAGCAACTTCGGGGCCAGTTGCCCCCCGAGCCTCGACTCAGGCGAGGACGGCAGTGAGGAAGGTGGCTGTCAGGAAGACCCTGAATCGCAAAGCTCCTGCCCAGGAAAGCTTGCACGTAAGTTGATCCGCATCTTGATCGAACACATTTGCCTTCCCAACCTTTGTAACATGGTTGTACCTCTTCTTTCAGGCTTCCACTGAAGAGAACTCCAGTGAGGGAGCACGAGTCCGAGTCCAAGGGACTCCTCCCGAGTGATACGAGAGAGATCCACCACACGAGCCGGACGGATTCGCCAACGTCGGCTTCTCGGAAAAGGTCGACTTCCGAGCCTGCTGTCCTGCAGGTTCCGATCCAAACGAGGTCACGCATGAAGCGTCGATGCGTCAAAAGGGCTCGCACAGGCCCACAAGTTTCCTCGCCGAGCCAGGGAGTTTCAAATGTAATACCCTCAACAGCTCGTGTTCCACATCGTCTTGTCACTAATTGGATTGCCTCACCATTTCCCTTGCAGACTGATGGGACTTCTAGCGGGGACGTTGAAGAGGTGCCGATGCCATCTGCTGCCCTTGGCCTATCCAACTCGCCAAGCATGACTGACCAAGTGGCTAACCTGGCCCAAACTACCGCAAAGCCGATTGTCACAACATCGGCTTCCCTTCCTTTCTTGGGAGAGGTAAGCTCGACTCTTTCTCTCGGGCCTACTCTTTTCCTTTGTCGTATGCTCATGCTTGCTCTTGCTCGTGCGTCGGGGTGTGATCCTTCAAGCTTGGCGACGTTCGACCCCGACTCCATCGAGCCAGCTGTTCCCAAAGTAGGTGAAGAGCCGGACCCTAAGCGCGGTCGATGGCCCGCTCCCGGCGTCTCAAAGTTTTGCTCTCCTCCTCGGTCGATACCACTGGTCGAGAACCCCGAGGCAATCAAAGGCATCCTCGAGGACATCCGGCCCCGTCTCCCGGTGACGCTGCAAGTTAAGCTTTGGCCGGCGGTGTCTTTGTCGGTTTTCAGGTCAAGGGTGCAGTCGGCTCGCCAAAGGATCACTCTTCGCCGCGCCCAACTCCCGTTGAGAGCCGATATTGCAGACAAATGTCAACGGCCCAACGAGAAGAAAGCCGCTTTAGACGCCAAGACCGCCACTTCTACTCGTAGTGTCAAACTTGAGACCTTGCGCAAGGAACTGGAGGACCTTGAAAAGAGGGCCCGGGAGACCAAACAACTTATCCAAGAGGAGGAATCCCTCATTGCTCGCTCCCAAGAGGAAGCAAAAGGTCTCACGGCTGATCTGAAGACCGACCTGGCTGAAATTCGTGCCCTGAGCAGCCAGCTGGTGATGGGAAGAGACGAGGACGACGAGGCCGAGATCGCCGAGGTGGATCGAATCCGTGCCGATGCTCTTCACGCCCTTAATGCTTTTCTTCAGTAGGGCCTCCTTGTGTAAACTGATGCATGTAAACTTGCTTCGCTGTACTTGTCAAAATCGACTGCCGTGCATCGACTTTCTTATCACTCTAAATATTTTTTTTTACTGGCCAATTTCCCTATCGGCCACCAATATTCCTCCGCACATGCTCAATGGTGTCGCGCACGCTCATATGATTACGTGCCCCCGAGCCGATTCTGCCCGAGTAGCTGCCGACATCGGCTCTATGGTTAGCCAAGATACTACGATGTGAACGTCGGCTTTGTTAGGAACAATATGGATTTCTTCCAGTGCATCAGCCGACGCATCCCATTGCCCATTAAATCAACGTTAGACCGAAAGCAAGGTGAGGATGATTTTGGCCGATTCCTAGAATCGGCCTCTATGTTAGTAGGTCGACGAAGGTCTGGCTATGTTTCTTCACAGATCTTTGGGGCCAATCTCACGGATCGGCATTACCGCGTTTGTCCATACATAGTGTCGGAGCCGGTCGCGCGGAGCGGCTTCTTCCTTGTCTCCGCCCTTACCAGGGTGGTGCCCGATTCCTATCATGTTGATGTCTTGGCTGGCACCCTCCAAGGTAAGTGCGCTCCACTATGTGAATGGTGGACGCCGGTGGAAATTGGTACTCCTGGTGCTGCCAATGCGCATGGCAACGGTGGACGGGCCTGGAGCGCACTTTCATGGGAGAACCCCTTCCACCTGATGCCACGGGAGCGGGCTCTGTGGAAAGAGCCGATGAGTTCGGCTTCGAGGATTGCCTTGACCTCGTCAGTCAGATCCTCGTGCTTGACCGGAGTGCTTTCCGCCATCTCGGATGTAGATGGCGATGCGGTGGATGTCGAAGATGGTCCCACCGGGCGTGCCAGAATGTGTTGCGGTCAGAAACCCACCGGCGGGCAGCGGCCGGCAACACCGTAGAGCCGGGAACAACTAGGGCTGCGGCTGGCCCCAGTCCCTCAGAGCGACGGCCCGCAAAGCCTCCTGGTCACACGTCCGATGCTATCGCAAGGGCGTGCCACCTGACCTATACTTGGCCAGGAAGGTGTTGGATGATGCCTCGCTTAGTTTCCTGCATGGCATACACGTAAACGTTGAATGCGAGCCTCGATCGGCTCTCAGGTTGTCCGTGAATCGGCTCAAAGAGCCGATCCACCCATGATTCGTACAAGGTGTCCGAATATATGGTGGTCCTGCTTGATCAAGATAAAGCTAATGCGATCTACGACGATTTAGGGTTTTCACCGCATAATCGGATCATCCTACTCACGATTGGGCCTCGCGCTCGCGTACGGTGACCGTAAGCCGATCCTAGACAGGGCCTAAAAACCAACACGAGGTTGATCCCGGAACATCCTGTCTAGGGCTAGCAAACTCCACCCTACACGCCGCTGGATCCTCCAACCCTTTGTAAGGCCTAACTATTGCGGATGTTAAACTAATCCTTGCAGAACAAGGAGCAACCGTAACGGATCGGATCTACTAAACTATGATCAAGCGGGGTGCCGCCCCTACACCTAAGATAGGTGTAAGGGCGGCTAGATGTATAAGGGTTGCACTACGACAGCATATGAAACGAAGAACAATGCTAACCCTAACACATCTAAGATAACTACGTTGCTCGCCATAAAAAAGGCTTCAGCACGAGCAACGCATGAACAACGTGGGTAGGCTTGTGCTGCCTAGATCGCAAGATGCGATCTAGGCGACATGGTGCTTACCGGAGAAACCCTCGAGACGAAGGAGTTGGCGATGCGCCGAGATTTGTTTGTGTTGAACGTTTGTTGTTTATTTCATAAACCCTAGATACATATTTATAGTCCAAGGGACTTTCTAATTCGGGCGTGCACCTTGATACGTCTCCGACGTATCGATAATTTCTTATGTTCTATGCCATATTATTGATGATACCTACATGTTTTATGCACATTTTATGTCATATTCGTGCATTTTCTGGAACTAACCTATTAACAAGATGCCGAAGTGCCGGTTCTGTTTTACTGCTGTTTTTGGTTTCAGAAATCCTAGTAACGAAATATTCTCGGAATTGGACGAAACGAAGACCCAGGTTCCTATTTTCACCGGAAGCATCCAGAACACCCGGGAAGGACCGGAGGGGGCACCTGGGCCCCCGGACCATAGGCCGGCGCGGCCCGGGCCCTGGCCGCGCCGCCATATGGTGTGGTCACCCCTTCGACCCCCGACTCTGCCCTTCCGCCTACTTAAAGCCTCCGTCGCGAAACCCACGATGCGAAGAACCACGATACGGAAAACCTTCCGAGCCGCCGCCATCGCGAAGCCAAGATCCGGGGGACAGGAGTCTCTGTTCCGGCACCCTGCCGGAGCGGGGAAGTGCCCCGGAAGGCTTCTCCATCGACACCGCTGCCATCTCCACCGCCATCTTCATCACCGCTGCTGCTCCCATGAGGAGGGAGTAGTTCTCCATCGAGGCTCGGGGCTGTACCGGTAGCTATGTGGTTCATCTCTCTCCTATGTGCTTCAATACAATAATCTCATGAGCTGCCTTACATGATTGAGATTCATATGATGATGCTTGTAATCTAGATGTCACTATGCTAGTCAAGTGAGTTTTACTTATGTGATCTCCGGAGACTCCTTGTCCCACGTGTGTAAAGGTGACAGTGTGTGCACCGTGTGGGTCTCTTAGGCTATATTTCACAGAATACTTACTCACTGTTATGAATGGTGTAGTGAAGTGCTTATTTATATCTCTTTATGGTTGCAATGTGTTTTGTATCACAATTTATCTATGTGCTACTCTAGTGATGTGTTATTAAAGTAGTTTTATTCCTCCTGCACGATGTAATGGTGACAGTGTGTGCATCCGTGTTAGTACTTGGTTTATGCTATGATCATGATCTCTTGTAGATTGCGAAGTTAACTATTGCTATGATAGTATTGATGTGATCTATTCCTCCTACATATGCATGAAGGTGACAGTGTGCATGCTATGTTAGTACTTAGTTTAGTCTTTTGATCTATCTTACACTAAAGGTTACTAAAATATGAGCATTATTGTGGAGCTTGTTAACTCCGGCACTCGAGGGTTCGTGTAATCCTACGCAATGTGTTCATCATCCAACAAAAGTGTAGAGTATGCATTTATCTATTCTGTTATGTGATCAATGTTGAGAGTGTCCACTAGTGAAAGTGTAATCCCTAGGCCTTGTTCCTAAATACGCTATCAGTTGCTTGTTTACTTGTTTCTTGCGTTACTACTTGCTGCGTTACTACTTGCTTGTTTATTGTCTGGGCAAAGCACTTTTCTGGTGCCGTTGCTACTACTTATTTATACCACCTGTATTTCACTATCTCTTCGCCGAACTAGTGCACCTATTAGGTGTGTTGGGGACACAAGAGACTTCTTGCTTTGTGGTTGCGGGGTTGCATGAGAGGGATATCTTTGACCTCTTCCTCCCTGAGTTCGATAAACCTTGGGTGATCCACTTAAGGGAAACTTGCTTGCTGTTCTACAAACCTCTGCTCTTGGAGGCCCAACACTTGTCTACAAGAATAGAAGCTCCCGTAGACATCAAGCACTTTTACGGCGCCGTTGCGGGGAGGAAAGGTAAAAGGCACTCATACTCCGGTCCCAGGTAAAGTACTTTTCTGGCGCCGTCATGTGTGTGCTCGAAGCTATTTCCTTTAGATCCTGCAATTGCATCTTTTTGTTTCTTGTTTACACTAGTTTGGCATAATGTACAAGAGTGAGCTTCTTATTCTATTTCCTGATTTAAAACTTGGATTGTTTGATGCGAAAATTAAAAAACCTATGAAATCTTATTTGCATGCTGGGTAGTAATATTAGTATGAACGCTTTGAACACCATTGTTGATAATGATATAGAAAGTTCTAAGCTTGGGGAAGCTGGTTTTCATGATATTTTTAGTTCCCCAAGCATTGAGGAGAAAATTTTCTTTGATGATACTTTGCCTCCTATTTATGATTATAATGATAGTGGTCTTTTGGCGCCACCTACTATGGAGAGTAAATTTTGTTGTGATTATACTATGCCTCCTATATTTGATGATGAGAATAATAATGATAGCTACTTTGTTGAATTTGCTCCCACTATAACTAATAAAATTGATTATGCCTATGTGGAGAGTAATAATTTTATGCATGAGACTCATGATAAGAATGCTTTATGTGATAGTTATATTGTTGAGTTTGCTCATGATGCTACTGAAAGTTATTATGAGAGAGAAAAATATGGTTGTAGAAATTTTCATGTTACTAAAACACCTCTCTATGTGCTGAAATTTTTGAAGCTACACTTGTTTTATCTTCCTATGCTTGTTACTTTGCTCTTCATGAACTTGTTTATTTACAAGATTCCTATGCATAGGAAGCATGTTAGACTTAAATATGTTTTGAATTTGCCTCTTGATGCTCTCTTTTGCTTCAAATACTATTTCTTGCGAGTGCATCATTAAAACTGCTGAGCCCATCTTAATGGCTAAAAAGAAAGAACTTCTTGGGAAATAACCCATGTGTTATTTTGCTACAGTACTTTGTTTTATATTTGTGTCTTGGAAGTTGTTTACTACTGTAGCAACCTCTCCTTATCTTAGTTTTATGTTTTGTTGTGCCAAGTAAAGTCTTTGATAGTAAAGTAAGTACTAGATTTGGATTACTGCGCAGTTCCAGATTTCTTTGCTGTCACGAATCTGGGTCTACCTCCTGTAGGTAGCTCAGAAAATTAAGCCAATTTACGTGCATGATCCTCAGATATGTACGCAACTTTCATTCAATTTGAGAATTTTCATTTGAGCAAGTCTGGTGGCCTAATAAAATCCATCTTTACGGACTGTTCTGTTTTGACAGATTCTGCCTTTTATTTCGCATTGCCTCTTTTGCTATGTTGGATGAATTTCTTTGATCCATTAATGTCCAGTAGCTTTATGCAATGTCCAGAAGTGTTAAGAATGATTGTGTCACCTCTGAACATGTTAATTTTTATTGTCCACTAACCCTCTAATGAGTTGTTTCGAGTTTGGTGTGGAGGAAGTTTTCAAGGGTCAAGAGAGGAGGATGATATACTATGATCAAGAAGAGTGAAAGCTCTAAGCTTGGGGATGCCCCGCTGGTTCACCCCTGCATATTCTAAGAAGACTCAAGCGTCTAAGCTTGGGGATGCCCAAGGCATCCCCTTCTTCATCGACAACATTATCAGGTTCCTCCCCTGAAACTATATTTTTATTCCGTCACATCTTATGCACTTTGCTTGGAGTGTCTGTGTGCTTTTGTTTTTGTTTTTGTTTGAATAAATGCTTGTGTGGGAGAGAGACACGCTCCGCTGGTTCATATGAACACATGTGTTCTTAGCTTTTAATTTTCATGGCGAAGTTTCTTCTTCGTTAATTTGTTATATGGTTGGAATTGGAAAATGATACATGTAGTAAATTGCTATAATGTCTTGGATAATGTGATACTTGGCAATTGTTGTGCTCATGTTTAAGCTCTTGCATCATATACCTTGCACCCATTAATGAAGAAATACATAGAGCATGCTAAAATTTGGTTTGCATAATTGGTCTCTCTAAGGTCTAGATAATTTCTAGTATTGAGTTTGAACAACAAGGAAGACGGTGTGGAGTCTTATAATGTTTACAATATGTCTTTTATGTGAGTTTTGCTGCACCGGTTCATCCTTGTGTTTGTTTCAAATAACCTTGCTAGCCTAAACCTTGTATCGAGAGGGAATACTTCTCATGCATCCAAAATCCTTGAGCCAACCACTATGCCATTTGTGTCCACCATACCTACCTACTACATGGTATTTCTCCGCCATTACAAAGTAAATTGCTTGAGTGCTACCTTTAAATAATTCAAAATTTATCATCTCTTATTTGTGTCAATGTTTTATAGCTCATGAGGAAGTATGTGGTGTTTTATCTTTCGATCTTGTCATTTACTTCTGACAGACTTTCACAATGGACTAGTGGCACATCCGCTTATCCAATAATTTTGCAAAAGAGCTGGCAATGGGGTTCCCAGCCCGATTAATTAACTTGCATTAATAATTCTCTTCACATGTTTTGCTCTGATTCATCGGTAAGCAACTTAATTTTGCAAATAGACACTCCTTCATGGTATGTGATTGTTGGAAGGCACTCGAGGATTCGGTTAGCCATGGCTTGTGTAAGCAAAAGGTTGGGAGGAGTGTCATCCATAAATAAAGAAAAACTAAACTAAAGTACATGTGTAAACAAAGAGAAGAGGGATGATCTACCTTGTCTGGTAGAGACAACGTCCTTCATGGGAGCCGCTCTTGAAAGTCTGGTTGATGAGGTAGTTAGAGTGCCCACTACCATTCGTTGACAACAACAAACACCTCTCAAAACTTTACTTTTATGCTCTCTTTATGTTTTCAAAAACCAAAGCTCTAGCACAAATATAGCAATCGATGCTTTTCCTCTTTGAAGGACCTTTCTTTTACTTTTTATGTTGAGTCGGTTCACCTATCTCTCTCCACCTCAAGAAGCAAACACTTGTGTGAAGCTGTGCATTGATTCCTACATACTTGCATATTGCACTTGTTATATTACTCTATGTTGACAAACTATCATTGAGATATACATGTTACAAGTTGAAAGCAATTGCTGAAACTTTATCTTCCATTGTGTTGCTTCAATATCTTTACTATAAATTATTGCTTTATGAGTTAACTCTTATGCAAGACTTATTGATGCCTGTCTTGAAAGTGCTATTCATGAAAAGTCATTGCTTTATGATTCGAGTTGTTTACTCATGTCATTACCATTGTTTTGATCGCTGCATTCATTACATATGTTTACAATATGATCAAGGTTATGATGGCATGTCACTTCAGAAATTATCTTTGTTATCGTTTTACCTGCTCGGGACGAGCAGAACTAAGCTTGGGGATGCTTGATACGTCTCCGACGTATCGATAATTTCTTATGTTCTATGCCATATTATTGAGATACCTACATGTTTTATGCACACTTTATGTCATATTCGTGCATTTTTCTGGAACTAACCTATTAACAAGATGCCGAAGTGCCAGTTCCTGTTTTCTGCTGTTTTTGGTTTCAGAAATCCTAGTAACGAAATATTCTCGGAATTGGACGAAACGAAGACCCAAGTTCCTATTTTCACCGGAAGCATCCAGAACACCCGGGAAGGACCAGAGGGGGGGGCACTGGGCCCCCAGACCATAGGCCGGCGCGGCCCAGGCCCTGGCCGCGCCGCCATATGGTGTGGTCACCCCTTCGACCCCCCGACTCTGCCCTTCCGCCTACTTAAAGCCTCCGTCGCGAAACCCCTGATGCGAAGAACCACGATACGGAAAACCTTCCAGAGCCGCCGCCATCGCGAAGCCAAGATGCGGGGACGGGAGTCTCGTTCCGGCACCCTGCCGGAGCGGGGAAGTGCCCCGGAAGGCTTCTCCATCGACACCGCTGCCATCTCCACCGCAATCTTCATCACCGCTACTTGCTCCCATGAGGAGGGAGTAGTTCTCCATCGAGGCTCGGGGCTGTACCGGTAGCTATGTGGTTCATCTCTCTCCTATGTGCTTCAATACAATAATCTCATGAGCTGCCTTACATGATTGAGATTCATATGATGATGCTTGTAATCTAGATGTCACTATGCTAGTCAAGTGAGTTTTACTTATGTGATCTCCGGAGACTCCTTGTCCCACGTGTGTAAAGGTGACAGTGTGTGCACCGTGTGGGTCTCTTAGGCTATATTTCACGAGAATACTTACTCATTGTTATGAATGGTGTAGTGAAGTGCTTATTTATATCTCTTTATGGTTGCAATGTGTTTTGTATCACAATTTATCTATGTGCTACTCTAGTGATGTGTTATTAAAGTAGTTTTATTCCTCCTGCACGATGTAATGGTGACAGTGTGTGCATCCGTGTTAGTACTTGGTTTATGCTATGATCATGATCTCTTGTAGATTGCGAAGTTAACTATTGCTATGATAGTATTGATGTGATCTATTCCTCCTACATATGCATGAAGGTGACAGTGTGCATGCTATGTTAGTACTTAGTTTAGTCTTTTGATCTATCTTACACTAAAGGTTACTAAAATATGAGCATTATTGTGGAGCTTGTTAACTCCGGCATTGAGGGTTCGTGTAATCCTACGCAATGTGTTCATCATCCAACAAAAGTGTAGAGTATGCATTTATCTATTCTGTTATGTGACCAATGTTGAGAGTGTCCACTAGTGAAAGTGTAATCCCTAGGCCTTGTTCCTAAATACTGCTATCGCTGCTTGTTTACTGTTTTAATGTGTTACTACTGCTGCGTTACTACTGCTTGTTTACTGTCCTGGGCAAAGCACTTTTCTGTTGCCGTTGCTACTACTTATTTATACCACATGTATTTCACTATCTCTTCGCCGAACTAGTGCACCTATTAGGTGTGTTGGGGACACAAGAGACTTCTTGCTTTGTGGTTGCAGGGTTGCATGAGAGGGTTATCTTTGACCTCTTCCTCCCTGAGTTCGATAAACCTTGGGTGATCCAATTAAGGGAAACTTGCTGCTGTTCTACAAACCTCTGCCCTTGGAGGCCCAACACTGTCTACAAGAATAGAAGCTCCCGTAGACATCACACCTAACCGTGCACGGGTAAAACTCTGACTCCTAACCGACACGTAATCTAATATGTTACAGATACAAGGGCAAACTAGCCCAAACTTTGCATGTAAGGCCGATTCACGTATTTCTTCTATATATATTTTTTCAAGTCTATCTTGATCGCGGCCCACCTCTGACTCGGTCAAATTCTGGTGATAACAGGGTCATAGCGGCGGACTTGTGATGAAGGATGTGCACAGGACGGTGGCGTTGTTTGGCGTCGTAGCGCCGTCAGAAGCAGACCTTACAAGGCCAATTTTTTGATCCCTCCTGGGATGGATTGGCAGATGACATCTATGGCAGCTTTAGGAGTATGCGCATACAATGCGCATTGTGGGTCTTGCTGAACCGGTTTGTGCTCCTGTCTCACCGTTGGGTGGATTGATGATACTTGTGGAATTCGACGATGTGCAGGTGTGATGTCATGGCACGTGGCCCGATCATTAAGTTTGTAAGTGTGTTGTGCTAGCTGCCATCAATAAGGTGGTTTTGGTTGATGTGTATTTATTTTAATAAGAATTTATAGAATAATATAATAGAAAATGTTGTTTGCATCGTTTTGAAGTAGAGGCCGGACTTTTCAACCTCCCTTTTAAAATAAGGGATTTCTATTTTCGTGTCCCTCCTTTGTTAGATGTACTCAGTTTTCCTCGGTATCGAAACATTTCCTCACTTTTTCCCAAGCTCTTGGCTCAAACGCTCACAAAAGCTTGAACGGAGGATTGCTTTCGGGTCAAAGACCTTGACCATCACCGGGATCGCGTGCTGGTGAGTGGGGATGCGTTGGGCCCATTCCCGTAGTGCCACCGCTGGCCCACAATCTCTCTCACAGCTGAAGCATTTGACTGTTACATGCTCACTAGTGGGCCGCCTTATAAAGGGAAGATTACGAAGGTGCAGACAATGATAGGTGGGGATGGTACATGGGTACGAGGAGATCTTGAGAAAGAGCTCCATAGTGATTGCATGGATAAGTGTCATGCAAGTGTTCCGAGATGTGAGCAACTAACAAGAAGCACCATAGGAAGCGATACCATATGTCTTAGATAGGTAGGAAAGGCATGCATTCGACGGTATCAAGAATAGGATATGCGGTGGTGGACATCAAAATCAACCTCCACTCTGTTGTGATGGTGTCGGAGGCAAATGCGAGCAATGGAGAGAGAGAACTAGTATCTCTTTGTTCTGGCGTGGACATATGGGTGCTAGGGAAGTATGGTGGCGCATACAAAGAGCACAATGTGGTCTGTGCGTGTGTGTATTTTGGACCATGTCGATGTGTACACGGCTCGCCCACAGCGTGAACTTGACACACACAGAGGGCGTGGAGTGGTTAGCGTGGCTGCAGGGGTGCCAATGCATCGATCATGCACGATAACTCATTTTGCACGACCAACCTAAGCCCATAGCGAGATCTTGGCATCAATCATGCACAACCAGAATTGACGATAGGCGCGAAATAAATAATTAGATGCATGCCTAGTTTTCACTAAAAAATTAAGTGAATGTTAGTCTTCTCTCAGAACTACATAAAATATCATCCAATAATTCGGCATTTGATCTTGTTGTTCACTTAGCATTTCTTAAACGCTGGTCCAGTGAAGACAAATGGAGTTGGCATTTGATCTCATTTTACTAAAACCAGAGAATTAAAATAAAAAGTAGTAAAGATAATACTAGAGGTATTGGATTCACTAGATGCATATGCGAGATATTTTACTCTAGTGAATTAGAAGCCACTAGACTCTAATGGGTTGATATAATATAGAGTGATTTATCATGTCAAGCACATGACTTTTACAAGCATAGAATGTAGAAATTTATTATATCTAGGAAAGGAATTCATGAAAAGACACCTAGCCTCAAGTCTTCCATTGAAACCAGAAAGGTATAAGTATATCTTTATGTCTCATGGAGAAACCAAACTTATACAACTCTTGAACACTTAGAAATTACAACTAGGACATGTTAATTTTGTCCTATGAAATCTTGATCTTATATATTCTACACTCAACTCGATCCATTAGAGCAAAATATAAATAGCTTTATTTTCTCACCACCCTTTGGGATTATTTTGTTCCCAAATTTTTATTGCAATAGTTTTTCCACCATCCTATATTTTTGTTGAGGTATTGTACATTCAAAGTCAAATTTTTTAGGGTGGTACATGGCTTAACTTCTTGTCCCTATATTTTTTTGAGTAATTGTACATTCAAAATCAAATTATTTAGGGTGGTGCACGGCTTGACTTTTTGTTCCTATATTTTTTTAATTGATTAACTGATTATACATTCAAATTAAAATTATTTATCGTGTTAGTGCCTCCGTGACAAAATCTTCATTTCGCATCGAGGAGGTGGCCAGGATCGGACGAGGGAGAGAAGGGGTGGCTCACTAGCCACGATCACCTAACACACAAATATATAGAGAGAGGGGTGCATCCACGATTCTGCCCATTAGATCACATAGAATAAATGGCGGGTCTCCACAATTTGCGTCGTCTGGATCAATAACGACGTAGTAGCCAAGTTGAGCACAAGTTTACACCCGAAGAAAAACTGAGTACAACTAAGGTACCAATGGTGCGCATATAGAAAATAAACTAAGGAATTCAAATTTTTGGAACTTGGAAATAGGATATGTTTCTTTTGTACAAAGAAATACATCTTAGCCTACATGAAATTATTGCAATTCAAAGATACATGAGTGTGCCAAATATGACCTCATTAAGATAAACTATGTTTTGGGATGCTGGTTTTGGGGAGGGGATTGAGTCAAATGACATACATCTTAGTAACTAGTAGCTCATTTCGAGAAGTGGTATTCAGAAAAATTCATTACTCTATGTTTCTTATTTTTCCTAGGTGTTACGTCACATAATAAGGCTCCATGCGTAGGTACCATTATATTTGTGCCTAAATTGACTCCAAACTAACCGTAAACCAAGGAAAATCGGCAAAATTTCTGTAAAATACTTAGAATATCTATGAATCTTTTTATCTTGGCCTAGGTTAAAGTGTTTGTAACTCAAAGATACACAAGTGTGCCAAATTTTGGCTCATTTCGACAAGGTTTGATATGTTTTATAAGCCATTGTCCCATGTTGACCACCCTCTCTAGGTTAAAACTGAGTATAGATAACTAACCATGGGTATCACTGAGCAACACAAGCTTCTGTGGTGCAGTTGCGCAGTTTCAGGTGTAAATGGTGCAATATCATATGCGTGTCCACGGTAAACTGTGGAGCAACGTGTGCACTTATCCGCCGGAGCACAAAATGTCGGCAATATTATATGGATATATAAAGGTTCTCTCTATCTCTCCACCTCCCCAGTCCCATTATTCCAAGGGAAAACACTCATCCAGGTAAAACAAATGTTAGAACCCTCGCTCACTGTCATTCGCTCACGCAACCACTCCCCACCACCGACGATGGAGAAGAAGAACGCGGTGGCCGTCGCAGACTCCGGAACCATCGGTGCAACCGATCAATTGGTCCAAGCAGAGGCCTCTGTCATTGCAGCTGCTGGAATCCAAGACTCCGCCCCCTGTCGATGGAGTCAAGGCCCATGTCCCCGCTGGCGATGAAGAACATGGTCGTGGGAAGCGGCTACTGGATTGGGATCCATACGCGGAGGAGCCCTACGTCGCGTCGTCAAATCCCAATGACACATACATGATGCAAGATCGGTCGTTTCTAACTTGGGTTTGGTCTCTTCATTTTGTGGTAGATTCCGGCCAACCGTGATCGCATCTGGTAAATAGGGTTAGGCCATCCTCGCATAAGGTGCCTAGGGTTATTTCTAGCACGGATCTATAATCTCGATCAATAGTTGATATTTGTAGATTTGGGGATTAGGGTTTAAACTCACTCGGTTAATTTATGCAAGTAATTAAACTAACTCGGTTAATTTATGCAAGTAGATAAACTCACTTAGTTATTTTATGCAAGTTGGACATGCAAATAATTATACTCACTCGATCATTTAATAAGATTTGGGGATTATGGTTGTGTCTTTGATGATTTGTCGTCGATGATTAATTGTTGGGAACCCAACCTTGTACATGATCTTTGGTTCACTAACTTTGTCCCTAAAAAAATATGTCCCGTCTTAAACTGAGGCTGCCTCATTCCTTTTCTATGTTCATATCAGAATCATCTTTTGGTTGACTCTTTCCATCACTCTGCAGTTCAGTCATACTTTAATGCTACTATGTCATAAGAAGACAACGATCAAGTTTGGAGCGATGTCGAGTCCTTCTACACGAATGGTCGTCACATCTTGAGGAGGCTCGAGTCAGGAAAACTCGACAGCCACTGGGTTGGAGACATGTACAGATGCCCTTCTGCCAGAGGTCTATCGGCACCGACTTCGACATCATTATGATGCATGCTGAATCCCTTGGCTCCACCCGCCCTAAGGTGGGACAAGATGTCAACATGTACGCCTTCATGGCTAAGCACAAGGTGTTTGGGATTCACATGTGTTGCCTGAGGGGTGACATAAAGCCTCTCAAGATCACGTCGCCGAAGTTTGACGGTCCAGGCCACGAGAAGGAGAGGAAACGACATCGGTTGGAGGCGATGAGGAGGGGTTGAAGAATCTGTTACTGCTGCTTGTTGACTCTGTCTGGGTTGACCAATGTCTATATGTGTTGCTGGTTCATAAGCAACTTATTTTGTTCAAATATATAAATATATACAATAAATCAGTAAGTGTCACGGAGGAGGGGCGGATTTGCCAACGCGTTATGGGACGTCTTGGTGAAGCGGCGATAGCGAAAAGGACGGCGAGGGAGTCAGTCGTCACGGTGGTGCCCGATGCATGAGATGTTGTTCGTCGAGACGGCCGACAAATTGAGCAGCGACGGAGGGGTGTGAGGCGCGGGGGGGGGGGGGGGGGGGGGAGGCGTGGCGAGAAATAAAGGCGGGAACCAACCGTTCTGGATGTGGTCGCCGCCAGGTGGGTACCCCCCCTCCACTTCTCGCTCTGTCCGGTGCGCCCCAAGCGTCCCCTGTGAAGCGGGGACGGCCTCAGGACGCCGAACGTCGTATTAGGCCACGCCGGGCGGAAAGGGACTTTGAGACGTGCTACTAGAGCCGGTTAAATGTCCGGCGCGCCAAAAAAAAGTTTGAAAAACGTTTTGGAGGACGTGACTTGAGATGCTCTAATTCAATACAAATGTATTACCTACCCTGTGTAGAGTAATAATGAAGCTTAAACACCAACCAAAATTGGAATTCAAATTTTTGTTTTTAAATTGTTCTGTAATGGCTGGGATTTTACCGCGGTAACAAGAAACCCGATCCCCCTAGAAAAAAAAACTTGGAGCCAAAACTTTTGGTTCATTTTGATATGTTCGATCCATATATTTTTCAGAAGGCAGGATGCCCTACGTTTTTTCAACTTCGTAGAAATGAGGCTGTCACAAAAAAGCCCACCACAATTAGGATCACTATAACAAAAAAAAACCATCACAAATGCATTTTGTGACAAAAATAACCAGCTGCATTAGGTAACATTTTTTCAAAAACCACTGAACCATGCTAACGAGGTTTCAGGCCTATGGTGCTAAAATCTGGAGTTTTTCTTTGTTGTCTCCACAGGACCCATATGTCAGCTCCCTCGCTGCAGTTCACCTCCCCTGCTCCACCTGGCCACTCCCCCAATCTCCAGAGCTCGCCGCCGGCTGCCTCCCCAAGAACGCGGGCCCCGCTCCCAACATCCAGAGCTTATCGCCGGCCGCCTCCCATGCTCTGCCCGCCCTTCCTCAAATCTAGAGCGTGCCGCTCGCGCCTCCCCTACGCAAGCCACGCAGGTCGCGCCTCCCCGCCCTAGAGGGGGAGCTGGAGGGCGTGCTCAACGCTAGGGCCGAGCCTCGCTCACCGTCGGGTTCGTGTCCAATCACGCCGCCGTCTGGGGCCATGCCACGCGCGGGCTTGATGTACGCGTCAGCAAGTCCTTGTCGCCACTGCACAACCACCCCGTCCTCTTCCAGCCGTGTGACCTGCCGCTGGTCGAGTTCGAGCACCGCAGCTTCGAGTACTACCTGTTCCTCCGTGAGAAGATCACCGCCGACCTGCTCCGGGATGTGGCTGTGCACGGGCGGATCGGCGATATATGGCTGTGCACGCCGTTACACATGCGCGTGAGCTCCAGGTCCAAACACCACCTGGGAGCTCGGGCACGCCAGAGCTGGTGAAGAGGGCCAAGTCCTCCTCCCGCGCGGCGGAGTAGGGGAACGATAGGATGAATGCGGGGCCGTGGTAGGAGGCGCCGTCCTTCCGTTGGTAGAGGGATTTCTGCCTCACTAGGAGGGAGTAGTAGGTGAAGCATGGCCACTCGCCGGCGCGTTTATTGAGATAGTCATCGGTGGACATTTTTTTAATAGACAAAAAAGAGGGTGCTGGTAGATAGTTTCAGAGAATAGCAAAATAATCCAGAATTTTGAATAGTCTAACATATGTCGCCCGGGACCGTTACTGCAGACTGAATCATCAGTCTTATACCTCTTTAGCATGGCTTTGACTAGCCACAATAGAAGTATCATATGTAGTATCATGCATGTTATGTTGGGTAAAATCTTATGTGATACATCAATTAATGAGGACAGATGTGAGACTAGTATCATAGGTATATACTGTATAATAGCACGTAAAACTAGAGATTTTAGTAGCAAACACATTATGTACACATATTTGCATTGAGATTCTATAAAATATTAAATATGATAAAACTATGATACCATTGTAGGCCGGTGTTGTATCATAAATTAGTATTATATGTATGATAACAGTTTATGATAATTTCCAGTGCAACTAGTCTTATAATCGGGTTCAGTGTTTTTTGAAAAACAGTTACCCAATACAGGGTTTTTTTTCAATCACTAAACGTAAGTGTGGTGGGTTTTTTTTTCTAATTTTCTCTGTAAAAATGTAGTTATTGTTTTGGTTAAACAAAAAAATTAAAGAAATTTGGCTGTGCATACACACTGTAAGAAAATAAACTTATTTTTTCGGAGAGATTAATTACCTTTGTCACGTGAACATCCATCAGTTATGTATGGATTGCCTGTGTAACCATCTTCGCAAATACAATAATAACCACTGGCGTAGTATGATGGACCATCAGTGTAATCACGGCTATGGTTGCCAAGACATGCATAATCTGTCCTGTGCCGAAAGGTGCTAGCAGGGCCGGGTTGATCAACGACGATGCCGCCCCAGCTAATACCGCCATCAGCGGTAACCTCAATTGAATCCCATATGGAGCTTTGGTTATTATTGTGCTCTTTGAATTTTGGTTCTCCAATCTTTTGGCGGACAAACATGATCTCGAAGGCGCCAGCATTCTCGGAGGAGAAGGACTTAACATAGGTGGAGCAACATCCTGTGCCGTTGCAATTCTCCCGAGCCACCCAGCCCGTGATGTCTTCGTCAGGACATGTAGCACTGCACTGTCTCACCGTATTGTTCTTGTCAAGCACGAGCATGTCGAAGTCGCAACCGGTGAAGTTTATTTGTAAATCATGGAGGCTGAAGGATCTCCCAAGATTCCAGGACATGTTGTACACATCGACCTCAGGTCTCAAGGAGATGGAACGGGAAAACGATACCTCAATATATGAGTCGGGGTCGATGGGGATATCCTCATTATCCTGGTCGACCTCCGTGATGCCGTCGTTCATGAAGAGCCTGGGAGCATGCGAGGAATTGTGGTTTTTGCAGATGAGCTCAAAGTCTTGCGACCGGAAGCAGCCATGCCCGACGCCGAATGGGTACTGGAAACTCACGTTCCCACAGCTCTTCTGACAACCGGCAAGCGAGGCGGTGGAGGGAAGAGCCGTCCCGTTCGCCGGTTGGCTTCTTTTCACGCCGGATGGCCGCACCGCTGCCGGCTGTAGCAGCAGCAGTGGGAGCAACCAGGAGACTGCGTGGAGGAGCCTCATGTTCGTCCGCCCAATATTCAAGGTGTATAGATGAACTAGACACGCAGGATTAGTATATTAGCTAGTGGAGAGTATCTGAAGGCGTGCGTAGTCAAGAGTGACGACACAGTATATATTTCTGTCCAAAGGCGCGCGAAGCAAGCTGAATTACCTGTCAATTTCATGGTATTAACCCAACACGACTTTTAATAAACGAGAAGAAAATTGAACTATTCAACAACGTGCGTGGTACGGCATGCAAGGATGCGGTCCAAGTTAATTGGAGCCAAAAATAAAATAAAAACATAAAGCTTTTTTTCTAAAACCCAACACGACTTCCTCTGGCCTAATTTAATTGTTGCAGGCCATAAAAAAATGTGGTGTACACCTGGGTAACAGGGCACCATATACATGCAAAAAGAAATCAGTAACTCAAAAAATGGGGCCGGAGGGAATAGAAGGATTGGAATAGTATGCAGCAACTGCAGTTCTTTTTTAGGCACGAGTCACTGAAAGCATGTATATATACTCTTGAGTGTCAATTCGAATAGCAAACACTTGTGAGAAGAAGTCTGTGTATTCCTACAATATTGTACAATATGACTTCGCGGGTATAGAAAAATGAAATGACTTCGGATTTTCGCTGGTGCTAGTACCATACAAAGCTTCACTCTTTGCCTTGACTGACACCTGCTGCAGTCGAGTTAATTCCAAGTGGAGACCGGGGTGGGGAGGGGTAAGAAAACGATCGACCTACCAACAAAAACAACTCGATCTATAGGCAAACTGTTCAAAATTCTGGTAATACGACTGGCGTTCTGTGGCTGGTAGTATTAGAGAATACAGCTCACACTGTTGTTTCCCCAATACCTTTCGTAAAAACGATTGAGTTTGGACAATTCAAATCCCATGCTCTTATTAACCGTATAAATTATGGCTTGTACAAGCGGTTCACAGTACGTGATATTACGCAAGTTGTTGCGACACATAAATAATTGTATGGGCTAAAAGGTGTTGCTCCTGTTTTCAAGAGCTTAGGAGTACTCCTTTGAGTACTAGATGTCTAGTACGGTCTCATTTGAGCTAAAAGGTGTTGCTCCTGTCTAGTATTTGAGTTGAAGCATGCGTACTAATGAGACCATATGTATACAACTATACAAGGAGTTCTCCGCGTACTATATATTTGCTCAAATGGGAAGGAACACTGGTGGAAAAAGGGTCTTTGGTCGCGGTTCGCAACTGCCATTAGTCGCGGTTGCGCAACCGCGACCAAAGTAGCGCGACTAAAGCCCC
The DNA here is from genome assembly GCF_022539505.1 of Lolium rigidum. Classification (NCBI taxonomy): domain Eukaryota; kingdom Viridiplantae; phylum Streptophyta; class Magnoliopsida; order Poales; family Poaceae; genus Lolium; species Lolium rigidum. Next base: position 165,942,581 of record NC_061514.1, read on the forward strand.
CCCCCCCCCCCCTTTAGTCGCGGTCGCTTACGAACCGCAACTAAAGGCCCGTCCACGTGGGCGCCAGGCGACCGTCGGGGCGGAGGCCCTTTAGTGGCGGTTCTTCCGGCCGACCGCGACTAAAGGCCGCCGCAGGTTTAGGGTTTTAGGCCCCCCTAAACCTGCCCCCCCCCAAACCTGTTTTCTGTTTAATTTGTATTGTTTTATTTCTTTTGTGCTTTATTGTAATTTTGAAGGAGTTTCACATATTCTACGGTACTACATACATACATGCATGCATATGAATGTACAATTTCAAACAAATTTGAAATTAGAACCAAAAAGAATTCAAGAGGAATATACAATATATATTCAATATCATCGGATGACCATATACAAGTTTGAACAAGTTTCCATACATAATTTAATGCATGTATAGTTCTACGTCCTCTACGTAGTGTTTTCCTGTAGGATCGATGACTTCCCTCGCGAACCATCCAGCTAGTTCCTCCTGAAGTGGTTGGAAGCGAGCTTACGGACTAAGCGTCATCCGGAGGTTATTCCTCTTGATGTTGAGCTCATCCGACTGGTCCCGCTCATTGGTGTATCTCCGGATCCTCTCACAAACATAGTATCCACATAGATTGGTCCCCGGTGGCTGAATATCCCCAGTCGTCCGCACTTCCCTTTTAAAATGTAGCTCTTTTTTGAATTCACCGACCTTTTCATCTACGAACCGTCTCCAAACCCTACGAGGCAAACAAAATTAAATGAACAAGAGAGTTATTAATTAGTTACTTGATATTAGGAAATGATGAACGAAATAGGCCGATCGATATAGAGCGCAAATGAATGAAAACAATTACTTTTGCATCATTTTTCTCATGTCGGCCCAAAGCGCCGCATCCATATTCAGAGAGTCGTGGACGAGAACTGTGGAGGTGTGAATTTGAATTACCATCAGAATCCGGTGGAACCTGCGGACACGATACATGCACGATCATGCATATATAACTCATCGATTAGCCACATACCATGCATGGAGAGTAAACAAAAGAGAATGTGCTCAAGACAGAAACACTCACCCAAAATGGTAAGAAAATAGAATATCACTTTTGAGTTGCTGTTTTCTAATAAACCGAAACAGGTCTTCCTCCACGTCGTCGGGGTGGTGTTTTAACACATATGAATTAACGATGTGTGGGTCAATGAACCCAACATCATTGATGTTCCTTATTTGCATTTCCAGCTTCTTCATTCTGCATAATAGCGTAGACAACAAGATAGTTAGGACAATATATAGTGCAGGCAATGAACGAGATGGGGTAGAAATTAATAAATCACTTACATAACGTAGCAACTGATGATAGATTTGTCGAGGTCGCGCAGATTGAACAGCTGGAACAATTCACTCCGATGAATTGTTATATAGTAATGTTTGTAGTGATGCGCCCTGGGCCCAGACCTTTGGTCGCGGTTCGCGAGGCCAACCGCGACTAAACACCCCATTAGTCGCGGTTGATTTACCTTCGCGACTTATGGGGCTTCCCGGAAGCCTGTTTTTCTACCAGTGGAAACCGGACGTCTTCCTGTCAATTTCACGCTACTACACCCCACCGGACTTTTAAACGGACTACACTGTCTCGCAGTTATAGACAAGAGAAAAGGAAAGATATAAATTTGGCAGCAATGTGAGTGGTGCACGAGCAAGAAGATGAACTAGTGAGCACGGCACGCAAGGATGCGGTCCAAGTTAATTGGAGCCCAAAAATAAAAATAGCAGACGTTTTTCTCACATTAAACGTACTAGATGGATCAAAATAGTGTCCAGAAATTTTTCATCCTCCAAGTATATGCTCTTGGATGCCCATTTAAATATCCAACACTTGTGGCAAGGAGTATGTAGTCGCAGTCGATCAATGAACGACCTTGACTCTTGGCAGTGCTAGTACCATACAAAGATTCACCCTGGCCTTGACTGACTTCGAGGAGTTTTTGTTTCCAAGGGGACACCGGGGCAAATGGGCAAGAAAAACAGAGCTATCAACAAAAACGACCCATAGACAAACTGCTTGAATTCCTGGCAATAAGACCGGCATTCTGTGGCTCATACCTAGTATGAGAAGAATACAGCTCAAACTGTTGTTTTCTCAATACCTTCCGTCGAAAACGATTGAGTTTGAACAGTTCAAATCTCATGCTCTTATTGATTCGTACATGTTACGGCTTGTATACGCAGTCCATGCTCTCCCAAATATTTGGGAGTCTCCGGGGGATTGGTGGAACTTGTCAAATCGGGTGCACGTCAGTTACATATTTTTTCGATAAAGGGAATATATTAATATCAAAAGATACCAATTACACCCAGCCTCTGCAACAACACCCCATCCTAATGGTAGTACAGATGCACACAGCTAAAAAAGAGTAAAGAAAACTAAGAAATAAAAGTCCCGCTACAGCCTTTTAGACCTAGCAACAGCAATACAACCACCACCGTGACAACACCTGAAGTACAGACTCTTCAAAAGCGACACCTCCAAGAAGGGAACAGTGCACCAGCGCCGTCATCGTCCGACCAAAGGTCTTAGGTTTTCACCCTGAAGATAGTCCCCACTCTCAAAACAATGTCTCCAACAAGAACATTGCCAGACACAACCAGTTAAGGCCAGACCTTGGGTTTTCACCCTGAGAGGTAAGACTCTAAACTTCCCCTGTGCTGTCGCCCCCACATGCATACCACTGTTGCAGAGCCCGGAACGCCAAGCAGATCCCTCAGCATCACGGAGCTCGACCCTCCTTTAGCCAGTCCACCAATCCGGCCTTCATGATATTCCTTCTTCTGACTTCACCATGGACCAAAAAGTCACCTGATGTCAACACAGAATATAGCTTCACGCCGCTCCCTCTGGAACCAAACGGTCGGGATAAAACCATGGGTGCGCGCGACCGAATACCACCCGATCCAGCAAACTGCAGGCAAAAGATGCAGTGGAGCTTTCCGGAACTCATCTCTCCAGCCAGATCAAAGCAAACTGACCTCCGGAAGATCTTCATCCTCGCCTGCGAGAAACCTGAGGACCGCCACCAAAAACAAAGCAAGATCAGCAGCCACCACGCCGCCAATCCCTCCTGCCGGAGCACCAAGGAAGAGGACAGCGACGCGGATCATGCGTACCACCGCCGAACCGTTACCGGGGGCGGAGGCCGCCACCGCTCCACCGAATCCTCCGTGACTACCGATGGAGAGCCTCAGGCCCTGGCCAAGCAGTCGTGCCGCCCGGCTTCCTCCACCGGCGCTACATCACCTCCCATGGAACGCCGCCGCGGAAACCCTCTTCTCCCCCTCGTCGATTCGACGGAGGGGGTGCCGCCACCACCGCCAGAGCCAGGCCGGGACCGGGGCCATGGCCGGGGCCGAGGCACGGGGGCCAGGGGTGAGGCCAGCGCAGGGGCCAGGTGTAACATCCCAAAACTTCAAAACACAACAAATGAATTTCCCCTAGTTCCAAATTTTGGAACCAACAAAAACTTTTATTAAAGTAAGTATGATACATAGTGATCTTGCTTAATTCTTGTGTTATTGCTATGATTGCTTGTTATTAGTATTTGAAGTAATTTTAAACCCTAAACCTCACCTCTTCTATCACCATACTAGTTAAAATAAAATAAAAGGAAAGTAAATAAGAAAAAGGCATATGTGCCTATGGCTATAATTATAGATCTTTACCCTAGATTTTTCCACATTATTTAGAGGATTGGAAATGCTTCATTAACCTTATATAGTACTTCTTAAATCATTTCCAAGATGAAACTAAAGAAAATAAAAAGAAACAAAACAATGCCATAGAGGCATATGAGAGTAAAATAGCAAATTTGTGAATTTAAGAAAATTGACCCTAGGACTTGTTGTGAATGGTTGGATCACCTCCATATATCATTTCAACATTCAACAAAACCAATTGGGTCAAACCAAGTCAAATTAAAAATAAAATACCACATATGCATAAAAGCATATGTGACACATAGGCATTTCACCAAACATTGACCTAGGTCTATAAACCTTGACCAAATGGTGTGAAACCATCTCTAAACCTATTATAACACTAAATAGACCCTAACCCATGCCCAAGCAAGGCAAGAACAACCCTAGTACAAGTTTATGAAAATTTGACACCTCATCTCTTATGTATTAAGGCCAAATTTGCAAATCTTTGAACAAGACCCTTTGATTTAGTTTCAATGCTCTTAAAATGTTTCTAAACTCATAAGAACCCCATTAGAGTCAACCAAAGTCAAATTAAAGGGAAAGAAATCAAATAGGGAGAAAACTCCCAAAATTCACTCACATACACATAACCCAATTTTGCAAATCTTCAAACAAGGCCACAATTGCTTGATCCCTTGCTTGTAGAATGTTTATATATGATAAATAAACACAATTGCATCAAAGAAACCAAAAACAAATCGAAGCAAAACTCAAAATCAACATACATGTGATAATGGTCATTTTGTCACTTTATAAAATGTTCCCCACTTTACCACTCTGTTTTTCTCAACTCTCAAACTAAACTTAGTCAACTATGACCATGTCATCCAAGACCATGTCAGGGTCAACAACTTTCATGTTGACCATCTCTGCTAATGTTGACTAGGTTGACCGAGAAAGACGAGGGACAAGTGGAGACTTTAAATCTATGTGAAGATGACCCCATTTTGGGAATTCTTGTAAACCTTCACCAAAATGAGCACCACCACCACCATTTCATCACTCTAATTATATAAAAGAGATGCACCAAAAAGAATTTCAAAATTTGAATAAATTTCTCTTGCGGCCATTTTAACAAACACTTGGCAGGCATAGTTTCTAAATTGAGTTACAACCTATTGTCCACTGGTTTCTTCACTAAACCACTTTAACCTTGTGATCATTAGCTATCTCTAGGACCCCTGCATCGAGTTGAGTACTTGCAAGGGTTTGGAAAAGTGGAAAAATAAGAAAAACAAACCATGTCGTGGCCATGCCGGCCACCATGGCACTCGAGCAACCTAAGCCTCTACTCTCCCCTACACCTTGTCATTGAGCATCTCTGGTACACCAGGACACTGCCTGTGCACGGCCAAGCCTCCCCCTTGCACGCCAGTGGCCAGGCAAGTCGTGCCCAGACGCGCCCAGAAACGTGCCGGGCACGCGGTGAGCGTGCACCGAGCACCACCTGGACACGCCCGAGCACACCGTCGACCCGTTGCCCTCGTCCACCTATCCCTCTCTCACTCTGCACTCGCACGGCCCTCTGCGCCCGCAACCCGCTAGACAAACTCGCTAGCCCGCGCGTACACCCTAGCCCTCGCCATGATCGCCGACCTGCCGCGCCGTGCATCGCAAGTACACCACCGTCGCCCGGGCGCCACGAGCCATCATTGGACGCGCCATCAAGCGCGCTAGCACCGCCTAGACGTCGCCTACACGATGCTCGCCCTAGCTTGCCCCTTCGCTCACCGTAGACGCCGCGCCATGGACAACCTCTCACGAGCACCCGCCGGTCACCATCTCGCCTATAAATAGAGACCTCCCGCGGCCAACTCCTCCACACCAAACTTGCTCCACCCCCTCTTCTTGACCTCCTCAACACCAGCTCCCCTTCGATTAAGCCACAGACAGCCCCAATCGTTCCGTCGATCGCCGGAATCCGCCGCGAGATCAACACGACGAATTCGACCACCATTGAAGCCGCAACCGGTACCGGGCGACTCCCCTTCGTCGACAACGCCGCCTAGCACCAGCGCCGCCCCTCGCCGGAGCTTCCTCACGCCGTCGACCCCCGCCTCCGCCGCTCCAGCACGCCCCTCTCGACGACGAAGGCGACACGGCTGAGCCGTCGGATCTCCATCTAATCGCACGGCCCGAGGTTAGAACTTACCGTTTCGGTAAAACAGAGACACTGACGCGTGGGACCATTTGTCAGCCGGCCCGCGTCGTTAGTTGGGCCAGTTTCCCCATTCAAACCATTTCTGGCCCATTTGCTTTCCCGCCTAAGCCCATTTCCCTTTTTGAATTAAATTGTTTCAGCAACTTTTCAATACTGGTCCCTTACTATAATTTGAATAGTTCAAATTCTACAAACTCAAATTTAGCAAATTCAAATGTTCTGGAAAGCTTATGAATTGCCCTAACTAACCCCGCTGGATTCAACCTCATATGTGGTGTAGTTTTTGAATAAATAAAATAACAAAACAGATACTTTTCTGCATTCAAATAAATCTTAAAAATCAACCATTATGATTTTTGAAGTGAATCCAATTGCAATAATTCACATTTAACAAACTCTAATTTACTATGCAAAAATATGATAGGTGTTCTGTACATGATCATGGGCTAGAATCAAAATATTGGCTATGTAGTCAATACTAGCCCATTTAAACTATTTCAAATTTTAGGAACTTAAACCAATGAGGTGTAGCACCTCATTTAAATCATTCTCACCAGTGATATGAAGTAATTTGTTGACCTTTAAATGCTTAGGCTCATACTTGTTCACTTGTAGAATTTAAATCAACATAGTATTTAAATTGCACTAGTATTTAAATCACATGAGATGATGAATCTCATTTAAACCACTTTTCTCAAATACTAAGTGAGAAGTGTTGACCTTGGTCAACATGGGATCATCCATGGTTATTTGAGAATATGGCATCACCTCAATAATAGTTTTTACTAAATTAGTTACAACTATGTGTTAAATCATATGAGAGGTACTCCTCTCATTTAAATCTTGTTCTCAAGTAATTCAACATGAGGTAGTGACCATGGTCTAATAATCTCATATTGAGTTATTTGGTGGCATTAAATCACTATCAGGCTAGTATTAAAATGCATGAGGTATGGAACCTCATTTAAATCATTTTTCTCAAATAATAAGTATGAAGAGGTTGACTTTGGTCAACCTAGGTCATATATTATCCATAAGAGAAATTAAATCTTAAGAAGAATTCAATGAGAGGAAATTATTTCTCCAAACCAAAGAGAAACCCTAATTTCAACTTTCAATCGAGAGGAAATTATTTTCCTTATATTAAATAAAGAAACCCTAGAATAATTTGTGAATAAATGTTAAGTAGTGATGCTAAATCATTTGAGTGAGCCATTAAGGCTAATTAAGAGTACTTAAGTATTGTTTGGTGATTGTATCCTCGTATTCGTTTTTAGACGCTAGTACCGGAGACTATCAAGAGGAGGAGGTATTCTACCAGGAGGAAGAGCCGAGAAAACTTTGATCAATACACCAATCAAGGCAAGCTAACACTCTTGCAAGGTTCCCTTGTGCAAAGCTCTACAAGAGCAAGGCACCAATATTTTTACTTTATGCTTAATGCTCCTATCCCAAGTTTTTACTTTACAAGCTTTTCTAAATTTTGTTTATCAAAGTTTACCTTTTTGATTCATGATTCACTTGGTTTAGATATAGAGTAGAACAAGAGCATCAAAGTTAGCCTAGAGCAAGACAAGCTAGTTAGCACCCCTCATGACTAGTTGCTAGTGCTAAACAAATAGAATTGACTACTCTAGATGGGATCATGTGAAATGAATGACTTTGAAAAACCTTGGAATGATGATTCATTCTATTGAAAGATTTTGAAGGTGAATATGACTGGTGAATGACTTGGTGAATTTTACAAAACTGATGGTTGGGTTCGGATGCGATACCATTCCAATTTGAAAGTACCCCCACAATACCCAATATGGGTAAGGGCTTAACTAGAAATTTATGTGCTTTAGTATGGGTTCCCTCTAAACAAGCGTCATCGGGGTTAGGCCGAGGGCTGCCTCTACAACAAACAAAACAATACGATATGACGTGGAATGAGGTGAATGTCCGGCCCAAGCCCCGTGCGAGTTCCGGGTTGATCTGCGGTTTTCACCGGGAGGCCAAGCTCATGGGGAGAGGTGCCTATACTAGAGTATGTAAGTGAAAGGTTATGGTTGGTAGTCCGCATACGGAGTATGGTAAATCAGGGCCGATTAACCCCGACGGATTATTGCAAATATTGTGGCACAAGTGTACGACCTCTGCAGAGTGTAGAACTATTCGAATAGCCGTGTCCACGGTTATGGACGGTTGGGAAGGCCATACTTGTTCCGTCATCGGACCATTTTCAAAAATGTGACATATGACTTGGGACTTGAATTTGAAAGGTGAATGGTGATTTTGAATTGAATCACAACAGAGTTGTGGGAATGACACTAATGTTCCCACTTGAGTTAGTTTAGCAAATGAAGAGTCTTTTCTAAATGTTTATGAAATAAACTTGGCTTTATGCAAATAAACTTAGAGCTTAGCACCCCCTTACTATAGTTGATAGTGCTTACACTAGTATTAGTTTGCGAGTACTTTAAAAGTACTCATGGCTTTGTCCCTGGCTATTCAAATGGCCGGACTATGAAGGTGAACCGCGAGTACGAGGAAGATGGACAGCAGGACGTCTACGACAACTAGGACCGCTCCTGACGTCAAGCGTTGGCCTGTGGATTAGATAGCCACTACTACTTCGCTTCCGCTATTTGTGATGTTCATTGATCGATAGATCAACTACTATTGTAATTTCGGATCATGTGATCTATCTTTGTAAGACGATTATGTGTTGTAATAAATGATGACTCTATGATATTCAACTATTATGTCTCGCAACAACAATATTCCTGGGATTGCGATGTATGGCATAATAGGCATCTGGACTTAAAGATCCGGGTGTTGACAAGTTGGTATCAGAGCCATTGTTTGACCTTAGGAGACCCTAGTTAGAATGGACGTCCGAAAAACTTAGTTTCCAAAACAAAGAAAGTGAATATTTCTGAAAAACTTATTCTCACCCTTACCTTAAGATCTTTTCAAAAGAATAAATCCATGCTCTACTTTTCTTTGTAATTGTACCTAAAACTTTGCACACTTGATCACCTCATTAATTTACTCATCCTCATTGCTCACAGATGAAGTACCAATGGGAGTCCTATCAGCTTGGTTCCGGAGGCGACCTAAGGTTCGAAAAGGAGTTGAAGCAACTAGTGGACTATCTAGAACACCCGTATCCCGAGTTCTTCGGAATACCCCTCAAAAACCACTCCGGAGAACCACCTCAGTGGGACGTTTCTACTGATCTACGAAGGAAGCTTGATGCCCCGGTATGGGAAACCATCTGGTTTTCACGTAACGGGAAACACTTGGAAGGAAGGACTAGTCGGAGCTATGCAAGAAGCAATTTTCCGTCCGTGTGGACAAAATGAGGACAAGATCAAGAACACTCGTTTCATCTACTACCCAAGACATGACTCCATGGGAAGACCGATGACCATGCCTCCACCACAACCAAAGATGAACCCCTATGAAGCACCTCGGGAGTTCGAGGCAGTACAAAACCCTCGGGGATTTGGACAACGCCCTCGCCTCTCGCCAAGCACATTAACCGTGAAGACGCAGAATTCCACCCGAAGAGTAGTATCACCCAAGCACTTAAGTAGGTGTGAGTTGTATCAGGATCCCCTTGTATCGTAGAGCGATGAATGGTTCTTCAAACCAACGGTGTGTTAGCTTTGTAATGTATGATGCTTGGTATGAATGAAAAAAGTGTTGTTGGTTTTTACCCCGCAACACTACTCAAGTTTTCAATATTATGAACTTTTTAAACTTTAACAAAAAAAACCATAGAAACTTCCCTCTTATCTTATCATCTACCTCAATGTTCAGATGGCCCCACCAACCCGCAACACCACCCAAGATGCCATGATGCAACTGCTGCAGACGATGATGGCAGACCGAGAAGCCGAGAGAGCTGAACGCCAAGCCAACATAGCTGCACTGCAACAGATAGCTCAGAACAATCAAGGCCACGGAAACAATGATCACCCTGGATCAAAACTGAAGAACTTTCAGAACACCAACCCTCCGGTATTCAACAAGACTGAAGAGCCCCTTGATGCTGATGACTGGCTCCAGACCATGGAGAACAACCTCGAAGTTGCGGGAGTTGAAGCCGCAGAAAAAGTACTGTTCGCCACCCACTACCTGTCAGGACCTGCCAGAGCCTGGTGGACAAGTGCCCGTGCAATGAATGCGGGACGGATGATGACCCGGGAAGACTTCAAGCTGAAGTTTAGCAAATATCATGTGCCCCAAGGACTGATCAAGAAAATGAGAGACGAGTTCCGTGAACTCAAACAAGGAAGGATGTCCGTGGTGGAATACCGCGACAGGTTTCTCACTCTGTCAAGGTACGCCCCGGATGAGACCGACACCAACGAGAAGAGGAAGGAAAGATTTCTGAACGGACTGCATGACGAGATGCAAACTGTGTTAGTGAACATTCCGTTCGCTGACCTCGAAGCCCTGGTGGACTCAGCCATACAGATGGAAGGAAAGCTGCATCAGGCCAATGAGAACCGCAAGCGCAGAATGATGAACCAGAATGGACCCCACCATACCCAGAAGTACCGCAATAACTCCTCTGGAGGATTCACCCCAAGATACAACAAGCCCCCTGCTCAGAATTATCGCCCCAACTACCCCAACAACAACGGAGGACCCCCGAAGACCGGAGGCAACAACAACAACAACCACAACAACAACAACCACCACCACATCAACCACAACAATGGGAACAACAACAACACCAATACTGGCCCGAGGAATGGAAGCAATGCCATCCCCGTCAACCCGAAGGACAAGTCCACAATCAACTGCTATGAATGTGGAGTTGTGGGCCACTACTCCAATGAGTGCCCCAAGAAGCTTGCCAAGATTGCCGCCAATACCGCTGCACCTGCCCAGCAACAGCGTCGCTTCGCCGGTAGAAGGAACCAGAACAACAACAACGGCCGCCTCTACCACATGACTGCCACTGAAGCTCAGGAAGCACCCCAGACCATGCCAAGTATGTCTTCCTGTTAATAAAATGCTCAATCTCTCTTAGGAACCTAACTTTTCTTAAAATCTCGGGACGAGATTTGTTTAAGGGGGAAGGGTTTGTAACATCCCAAAACTTCAAAACACAACAAATGAATTTCCCCTAGTTCCAAATTTTGGAACCAACAAAAACTTTTATTAAAGTAAGTATGATACATAGTGATCTTGCTTAATTCTTGTGTTATTGCTATGATTGCTTGTTATTAGTATTTGAAGTAATTTTAAACCCTAAACCTCACCTCTTCTATCACCATACTAGTTAAAATAAAATAAAAGGAAAGTAAATAAGAAAAAGGCATATGTGCCTATGGCTATAATTATAGATCTTTACCCTAGATTTTTCCACATTATTTAGAGGATTGGAAATGCTTCATTAACCTTATATAGTACTTCTTAAATCATTTCCAAGATGAAACTAAAGAAAATAAAAAGAAACAAAACAATGCCATAGAGGCATATGAGAGTAAAATAGCAAATTTGTGAATTTAAGAAAATTGACCCTAGGACTTGTTGTGAATGGTTGGATCACCTCCATATATCATTTCAACATTCAACAAAACCAATTGGGTCAAACCAAGTCAAATTAAAAATAAAATACCACATATGCATAAAAGCATATGTGACACATAGGCATTTCACCAAACATTGACCTAGGTCTATAAACCTTGACCAAATGGTGTGAAACCATCTCTAAACCTATTATAACACTAAATAGACCCTAACCCATGCCCAAGCAAGGCAAGAACAACCCTAGTACAAGTTTATGAAAATTTGACACCTCATCTCTTATGTATTAAGGCCAAATTTGCAAATCTTTGAACAAGACCCTTTGATTTAGTTTCAATGCTCTTAAAATGTTTCTAAACTCATAAGAACCCCATTAGAGTCAACCAAAGTCAAATTAAAGGGAAAGAAATCAAATAGGGAGAAAACTCCCAAAATTCACTCACATACACATAACCCAATTTTGCAAATCTTCAAACAAGGCCACAATTGCTTGATCCCTTGCTTGTAGAATGTTTATATATGATAAATAAACACAATTGCATCAAAGAAACCAAAAACAAATCGAAGCAAAACTCAAAATCAACATACATGTGATAATGGTCATTTTGTCACTTTATAAAATGTTCCCCACTTTACCACTCTGTTTTTCTCAACTCTCAAACTAAACTTGGTCAACTATGACCATGTCATCCAAGACCATGTCAGGGTCAACAACTTTCATGTTGACCATCTCTGCTAATGTTGACTAGGTTGACCAGAAAGACAGGGACAAGTGGAGACTTTAAATCTATGTGAAGATGACCCCATTTTGGGAATTCTTGTAAACCTTCACCAAAATGAGCACCACCACCACCATTTCATCACTCTAATTATATAAAAGAGATGCACCAAAAAGAATTTCAAAATTTGAATAAATTTCTCTTGCGGCCATTTTAACAAACACTTGGCAGGCATAGTTTCTAAATTGAGTTACAACCTATTGTCCATCTGGTTTCTTCACTAAACCACTTTAACCTTGTGATCATTAGCTATCTCTAGGACCCCTGCATCGAGTTGAGTACTTGCAAGGGTTTGGAAAAGTGGAAAAATAAGAAAAACAAACCATGTCGTGGCCATGCCGGCCACCATGGCACTCGAGCAACCTAAGCCTCTACTCTCCCCTACACCTTGTCATTGAGCATCTCTGGTACACCAGGACACTGCCTGTGCACGGCCAAGCCTCCCCCTTGCACGCCAGTGGCCAGGCAAGTCGTGCCCAGACGCGCCCAGAAACGTGCCAGGCACGCGGTGAGCGTGCACCAGCACCACCCTGGACACGCCCGAGCACACCGTCGACCCGTTGCCCTCGTCCACCTATCCCTCTCTCACTCTGCACCCGCACGGCCCTCTGCGCCCGCAACCCGCTAGACAAACTCGCTAGCCCGCGCGTACACCCTAGCCCTCGCCATGATCGCCGACCTGCCGCGCCGGTACTGCAAGTACACCACCGTCGCCAGGGCGCCACAGGCCATCATTGGACGCGCCATCAAGCGCGCTAGCACCGCCTAGACGTCGCCTACACGATGCTCGCCCTAGCTTGCCCCTTCGCTCACCGTAGACGCCGCGCCATGGACAACCTCTCACAGCACCCGCCGGTCACCATCTCGCCTATAAATAGAGACCTCCCGCGGCCAACTCCTCCACACCAAACTTGCTCCACCCCCTCTTCTTGACCTCCTCAACACCAGCTCCCCTTCGATTAAGCCACAGACAGCCCCAATCGTTCCGTCGATCGCCGGAATCCGCCGCAGATCAACACGACGAATTCGACCACCATTGAAGCTGCAACTGGTACCAGGCGACTCCCCTTCGTCGACAACGCCGCCTAGCACCAGCGCCGCCCCTCGCCGGAGCTTCCTCACGCCGTCGACCCCCTGCCTCCGCCGCTCCAGCACGCCCCTCTCGACGACGAAGGCGACACAGGCTGAGCCGTCGGATCTCCATCTAATCGCACGGCCCAGGTTAGAACTTACCGTTTCGGTAAAACAGAGACACTGACGCGTGGGACCATTTGTCAGCCGGCCCGCGTCGTTAGTTGGGCCAGTTTCCCCATTCAAACCATTTCTGGCCCATTTGCTTTCCCGCCTAAGCCCATTTCCCTTTTTGAATTAAATTGTTTCAGCAACTTTTCAATACTGGTCCCTTACTATAATTTGAATAGTTCAAATTCTACAAACTCAAATTTAGCAAATTCAAATGTTCTGGAAAGCTTATGAATTGCCCTAACTAACCCCGCTGGATTCAACCTCATATGTGGTGTAGTTTTTGAATAAATAAAATAACAAAACAGATACTTTTCTGCATTCAAATAAATCTTAAAAATCAACCATTATGATTTTTGAAGTGAATCCAATTGCAATAATTCACATTTAACAAACTCTAATTTACTATGCAAAAATATGATAGGTGTTCTGTACATGATCATGGGCTAGAATCAAAATATTGGCTATGTAGTCAATACTAGCCCATTTAAACTATTTCAAATTTTAGGAACTTAAACCAATGAGGTGTAGCACCTCATTTAAATCATTCTCACCAGTGATATGAAGTAATTTGTTGACCTTTAAATGCTTAGGCTCATACTTGTTCACTTGTAGAATTTAAATCAACATAGTATTTAAAGTGCACTAGTATTTAAATCACATGAGATGATGAATCTCATTTAAACCACTTTTCTCAAATACTAAGTGAGAAGTGTTGACCTTGGTCAACATGGGATCATCCATGGTTATTTGAGAATATGGCATCACCTCAATAATAGTTTTTACTAAATTAGTTACAACTATGTGTTAAATCATATGAGAGGTACTCCTCTCATTTAAATCTTGTTCTCAAGTAATTCAACATGAGGTAGTGACCATGGTCTAATAATCTCATATTGAGTTATTTGGTGGCATTAAATCACTATCAGGCTAGTATTAAAATGCATGAGGTATGGAACCTCATTTAAATCATTTTTCTCAAATAATAAGTATGAAGAGGTTGACTTTGGTCAACCTAGGTCATATATTATCCATAAGAGAAATTAAATCTTAAGAAGAATTCAATGAGAGGAAATTATTTCTCCAAACCAAAGAGAAACCCTAATTTCAACTTTCAATCAGAGGAAATTATTTTCCTTATATTAAATAAAGAAACCCTAGAATAATTTGTGAATAAATGTTAAGTAGTGATGCTAAATCATTTGAGTGAGCCATTAAGGCTAATTAAGAGTACTTAAGTATTGTTTGGTGATTGTATCCTCGTATTCGTTTTTAGACGCTAGTACCGGAGACTATCAAGAGGAGGAGGTATTCTACCAGGAGGAAGAGCCGAGAAAACTTTGATCAATACACCAATCAAGGCAAGCTAACACTCTTGCAAGGTTCCCTTGTGCAAAGCTCTACAAGAGCAAGGCACCAATATTTTTACTTTATGCTTAATGCTCCTATCCCAAGTTTTTACTTTACAAGCTTTTCTAAATTTTGTTTATCAAAGTTTACCTTTTTGATTCATGATTCACTTGGTTTAGATATAGAGTAGAACAAGAGCATCAAAGTTAGCCTAGAGCAAGACAAGCTAGTTAGCACCCCTCATGACTAGTTGCTAGTGCTAAACAAATAGAATTGACTACTCTAGATGGGATCATGTGAAATGAATGACTTTGAAAAACCTTGGAATGATGATTCATTCTATTGAAAGATTTTGAAGGTGAATATGACTGGTGAATGACTTGGTGAATTTTACAAAAACTGATGGTTGGGTTCGGATGCGATACCATTCCAATTTGAAAGTACCCCCACAATACCCAATATGGGTAAGGGCTTAACTAGAAATTTATGTGCTTTAGTATGGGTTCCCTCTAAACAAGCGTCATCGGGGTTAGGCCGAGGGCTGCCTCTACAACAAACAAAACAATACGATATGACGTGGAATGAGGTGAATGTCCGGCCCAAGCCCTGTGCAGTTCCCGGGTTGACTGCGGTTTTCACCGGGAGGCCAAGCTCATGGGGAGAGGTGCCTATACTAGAGTATGTAAGTGAAAGGTTATGGTTGGTAGTCCGCATACGGAGTATGGTAAATCAGGGCCAGTTAACCCTGACGGATTATTGCAAATATTGTGGCACAAGTGTACGACCTCTGCAGAGTGTAGAACTATTCGAATAGCCGTGTCCACGGTTATGGACGGTTGGGAAGGCCATACTGTTCCGTCATCAGACCATTTTCAAAAATGTGACATATGACTTGGGACTTGAATTTGAAAGGTGAATGGTGATTTTGAATTGAATCACAACAGAGTTGTGGGAATGACACTAATGTTCCCACTTGAGTTAGTTTAGCAAATGAAGAGTCTTTTCTAAATGTTTATGAAATAAACTTGGCTTTATGCAAATAAACTTAGAGCTTAGCACCCCCTTACTATAGTTGATAGTGCTTACACTAGTATTAGTTTGCGAGTACTTTAAAAGTACTCATGGCTTTGTCCCTAGCTATTCAAATGGCCAGACTATGAAGGTGAACCGCAGTACGAGGAAGATGGACAGCAGGACGTCTACGACAACTAGGACCGCTCCTGACGTCAAGCGTTGGCCTGTGGATTAGATAGCCACTACTACTTCGCTTCCGCTATTTGTGATGTTCATTGATCGATAGATCAACTACTATTGTAATTTCGGATCATGTGATCTATCTTTGTAAGACGATTATGTGTTGTAATAAATGATGACTCTATGATATTCAACTATTATGTCTCGCAACAACAATATTCCTGGGATTGCGATGTATGGCATAATAGGCATCTGGACTTAAAGATCCGGGTGTTGACACCAGGGCCAGGGCCGTGGCCGGCAGCGGCAGCGGCTACGGGCGATGGGCGGCGGATGGCTGTGGGGCGACGGGGGGAGAGGGAGCCTCCGCCGCCGCCCGGGAAGGGCGCGGGAGAGGGAGGCGGCTGGTTAGGGTTGGGGCACTTACATATGCTTGTTGCGACACAGAGATAATTTATGCATTGCAAGGCGTTGCTCCTGTTTTGGAGAGACTGGGACCTCAGAAACAATGTAATAAGGATGTTATTTTGGTACCGGGATTTGTTGACCAGGATCGACGCACAAGCCTACTCCCCAAAGCATGTCAACGGACGCCAAAACAAGAGGGTGCTAATTTGTAGTTCTAATTAACTATTGACCAAAGAACTACATAGTAAACTTTAAACTATTTTTCAGCATGGATTTTCTCTTACATGAACTTTAACCGAGAAAGTGCCGGTAAAAACCTTGTATACCGATATCATGCTATGGAAAGCAGGGAGTGTCAAAAACTCCCACACATACTCTCTTCTTCAAGCATGCCATTGTATTCAAAACAAATACAGTAAAGATTTCTGAAGGGTACTACTATTTTATATGAATGCATAGCTTTTTATTCAGCAAGGAAAACACTATTTCCCATTATTTACATTTCACTGCCATATCTTTTGTAAAACAAATCCTGAAGAAAATCCTAGCTGTCTCAGATGTAAGATACTGATCTATACGTATATACTTTAGAATTTCTTATGACCATGGTGGTCTCTTAAAATCTGGTTGCAGAATGAGCAGACGGAAACTAAATTCAAGCCATTTTGAGTACTTCCACGGTGAGATATACTCGTCAGTTCTTGGACCTCCATCTTCAGCTTCTGGTTCTCCTTGATTAGCCTTTCAGACTTTCTCTTCAAATAATCGTAATCTGCTGTGATATGCTTCTGCTTGCTCCTAAAATTTTGGTCAAATCAACTATCAGAAAACTAATACTACAAACAACCTGATAAATAGACAATTTTGGTCACGGTACCTGGCTCTTCTGTTCTGAAACCAGACTTCGACTTGCCGCGGTTTTACATTCAGCCTCTTCGCCAGCCCTTGCTTCATAGACTAATTGTCTTTTTAACCATAATATCAACTTTCCTATGATAATAACATGGGAGTTCTAATGCCTGAAAATGCTTGGAAATATTTTGACATGAACTTACAGTATCAAGAGTGCAATGTTCTCCATAGACGCCTTCAAGTACCATGACCTGTTCATCGGAAAGCCATAGCTTCTTCCTCGTGTGGCCATCGCTGTTCTCGTCGTCACCTTGATCTGGGAACTGGAGACTGAATCCGATAGGTGATTTTGGATTGGAGCCAGTGCCTCTCTTATATTTGGAGTGCTGGCTAGTAGCTCCAATGCCAAGGGAAAGGGCAGTCATTTCATCTATTTCTTCTTCCATGTGAGCTGTGTTTCTTGATTGGAGACCATCAGTCAGAGCAGAAGCATGCATATATTGTGGAGGATGTGTGGCAGTTTTGTTGGTGCGTCCTTAATTTGGCAATGACTCCAATTGGGGAGCAAAGACTGCAATAACAATGATACTTAGAGGGCCAATTAACTGGCATTGTAATTGTTATCGGGGGTTTCTTCAGAACCCATCATGCCAGAGACTATGCAAGCAAAACATGGATTATCAGAATTTTTAAATTATTATTACACCTTTCCAAGGTTCTTTGAGGGGAAGAATCGAACAAGTTTTCAGTTACTGGACGTATTAGAAACAGTACACAATATAAGAGCCAGCGTTTATTGTTGTGTTGGCTGTTTCGTTTGACCAAGTTTACCGTAACCTAAAACCGTAATTACTCTTATGGTGAGTTCATTATTTTCATATATTGTATGCCTTCTTATAGGCATATATTTCACTTTTTCGAAAAAATGGGGCAACCTGGCCTCTGCATCAAAATGATGCATATGACCTCTTTATTACTTTATTGCAAATTTTATATCACAATTATTACAGCTCAAATATCGCATAGGGTCGATACTTGTATCAACCAACGGAAGATCAAAACACGATTGGAGCAACGATACATCAACAATTGATTCTATTATGCGACCGCCAACCGCACTAGCTGAAAAAATCCTGAGCCGTCTCCAACCGGTTGCACCCATAATGGTGATCATAGAGCTACCAAAATGATGAAGCTTTCGATTTGTTAAATACAATGTCATTTCGCATACTCCATAAAGCCCATAACATGCACGGAACATACCACCCACCTGTGTTTGAATAAGATCTTTCTTTGGAATTCCCTTTAAGCAATTACTAAAGAGGTTTGTAATTTTTTTTTTAGGTGGTGCTAAATCGGATGTCATATAAATTATGCGTCAAATAATTTGAGAAAATGGGCAATCTATGAACCGATGTTGTATGGATTCTTTTTTTATCCTTTCCTTGGCAGCCATCATCGCTGGCGGTACCCAAGACGAGTTGCCCTCAGCCTCTGGGGCTAGATTAGATCTATCTGGTGGATTGGAGATTTAGTGATCTAGGGTCTGTAGTGGGGCCAGGGCTTTAAAGGTCCCCCCACCGCCTCTTCTTCTTCGGGTTGCGGCTGTGCGTGCCCGGAATGGAGTCTGCAACATGGCAGTGGTTTGTGCGTTGTTGCGGTTGTTCCCTTGCAGGACGGGCCGGATCCAGTGCTCGGCCGTCTTCTCCGCAGCCGGTTAGTGGCGTGGGGGCTGCTGACCTGGCATGAATAAAGGTGGTGGTCCTAGGGCCTTTCTTGTGCGAAGATGGAGACCTTCCTGAAGTCAGTCCCTCCTGATCTGGTCGGAGTGGTGTGTTCCGGAAAGCTCCGCCGATGGATGTAACAACGCTTTTTTGCCTGGAGTTCGCTGGTCGGTGGTATTCGGTCGGATGCACCCATGCTTTTATTCCGGCCGATTGGTTTCTGGAGGGAGCATCGTGAAGCTCTGTTCTTTCTTGCTATATGGAAACATGCTCCATGGCGAAGTTAGAGGCGGAGAATACCATGAGGGCCGGATTGGAGGACTTGCTATGGAGGTTCAAGTTTTTTAGCGCTGTTGAGGGGCTTGCTTGGTATTCTGGGTTTCGTAACAGCGGTATGCAAGAGGGGGCGGCAATATAGGTAAAACTCAGAGTCTTACCTTTCAGGATGAAAATCCAAGGTCTGGCCTTAACTGGTTGTGTCTGGCAATGACCTTGTTAAAGGCATTGCTTTGAAAGCGGGGACTATCTTCAGGGCGTAAACCTAAGGTCTTTTGATCGGGCGACGATAGTGTTTGTGCACTGTTACCTTCTTGGAGGCGTTGCTTTTGAAGAGCCTGGAGTTCAGGTGTTGTCTTGGTGGAGGATGTACCGTTGTTGCTAGGGCTGGAATACCGTAGCGGGACTTTTCTTTTATGTATTTATTCTTTATTTTTTTTTGGCTGTGTGCATCCGTAATGCTATTAGATTGTGTTGTTGCAGAGGTTGGGTGTAACTGGTATCTTCTTGATACTAATATATACTCCTTATCGAAAAAATTTACCCACGGGTATTGTACCCGCATGGGCAAGGTATGAGTATATTTTTATATCCATGGGTAGTAGTCATGCCCTACCCGTTAAGTTATGGATATGGCACGGGAATAACCTCGTACCCGTCGGTATACCCATACCTTACCCGTTTATTGTCAATTTTTCATGTCACGCGTCTATTTTGGTTGATTATTGTTAGAGATATATTTGGTATATGTATATTAGGTAGTCTAGGATTTGTAATCTCTACCTATCATATCTCTAGGAGAGCTATCTTAGCCTCCAAGTCTGTACCACTATATATACTCGCCCATGAGGCGCAATACAACATCCAACATATTCCGCATATATCTCTCCCTCTCTATCCTTCAACATGGTATCAGAGCGGCACTCTCCTTGACCTAGCCGCCGCAAGGTTTCCACGCCGCGCCGCCCCCGGGGAGATCGATCTCCATGATCTACTTCGGGGGCCGCGCAATCCGTATGAGGGTTCGTTCGCCGATCCGTTGATCCGCTGCCCCCGAGTCTTTTTTTCCAATCTGTAGATTGGTTTTCTTTTTGCTCCGTCGGTCGCTCGACCGGCGTTTTTCTTTTTTGCTTTACCGATCATAGATCGGATTGAGTCGCCCATCGCCGTCGTCCACTTGCGCCTCTACTCCGACAATGGCATCGACCTGCACCGGCCATCAACCGCACGGCACAGCCGCACGCGCCGCACACGGGGCGCCCCTACGTGCATCGCAGCATGTTGTTCTTGCTCGCGCGGTCTCCATCGCCCATCCGTCTTCGTCGCCATCGACCGGGACTACATCGACAACGCCGCCATCGACTCCAATCTGCGCATCGTCCACGCCATGGCGCGTATCGTGCCGCCGTCGGTCAGATCCGTCAGGCGGCCGGCGCCACGACCCGGCCGACCGGCCTCAGCACCGGACGGGCCAGCGCCATGGCCGGCAGACTGGCCACCTGACCGGATTGCCTGGCGCTACATCCGGCCGGACCGGCTTCCAGACCGGGTCGGACCGGACCAAACCGGGCCCAGAACCGGTGCCTACCGGGCCCCTATCCAGGGGCTTCCGCCCAGTCACCCGGCGCCCAGGCCGGCAGACCGGGCTCCAGGCCGGTTTGACCGGCGCCCCGGCTGGTCAGACCGGGCCCCAGGCCGGTTGGACCGGCGCCGAGGCCGGTCGTACCGGACCCCAGGCCGACCATTCCAGCCGTGCATTCGGCAGTATAGGCATCCAGTTCTGCAGCGCCATCGGCTCCGATCTGCGCGTCGTCCACGCCATGGCGCGTATCGTGCCGCCGTCGGTCTGATCACCCGACCCCGCGCACGTCTACACCAAGCACGTCCCCGAGCACGCGCCTACCACCGATCGAGCATCGGGGTGCCGCTGCGTTGCCCCTTCGGGCCGCAGCGCCGCCGCCTTTGGTCCATGCTACCGGCCTCCGACGCGCCTTCCGAGGCGTGTACGTCGCTGGTGGTCTCCCGCCGCTGCCCCGACTCGCGCCCTGCAGCTACGCCGGCCCCTCAGGCTGTGCCGTCGCTGCACGCGGTCACCTTCGCCGTCCCCCGCGCATCGATGTCTGAGGCCACCATAGCGCCGCCCCTTCGGCGCGGGTCGCCTCCGTCTGCGCATGGTCTTCATCACGCCGCCGGGTCTTCCTCCCCAACTTCGTGTACCGCTGCCGCGCCTCCACCCTAGGTCGCCGCTGGGCTCGCCAACCACTTCAGGTCGCGCTGGGCTCGCCGATCACCGCAACGCCCGTCTAGGCGTCCAGCATGACCACCCCAGGTCACCGCTGGGTTAGCCGCCTTCTACATCTTCGTACACTACAACTTTGCCGCCAGCGTCCTCGCCTCTTCCCCGACTACGCCACCTGCTTCTCTACTCCGACACCCATCGTCGAGACTCGCCTCTTTCCCGACTACATCACCTGCTCTTCTACTCCGACACCCGTCGTCGAGACCTCCTCTACTAGTCTACTCCGACATGGCGCGCACTTTGTAATGTTCCCTACCTCCGCACGTCCGGTACTGGCAACACCGGTACGTGCCTTCGTCCCCAACGCATCCCCGAGCCTGGCAAGCTCGGTTCGGCGCCTCGTCCTCATCGGCTTCGACAACGTCTTCCCCGGCATTGACTCTTCTACGACTGCCTCGACAGCGTCACCAACTTCTTCTATGCATACTCGGTTTTGGCAAAACCGAAGTATGCCTTCGTCCCCGACGTGCGCCATGGTTCTGGCAAAACTAGGGCTGCACCTCGTCCTCGATGGCTCCGACTGCATCGACTTCGGCATCGACACCCTCTCCACGACTGCCTCGATGCGTCTCCGTCACTCTCCTCGCGCACTACGCGCTTGCGGCTTCATGTGTGGCTACCTCGACACCGGCACCCGACCACGACATCGACCACGGCACCCCCTTCGCGCAGCTTCCTCGACCAAGGCTGCAGCACCCACGCTCTCGGCTACCTCGACATCGGCATAAACGGCTACCACCTCGCCTGCGCCTCACCAGCTTCCTCTACAGTCCAAGCATCCGCGACGCAACTCCGTCCACGACGCTCCCGCTGTGACTGCGGGGGAGTGTCAGCCCGTTGGTTCCTACCTTCGGCTTCTCTCCAGTCTGATCGTCTGCGACGCTACTGTTGTTCACATCACTACCGCTACGACTGCGGGGGAGTGTTAGAGATATATTTGGTATATGTATATTAGGTAGTCTAGGATTTGTAATCTCTACCTACCATATCTCTAGGAGAGCTATCTTAGCCTCCAAGTCTGTACCACTATATATACTCGCCCATGAGGCGCAATACAACATCCAACATATTCCGCATATCTCTCTCCCTCTCTATCCTTCAACAATTATGACTTAGAATATTAGATTGTGATTTTTATATTTTGTTAATTGTTATGTACTCAATTACATGTTATTGAGTTGAGATAATTCATTTTTTAATCAAATTTGCTATCGATAAATGTAAATTGCGAGTAACATGTGTTCAATTTGACCTACCCACCGGGTATTCAATAGGTTTAGGTACCCACCGGGTATAGGTATGGGTATAGTTCTATACCTGTAGGTATGGGTAGAAGTTTGCACTTGTTAACTATACGGGTATGGGCATACTATAGCTCTACCCTACCCATACCCTACCTATTGCCATCCTTAGGTGGGGACGGACTCCCCGCTTCCTTCCTTCTATGTGCGGCGTGTGACGCGCCTGAACTCTCTCAGCACCCGACGGTGATCCGTTGGACTCTCATAAGGTGGCGGCGACGGGATGGCGAAATCACCCATATCGCTAAGCCTTGACCTAACATAGTTGACCGAGTAGCAGATTTTTTCGATAAATATATTAATATCAAAAGATACCAATTACACCCAGCCTCTGCAACAACGCACCACCCTAATGGCACTACGGATGCACACATCCAAAAAAATAGAAAAGAAAACTAAGAAACAAAAGTCCCGCTACAGTATCTCAGGCCTAACAACAGCAATACATCCACCGCCAAAACAACACCTGAAATACAGACTCTCCCAAAACAACGCCTTCAAGAAGGGAACAGTGCTCTAACACCGTCGTCGCCCGATCAAAGATCTTAGGTTTTCACCCTGAAGATAGTCCCCGCTCTCAAAACAATGCCTCCAACAAGGGCACTGCCAGGCACAACCAGTTAAGGCCAGACCTTGGGTTTCACCCTGAAAGGTAAGACTCTGAACTTCACTTGTGTTGTCGCCCCCACTTTCATACCGCTGCTGTGAAACCCGGAACACCAAGCAAGTCCCTCAACAGCGCGGAGACTTGAACCTCCCTTAGCTAGTCCTCCCATCCGGCCTTCATGAATTCTCTTCTTCCAATTTTCATCATGGATCCATAGTCAGAACCAAACGGTCGGAATAAAAACATGGGTGCGCACGACCGAATACCACCGATCCAGCAAACTCCAGGCAAAAAGCACTGTTACATTCGCCGACAGAGCCTTCCGGAACTCAACACTCCATCCAGATCGAGAAGAGCAAACCTCAGGTCAGTTTTCATCTTCGCCTAAGAGAGACCCTAGGACTTCCGCCTTTATTCAGGTCGGGCCCTCGCGCCGGCGACCATCCCAGGCTGGCCACAGCTGCCGCAGACACCAAGCGCAGACCGTGTTGTCCGGAGACACCGCACACGCCCTGGGCAAAGCGCAGCCGAACGCCAGCCGTCCACCTCTCCACCTCATCACCGGTACGCGGTGATAGATCGAAAAGACCCTGCACCACCATCCGCAGACCGGCCATCTCCGGCGAAGAAGAGGGCCGCCTCCACCGTCGAACCTAAGGCTGCTGCCTCGGGCGACCTCGTTCCGCGGGAGAATCCCGAGATCATCACCACGCACCAGCGAGAGGCGGAGGTGATGGCCTAGATCGCCGCCCACCACCAGCCACCACCGGCGTACCGCCGACGGAAGGTGGGGGAGCCACAACACAGATCAAGTATGGCCGCCGCCGCCCCGCCATCCACTTCCGACCGCCGCCGCCCAGCCATCCACACGGGATTCAGGGGGGCGCCGCCGCAGCGTCGAGGGAAGATCCCGGCCAGCCGTCCGCTGCGCGCCACGAGGAAAGGCCGCCGCCGCACGACCGAGTAGCAGATTGTTAACGTTATGTGACATTTTGGTACTTCTACTTGGAGTATTTCCGCACCAGGAAGTCAAATGAGAAGAATGGAATATAGCTTTCACACGTTTCACTGAGCTACTCCTTGGAAGGAATCCTAGTGTTTCTAGTGACTCGGCCTCAAGACCGAGTCTGCACAGTTATTTTTCTTGAGGAGCTGAAAGAAAGACCAGTCAAAGAGATTGTTGATGCCCTAGTTCATGGCGAAGCAAGCAACCGAGGAAGAGATGACCAATGTTGCCTCCCTTGCAGAGATGTGCTTACATTTTCGGGAGGGGGACCCACCATGAGGCCTCGTTTGGCACTGGGGTATTCGACGGGATTCGCGGGGATTATCCCGGCCCAACTCCAAATCCCCGCTGTTCCCCGAGTAGTCGTTTGGTGCTAGTGTTTTGGACTTTTGGGCCAAAAAAATCCCCGGCCATCCCCGCGCATCCCCGTCCCCAATCCACTTTTTTCCTAAAACTAAATCCACGCCCCTACCCTCGCCTATTATCCCCGTCCCCGTCTCTTCCCCTTCCAAATTCTCGAGAGAGCTTTGCGCGAGCGACCGGCGGTGAGCAGAACGGCGTCGAGCGGAGCGGAGCGGAGCGGCTGCGGGAGGGGAGGGAGAGGCGGAGCATCTTACCGGCGGGAGGGGATGGATCCTTCCTAGTCGCTCCTCATCAGATCGCCACCGTTCTTGGAGTCCGACCGGCGCCGCCATCTACTGCGGTTCCTCTCCGGTAACCTCCCTTCTCTCGCCCTTTCTCTTGAATGACTACTTGGTTACATTCTAGGCATACTGTTAAGACCTCCATGATAGACTGATATTTGCTGCCTCCTTTTCTAATGTATGATACATGAATGGTTCAGTTTGGCAGGTAATTGCACAACAGGGAAGGAGATTTTCAGTCCAGATGAAGTAGTGGATGAATTCAGTGTAACTTCAGTTCAGAAACGTACATGTACTGCTGTGTGGCCTATGGCATGTACTGCCGTGTGTGTGGCCTATGGCATGTACTGTCGGGTTCGACGGTGGAGGCGGCTCTCTTCTTCGTCGGAGAGGTCGGCCTGCGGATGGTGGTGTTGGATCTTTCGATCTGTCATCGCATTCCGGCGGGGAGGTGGAGAGACATGGAAGCCGGCGATGGCTGATGTCGTCGGTGGCGGGCTGGCGATCGGCTGCGGCGGTGCCCAGGCCGTGTGCGGTGTCTTCTGACAACGTGATCTGCGCTTGGTGTATCCGGCGGCAACCTTGGACGGCCTGGGATGGTCGCCGGCGTGGGGGCGCGACCTGAATAAAGGCGGGGGTCCTAGGATTCCTTTTTGTGTCAAGATGATGATCTGCCAGAGCTGTGTCCCCATTGATCTGGCTAGAGTGACGGGTTCCGGGAGGCGCCGCCGGCGGTCTTCCATGGGCGATTCACGCCTGGAGACTGCTGGATCGGGTGGGATGATGGCGTGTATTTCACACGTTCGTTGGCCAACCCCAAGAGGAAGGTATGATGCGCACAGCAGCAAGTTTTCCCTCAGAAAGAAACCAAGGTTTATCGAACCAGGAGGAGCCAAGAAGCACGTTGAAGGTTGATGGCGGAGGGATGTAGTGCGGCGCAACACCGGAGATTCCGGCGCCAACGTGGAACCTGCACAACACAACCAAAGTACTTTGCCCCAACGAAACGAGTGAGGTTGTCAATCTCACCGGCTTGCTGTAACAAAGGATTAACCGTATTGTGTGGAAGATGATTGTTTGCGAGAGAAAATAGTAAAACAAGTATTGCAGCAGATTTGTATTTCGAGTATTAAAGAATGGACCGGGGTCCACGGTTCACTAGAGGTGTCTCTCCCATAAGATAAAAGCATGTTGGGTGAACAAATTACAGTCGGGCAATTGACAAATAGAGAGGGCATAACAATGCACATACATGACATGATAAGTATAGTGAGATTTAATTGGGCATTACGACAAAGTACATAGACCGCCATCCAACTGCATCTATGCCTAAAAAGTCCACCTTCGAGGTTATCATCCGAACCCCCTCCGGTATTAAGTTGCTAAACAACGGACAATTGCATTAAGTATGGTGCGTAATGTAATCAACAACTACATCCTCGGACATAGCGCCAATGTTTTATCCCTAGTGGAAACAGCACAACACAACCTTAGGGGTTTCGTCACTCCCCGAGTGTCAATGCGAGGCATGAACCCACTATCGAGCATAAGTACTCCCTCTTGGAGTTAAAAGTAAAAACTTGGCCGAGCCTCTACTAGAAACGGAGAGCATGCAAGATCATAAACAACACATGTATAATAACTTGATAATTAACATGACATGGTATTCTCTATCCATCGGATCCCGACAAACACAACATAGAGTATTACGGATAGATGATCTTGATCATGTTAGGCAGCTCACAAGATCCAACAATGAAGCACAATGAGGAGAAGACAACCATCTAGCTACTGCTATGGACCCATAGTCCAGGGGTGAACTACTCACTCATCACTCCGGAGGCGACCATGGCGGTGTAGAGTCCTCCGGGAAATGAATCCCCTCTCCGGCAGAGTGCCGGAGGAGATCTCCGTAATCCCCGAGATGGGATCGGCGGCGACGGCGTCTCGGTAAGGTTTTCCGTATCGTGGTTTTTCGCATCGGGGTTTTCGCGACGGAGGCTTTAAGTAGGCGGAAGGGCAGAGTCGGGGGCTAACGAGGGGCCCACGCTATAGGTCGGCGCGGCCGGGGCTTGGGCCGCGCCGCCCTATAGCTTGGCCACCTCGTGGCCCCACTTCGTGTGTTCTTCGGTCTTCCGGAAGCTCCGTGGAAAAATAGGGCCCCGGGTCTTCGTTTCGTCCAATTCCGAGAATATTTCGTTACTAGGATTTCGAAACCAAAAACAGCGAGAAAACGAGACCGGCACTTCGGCATCTTGTTAATAGGTTAGTTCCGGAAAATGCACGAATATGACATAAAGTGTGCATAAAACATGTAGGTATCATCAATAATATGGCATAGAACATAAGAAATTATCGATACGTCGGAGACGTATCAAGCATCCCCAAGCTTAGTTACTGCTCGTCCCGAGCGAGTAAAACGATAACAAAGATAATTTACGAAGTGATATGCCATCATAACCTTGATCATACTATTTGTAAACATATGTAGTGGATGCAGCGATCAAAACAATGGTGATGACATGAGTAAACAGGTGAATCATATAGCAAAGACTTTTCATGAATAGTACTTCAAGACCAGTATTAATAAGTCTTGCATAAGAGTTAACTCATAAAGCAATAAATCAAAGTAAAGGTATTGAAGCAACACAAAGGAAGATTAAGTTTCAGCGGTTGCTTCCAACTTGTAACATGTATATCTCATGGATAGTTGTCAACATAGAGTAATATAACAAGTACAATATGCAAGTATGTAGGAATCAATGCACGGTTCACACAAGTGTTTGCTTCTTGAGGTGGAGAGAAATAGGTGAACTGACTCAACATAAAAGTAAAGAGAATGGTCCTTCAAAGAGGAAAGCATCGATTGCTATATTTGTGCTAGAGCTTTTATTTTGAAAACATGAAACAATTTTGTCAACGGTAGTAATAAAGCATATGAGTTATGAAAGTTATATCTTACAAGTTGCAAGTCTCATGCATAGTATACTAATAGTGCCCGCACCTTGTCCTAATTAACTTGGACTACCGGATCTTTGCAATGCACATGTTTTGACCAAGTGTCACAATGGGGTACCTCCATGTCGCCTGTACAAAGGTCTAAGGAGAAAGCTCGCATTTTGGATTTCTCGCTTTTGATTATTCTCAACTTAGACATCCATACCGGGACAACATGGACAACGGATAATGGACTCCTCTTTAATGCATAAGCATGTGGCAACAATTATTATTCTCATATGAGATTGAGGATATATGTCCAAACTGAAACTTCCACCATGAATCATGGCTTTAGTTAGCGGCCCAAAGTTCTTCTCTAACAACATGCATGCTCCAACCATGAAGGTGGTAGATCTCTCTTGCTTCGGACAAGACGGACATGCATAGCAACTCACATGATATCCAACAAAGAATAGTTGATGGCGTCCCCAGAAACATGGTTATCGCACAACAAGCAACTTAATAAGAGATAAAGTGCATAAGTACATATTCAATACCACAATAGATTTTAAGCTATTTGTCCCATGAGCTATATATTGCAAAGGTGAATGATGGAATTTTAAAGGTAGCACTCAAGCAATTTACTTTGGAATGGCGGATAAATACCATGTAGTAGGTAGGTATGGTGGACACAAATGGCATAGTGGTTGGCTCAAGGATTTTGGATGCATGAGAAGTATTCCCTCTCGATACAAGGTTTAGGCTAGCAAGGTTATTTGAAACAAACACAAGGATGAACGGTACAGCAAAACTCACATAAAAGACATATGGTAAACATTATAAGACTCCATACCGTCTTCCTTGTTGTTCAAAACTCAATACTAGATGTTATCTAGACTCTAGAGAAACCAAATATGCAAACCAAATTAGCAAGCTCTAAGTATTTCTTCATTAATGGGTGCAAAGTATATGATACAAGAGCTTAATCATGAGCACAACAATTGCCAAGTATCAAATTATCCAAAACATTTTGGAGTTACTACATGTAGTATTTTCCAATTCCAACCATATAACAATTTAACGAAGAAGAAACTTCGCCATGAATACTATGAGTAGAGCCTAAGGACATATTTGTCCATATGCAACAGCGGAGCGTGTCTCTCTCCCATAAAGTGAATGCTAGGATCCATTTTATTCAAACAAAACAAAAAACAAAAATAAACCGACGCTCCAAGCAAAGTACATAAGATGTGGCCGAATAAAAATATAGTTTCAGGGGAGGAACCCGATAATGTTGTCGATGAAGAAGGGGATGCCTTGGGCATCCCCAAGCTTAGACGCTTGAGTCTTCTTAATATATGCAGGGGTGAACCACCGGGCATCCCCAAGCTTAGAGCTTTCACTCTCCTTGATCATATTGCATCATACTCCTCTCTTGATCCTTGAAAACTTCCTCCACACCAAACTCGAAACAATTCATTAGAGGGTTAGTGCATAATAAAAATTCACATGTTAAGAGGTGACACAATCATTCTTAACACTTCTGGACATTGCATAAAGCTACTGGACATTAGTGGATCAAAGAAATTCATCCAACATAGCAAAAGAGGCAATGCGAAATAAAAGACAGAATCTGTTAAAACAGAACAGTCCGTAAAGATGGATTTTATTAGGCCACCAGACTTGCTCAAACGAAAATGCTCAAATTGAATGAAAGTTGCGTACATATCTGAGGATCATGCTCGTAAATTGGCGTAATTTTCTGAGCTACCTACAGGGAGATAGACCCAGATTCGTGACAGACAAAGAAATCTGGAACTGCGCAGTAATCCAAATCTAGTACTTACTTTTCTATCAAAGACTTTACTTGGCACAACAAAACATAAAACTAAGATAAGTAGAGGTTGCTACAGTAGTAAACAACTTCCAAGACACAAATATAAAACAAAAATACTGGAGTAAAAACATGGGTTGTCTCCCATAAGCGCTTTTCTTTAACGCCTTTCAGCTAGGCGCAGAAAGTGTATCTCAAGTAACATCGAGAGATGAAGCATCAACATCATAATTTGTTCTAATGATAGAATCATAAGGTACCTTCATTCTCTTTCTAGGGAAGTGTTCCATACCTTTCTTGAGAGGAAATTGATATTTAATATTACCTTCCTTCATATCAATAGTAGCACCAACGGTTCGAAGAAAAGGTCTTCCCAATATAATGGGGCAAGATGCATTGCATTCAATATCCAAGACAACAAAATCAACGGGGACAAGGTTATTGTTAACCATAATATGAACATTATCAACTTTCCCCAAAGGCTTCTTTTTAGCATTATCAGCGAGATTAACATCCAAATAACAATTTTTCAATGGTGGCAAGTCAAGCATATCATAGACTTTTTTAGGCATAACAGAAATACTTGCACCAAGATCACATAAGGCATTACAATCAAAATCTTTGACTCTCATTTTAATGATGGGCTCCCAACCATCCTCTAGCTTTCTAGGAATAGAAGTTTCAAGTTTTAGTTTCTCTTCTCTAGCTTTTATGAGAGCATTTGTAATATGTTTTGTGAAAGCCAAATTTATAGCACTAGCATTGGGACTCTTAGCAAGTTTTTGCAAGAACTTTATAACTTAAGAGATGTGGCAATCATCAAAATCTAAATCATTACAATCTAAAGCAATGGGATTATCATCCCCAAGGTTGGAAAAAATTTCAGCAGTTTTATCACAAGCAGTTTCAGCAGTTTTAGCAGTTTCGGGTAATTTTGCGCGCTTTGCACTAGGAGTAGAAGCATTGCCAACACCAATTATTTTATCATGGATAGTAGGAGATGCAGCAACATATTAATCATTAGCATTGCTAGTGGTGGTAATAGTCCAAACTTTAGCTATATTTTCTTTTTTAGCTAGTTTTTCCTTTTCTTCTCTATCCCACCTAGCACGCAGTTCAGCCATTAATCTTATATTCTCATTAATTCTAACTTGGATGGCATTTGCTGTAGTAACAATTTTATTTTCAATATCCCTATTAGGCATAACTTTCGATTTCAAAAGATCAACATCAGAGGCAAGACTATCAACTCTAGAAACAAGAATATCAATTTTATTGAGCTTTTCCTCAACAGATTTGTTAAAGGCAGTTTGTGTACTAATAAATTCTTTAAGCATGGCTTCAAGTCCAGGGGGCGTATTCCTATTATTGTTGTAAGAATTCCCATAAGAATTAGCATAACCGTTACCATTATTATAAGGATATGGCCTATAGTTATTACTAGAATTGTTCCGATAAGCATTGTTGTTGAAATTATTATTTTTAATGAAGTTTACATCAACATGTTCTTCTTGGGCAACCAATGAAGCTAATGGAACATTATTAGGATCAACATTAGTCCTATCATTCGCAAGCATAGACATAATAGCATCAACCTTATCATTCAAGGAAGAGGATTCTTCAACGGAATTTACCTTCTTACCTTGTGGAGCTCTTTCCGTGTGCCATTCAGAGTAATTAACCATCATATTATCAAGAAGCTTTGTTGCTTCACCAAGAGTGATGGACATAAAGGTACCTCCAGCAGCTGAATCCAATAAATTCCGCGAAGAAAAATTTAGTCCTGCATAGAAGGTTTGGATGATCATCCAAGTAGTCGATCCATGGGTTGGGCAATTTTTAACCAGAGATTTCATTCTTTCCCAAGCTTGAGCAACATGTTCATTATCCAATTGTTTAAAATTCATTATGCTACTCCTCAAAGATATAATTTTAGCAGGGGGATAATATCTACCAATAAAAGCATCCTTGCATTTAGTCCAGGAATCAATACTATTCTTAGGCGAGAGATAGCAACCAATCTTTAGCTCTTCCTCTTAATGAGAAAGGAAACAATTTTAATTTTATAATGTCACCATCTACATCTTTATATTTTTGCATTTCACATAGTTCAACAAAATTATTGAGATGGGCAGCAGCATCATCGGAACTAACACCGAGAAAATTGCTCTCGCATAACAAGATTAAGTAAAGCAGGTTTAATTTCAAAGAATTCTGCTGTAGTAGCAGGTGGAGCAATAGGTGTGCATAAGAAATCATTATTATTTGTGCTAGTGAAGTCACACAACTTAGTATTTTCAGGGGTAGCCATTTTAGCAGTAGTAAATAAAGCAAACTAGATAAAGTAAATGCAAGTAAACTAATTTTTTTGTGTTTTCGATATAGCAAACAAGACGAGTAAATAAAGTAAAACTAGCAACTAATTTTTTTGTGTTTTGATATAATGCAGCAAACAAAGTAGTAAATAAAATAAAGCAAGACAAAAACAAAGTAAAGAGATTGAGAAGTGGAGACTCCCCTTGCAGCGTGTCTTGATCTCCCCGGCAACGGCGCCAGAAAATATGCTTGATGGCGTGTATTTCACACGTTCGTTGGGCAACCCCAAGAGGAAGGTATGATGCGCACAGCAGCAAGTTTTCCCTCAGAAAGAAACCAAGGTTTATCGAACCAGGAGGAGCCAAGAAGCACGTTGAAGGTTGATGGCGGAGGGATGTAGTGCGGCGCAACACCAGAGATTCCGGCGCCAACGTGGAACCTGCACAACACAACCAAAGTACTTTGCCCCAACGAAACAGATGAGGTTGTCAATCTCACCGGCTTGTCTGTAACAAAGGATTAACCGTATTGTGTGGAAGATGATTGTTTGCGAGAGAAAATAGTAAAACAAGTATTGCGAGCAGATTTGTATTTCGAGTATTAAAGAATGGACCGGGGTCCACGAGTTCACTAGAGGTGTCTCTCCCATAAGATAAAAGCATGTTGGGTGAACAAATTACAGTCGGGCAATTGACAAATAGAGAGGGCATAACAATGCACATACATGACATGATAAGTATAGTGAGATTTAATTGGGCATTACGACAAAGTACATAGACCGCCATCCAATCGCATCTATGCCTAAAAAGTCCACCTTCGAGGTTATCATCCGAACCCCCTCCGGTATTAAGTTGCTAAACAACGAGACAATTGCATTAAGTATGGTGCGTAATGTAATCAACAACTACATCCTCGGACATAGCGCTAATGTTTTATCCCTAGTGGCAACGAGCACAACACAACCTTAGGGGTTTCGTCACTCCCCAGGTGTCAATGCGAGGCATGAACCCACTATCGAGCATAAGTACTCCCTCTTGGAGTTAAAAGTAAAAAACTTAGCCGAGCCTCTACTAGAAACGGAGAGCATGCAAGATCATAAACAACACATGTATAATAACTTGATAATTAACATAACATGGTATTCTCTATCCATCGGATCCCGACAAACACAACATAGAGTATTACAGATAGATGATCTTGATCATGTTAGGCAGCTCACAAGATCCAACAATGAAGCACAATGAGGTGAACTACTCACTCATCACTCCGGAGGCGACCATGGCGGTGTAGAGTCCTCCGGGAGATGAATCCCCTCTCCGGCAGGGTGCCGGAGGAGATCTCCAGAATCCCCCGAGATGGGATCGGCGGCGACGGCGTCTCAGTAAGGTTTTCCGTATCGTGGTTTTTCGCATCAGGGTTTTCGCGACGGAGGCTTTAAGTAGGCGGAAGGGCAGAGTCGGGGGGCTAACGAGGGGCCCACGCTATAGGTCGGCGCGGCCAGGGCTTGGGCCGCACCGCCCTATAGCTTGGCCACCTCGTGGCCCCACTTCGTGTGTTCTTCGGTCTTCTGGAAGCTCCGTGGAAAAATAGGGCCCTGGGTCTTCGTTTCGTCCAATTCCGAGAATATTTCGTTACTAGGATTTCTGAAACCAAAAACAGCGAGAAAACAGGAACCGGCACTTCGGCATCTTGTTAATAGGTTAGTTCCAGAAAATGCACGAATATGACATAAAGTGTGCATAAAACATGTAGGTATCATCAATAATATGGCATAGAACATAAGAAATTATCGATACGTCGGAGACGTATCATGGGACTCGGTCGTGCGCACCCATGTTTTACTCTGGCCGTTTGGTTTCAGAGGGAGCGCTTCGAGCTCTGCTGGCTGTTAATATCATGGGACATGTTCTCGTTCCATGGTGCTGGCAGAGAATGTCATGAAGGCCGAGATCTGAGGACTAGCAATGGAGGATCCGTTCTTTGGGGCGAGGAGGAGTTGGCTTGGTGTTTGTGACTTGGAGCAGCGGCATGCAAGTGGGAGCGACTGCACAGGAGAAGACCAAAGTCTTATCTTTCAGGGTGAAAATCCAAGGTCTGGCCTTAATTGGTTGTCCCTGGCAATGACCTTGTTGAAGACATTGTTTTGAGAGTAAGACCTTGGTGAAAACCCAGATCTTTGATCGGGCGACTGTTCCCTTCTTGGAGGCGCCGCTTTTGAAGAAGTTGGACTTATGGTGCTGTCTTGGTGGTGTTAGTGTTGTTGTTTCAATGTTTAAACTACCGTAGCGGGACTTTTTTTTCCCAGTAATTTTTCTTTCTTTTTTTGGCTGTGTGCATCCGTAAGGCCGCTAGGGTAATGCGTTGTTGCAGAGGCTAGGTGTAATTGGTATCTTCGATATTAATATATGCTCGAAAAATGTACTGCCGTCTGTGGCCAAGACGTGACTTGATCGAACTGGTGTACTCCTTCCGGCCATACTGTTGACAATTTTAATGCATGTAAAACCTCAAATATGCATCAGTTTAGAGTTGGGACCTATGACATAAAAATTGATTCTTTGCTAACGATTGTCGATTTGCCTTGTTGATTGCTATTGCTGTTGTGCACCGATCACTGCCCGCCAAATGGCAGTTCTTTAAAATGGAGATTAGGGATGGGGTTTTATGGGGATTGGGTGAAGGTAGGGGTTTCATCCAATACTCTAGAGTATTATCCCCACTAATTCCTATAAAAACTCTACAAGGCTGAAGGAGGTGGAGATGTCTCTACAGCCTCTGCGGAAAAAGAAGGCCGTATTCATGCCATGTTCCTATAGAAAATGCTGGACTTGCAATCTTTTCCAGGAAGAAGAGCTAATGAAAGTGTTCACTCTCACTCCGATGATACAACTGGTTCAGTCTCCACGATACTATATAGCCTGGAGCAGTAGTTGATTTTATCTCTGAGACTATTGATCATCTAACATTGCATGCCATGTTCCTATAGAAAATGCTGGACTTGCAATCTTTTCCAGGAAGAAGAGCTAATGAAAGTGTTCACTCTCACTCCGATGATACAACTGGTTCAGTCTCCACGATACTATATAGCCTGGAGCAGTAGTTGATTTTATCTCTGAGACTATTGATCATCTAACATTGCAGTGCTAACTGTACTGTTTATAACCCCAGTGCCTTCACCATTCCAGTTTTGAACTGGTTAATTATAGCAAGAGATTGCTACCAGTAAAATCATGGCTCACTCGGTACAGATATATATGATCTATCTTTGATTCATGCTGTCGTTGTTAGTCTCTGAATGTACAGTTTCTGGAGATGTTGAATTGATGCAATATTAAATGAGATGTGGAACATTATACACAAAGAAGCATATTTCATGAAAATGTTACGTGAAAGTATCCAGGAAAAGTCAAATCAATCTCAGCTAAAGGTAAGGGCAAGGTCTACATCCAAGCCAAAACATCAAGAATAACCCCATTGCGCTTGTAACATACAAGGTAAGAGCAGTATGTTTTTTTAGAACTTAACTTTTCAGATGAAATACAGCCCTTGAGGAATGAGAGGAAAAACAGTTACAATCATGGTACTGAAATCAGGTCAACACAATATCTCATGTTATCATTTCTCTTATTTGGGAAGATTCAACACAAGAAACTTGGCTAGCCTATTTAGCCTTATGCGCTCCCTGCTTGGCCAGCTCCTCCAACTTCTTGTCAATCTGGGCTTCCGTCAAGCCATCCAAGTGCACACACCTCTCCACACCCATATCTGAACAGTACATCAAGAGATATTATTAACATATGGTGATACATATATGCGAAGTTACATGACACACCTAATGCATTCACTTCATACAATAATCCAATATCATATTCATGAAACAAAAAAAAAAGGCATATATGGAATGTCCAAGCAGAAATTAAGCATTGAATGTGTTACATGAAGAAACAAAATATATTTAGTAATTGGTATGCAGTTCTTTGTAAGTCATAACGGCCTAGCCCTGTGTTTGCATAACTGTTTATCACTTTCCTCTTAGGGGGCTTGCCCACTTCATTGAGATAAATTGACAAGGGGTATCAAGCGAAGCTTACGAACTACACTACAGAGATGTTACATGTTAACAGAAACAGAGGAAGAACTACTTAAAGATACATAAAATAGGTTGGACTGGGCAAGGTTCAAATCCTGATCCTATTTTATCAAATCCAGATTGGCATTCGATGTCATGCCGGATAGGTCAAACAATCTAAAGTGAACCAAGAATGAAATTGCACGCAGAAACACCAAAAGTCAAAATTTGCATCAGTTTAACTAGTTCCCAGGGTAATTTAGCTATTGTAATGGACCAATAAATGTCCAAGCTGAAACTTTATTCTTCAAAAAAATTCTTTATCAGAACTTCATCGGCATCACTGGTGATTCTATGTACAAGCTGCAGGATCAGTCGACCATATTATGAAAAAAAACTTATCTTTGATTATACTGGAGCAAATCTCAACAAAATTTGAGGAGCGTCAATTGACCCCACAGGGTTTTGGATCTGGAAGCACCACTGACCAGCATAGATATATAGGAGTATATGTTTCTAGGTGATACGGGCATGGAGGCCTATGTGGAGCCCAAATTCAAGACTCTACCAGCTTAATTATCTTAGTTTAGGTAATGGTCATATGTGGGCCAATTAGGGTTTTTAATAAATCGAGTTAGTTTTGGTTTGGGCCTGTCCAAACCAAGTTAGAGAGGCCCACTAGGGCTGGCCGGCCACCACACCCTCATATAAGGTGGAGGGGCGGCTAGGGTTAGAGATAGATCAGTTTAGACTAAAGATTAGGGTTTTTCCCATTGCGTGTGTTCACGTGTATCATCCCTCCGGGGATACGCCGCTGCCGTTTATCTATATTATTATCCGCTGTGAAGGTTCTTGTGTTCATCAAAGATTATCTAGCTCTTGGTTTGAGACGTATCGTTCGTCGATCCGTTGCTTGCTGGATTCGTTCCCTCTTCTTCAGGCTGCGTTCATCGCGTTGTTGGGAGGATTCTCTACCCTAGGTTCTCGCTGTGAAAGATCGGGCATCAACTTAGGTGGATCGGCTAGGATCCCCTTATCATCTTGGTATCAGATTTTTGGGTTGCTCACGGCGAGGTTTTACTGATCGATCGCATCTAGATCGGTTTGCATCGGAGAAGGTTGGCTCTAGATCGGAGGAGTTTGGCTCTCGGTCGAAGGAGGTTGGTTGGAGGAAGTTTGGAGTTGTTCTGGTACAGTTTGCAGGTCATCCATGGCTGTTTAGGAGGTCAAAATCGCGAAAAATCGCGTCTGGAATCGAGAAGATGACACAAATTCGCGACCAGATCCGATTTCCGGACAGGTCAACCGGACCAGTCCCAGATCCGGCCAAACCGGGCCCAAGGCCGGCCCACCCGGCACCCGGCCCAGACCGGACCCCAGGCCGGTGCCAACCGGGCCAAGTCCAGGGGAGTCGGCCGCCTCAGCCGGCGTCCAGGCCGGTCAGACCGGGTCCTGGACCGGACCAACCGGCGCCCAGGCCGGTCCAACCGGTTCCTGGACCGGTTCACCCGGTCCAACCGGGATCTGGGCCGGGCGAGCTGCTGCTGTTTCTGTTGTTTCTCCGGCGAAGTTGGCTGTTGCTGCTGATGATGCTACTTCGTTTCCGGGCGATGTTCTGGGCATGAGGTGTACTCTTCCGAAGAAATCTAGTAAGGTCTTCAATGACTATCTGGACTACTTGAAGGGAGAACAGTGTCCACCATCCAGTCTTCGTTGGTATCTGCACCGTCTTGCGACAGTTCAGGAGTATGAAGATTGGGAGAGGAACATGGAGTTGTGTTTCGCTCGATGTCGCATATACAATAGGAAGTTCAATGGATCTTATGCATGCTATCTTGCTCTACGGCGTGTAGACGAGGCATTAGAGCGTTGCTGGCATGATGCGGTGAACAAAGGTGAATTTGCTGAAACTTGGGAGGACTACAAAACTTTTCTTCGTAGTGGTTTCGTGTTACCATATATGGAGGAGAGTGAGCAGCCGTCCGGAGTTGTGCATGCACTTAAGGAAGTGGACAAGTGCATAGTTTCTATTCCGAAGATTGTTCCACTACCAACAGTCACTAAGGATGAGGGGGGTGATATCTTCAACGGAGAGGAAACCTGGCTCTGATACCAAGAGCGCTACTGTGACTGTTGAGGAGGATGTACCATTGAGCGGGCTGAATATGCAACTCAAGAAGGTACAAGATGATGACAAGGTTCAGCGGTGGAGTTTGTTTCAGACTCAATGCATTATAAAGGGCAAGGCCTGCAAGTTGATGATTGATGGTGGTAGCTATACTAATGGCATTAGTAAGGCGATGGTGGCAACATTGGGGTTGTCTACATGGCGTCTTCCTGAACCTAAACTTCTTGAGTGGTTGAATAGCTGTGGTATGTTGAAGATTACTCACAAGGTGCGTGTGCCATTTACAGTTGATGATTATATTGATGAGATCGAGT
Organism: Lolium rigidum; assembly: GCF_022539505.1. Classification (NCBI taxonomy): domain Eukaryota; kingdom Viridiplantae; phylum Streptophyta; class Magnoliopsida; order Poales; family Poaceae; genus Lolium; species Lolium rigidum. Next base: position 165,981,299 of record NC_061514.1, read on the forward strand.
GCGATGTGTTGACATTGGAGGTGTGTGGATTGGTACTTGGGCGTCCTTGGCAGTATGATCGCAATGTGACACATGCTGGGCGAGCAAATACATATTCTTTTCTGCATGGTGGCAAACAGCGGACTTTGAAGCCTTTGGGTGATGATCATATCAAGTTCGATGTGGAGTTAGTGGTGCGTAAGGAGAAGTTGCACAAGCCTAAAGTGCAGCTTGATGTGCATGATGTTCCGAGCATTGATGTTGGTGATGTTTCAACCATGCCTGTAGATGACAAGCCAGTTCTTGTTGGTGACAAGCCGGATGAAGCTAATCCTATTGTTGATGAAGATGTGGCAGCATGTGCTACAGTTCCGGCTTGTGTTGATGTCGGTATACGCAGTGATGATGTTTGTGCTCGATGGTGTTTCGAGTACATATGGCGCGAATGCGCGTGGGAGGAGTGGGAGGTGAGCGCGTCGGTGGAGACAGTGGGCAGCGGCACTACCGTGCTAGGAGTACTGCAGTCCAGTTTTCCACGACACCGCGGATGCATCGAGGCAAGGATGGACGTGTGAGACATCTATGTGGCCCAGGAATTACACATCTTGTGTAGGGTCATGTGCAGCGACACAGGGGTCCATCAAAACCTCGCAAGAAGAAGGAATTGGCGCCGAAGTCCAAGCTCACGTGGAGAAGAAAGGAGGCGCCAAGTGATGTGTCAAGTCAAGCGGGCCGCAAGGGAGGATGTGGTGTGGAAGGCAAACAAGACTTGAGGACGGCGAGGACGTGTCATGTTCATATCACGTCACCTTTTCCAGAAGACCCTCACGCGTTGGGGACAACGCTTCTTGAAGGGGGGGAGGATGATACGGGCATGGAGACCTATGTGGAGCCCAGATTGAGGACTCCACCAGCTTAATTATCTTAGTTTAGGTAATGGTCATATGTGGGCCAATTAGGATTTTTAATAAATCGAGTTAGTTTTGGTTTGGGCCTATCCAAACCAAGTTAGAGAGGCCCACTAGGGCTGGCCGGCCACCACACCCTCATATAAGGTGGAGGGGCGGCTAGGGTTAGAGATAGATCAGTTTAGACTAAAGATTAGGGTTTTCCCATTGCGTGTGTTCACGTGTATCATCCCTCCAGGGGTACGGCGCTGCCGTTTATCTATATTATTATCCGTTGCGAAGGTTCTTGTGTTCATCAAGGATTATCTAGCTCTTGGGTTGAGGCGTATCGTTCGTCGATCCGTTGCTTGCTGGATTCGTTCCCTTTTCTCCAGGCTGCGACGTTCATCGCGTTGTTGGGAGGATTCTCTACCCCAGGTTCTCGCTGTGAAAGATCGGGCATCAACTTAGGTGGATCGGCTGGGATCCCCTTATCACTAGGTCTATGTAAAAAACTCCAGATAAGAAAACCCTGCTTCTATAAGGATAATACTGCCATACATATATATTTCTCTGGAATAATTGTATGGTAGTGTTCGTTCAAGGGTCATCACGAGCAGAACGATGGTGTCAGTAGAGCAGTCAATGGCTACAACAAATGCTTGTTGAGGGTACATCAATGACCCTATTTGACAATTTCTGTCAAATGGTTCAAGCCATCATCTACGATGAACTAAGCTTTAGATATGTTTGGGCCTGTTAGGGGACTTCAGATTCAACTCAAAGCAAGAAGTTTATGCTCCTTCAAACGGGATCGGGCTTAGAATTCTCAAGAAAGGATTAAGGCACAGCTTGTGCAGCTAAAGTGTGTTTGTTATGGTCGGCATCTCTTATGCCAGGAAGAGGCCCAATAGTGGGCCAAATTAGGGGCTTAGCCCAGTTATTTTATTATATAAAGAGTTGTAATCAGACTTTTAGGTTTAAGCAATAATCAATCACATTATTGCCGACTCCCAAAGGAGTCAGCCTTCTCCTGCCTCCGCCGCCGCCAGCCCTAGCCACCGCCCTCCTCAGCATCTTCCGCGACGGCGCCCTGCCGCCGGAGCCGCCCTTCTCTCCCCCGCTCGCAACACTTCCACCCCTACAACCTACGCTCCCGTCCCGGTAGAACCCTAGCCTCTACGAATTTGGTATCAGATTCCTCGGTTGCGATCATGTTTTCGGGCCAACCCTCCGCCGCCATGGCTGCCACCTCCGAGACGCCGCCGGCCTCCACCGCCGCCGCGCACGTGGCGCTGGGCGCCGAGCCGCCCCCCGTCCTCTCCCCGGCGGAGTTGTCCGCGGCCGTCCGCGACCTTACCATGGTGATCGCCAATCTCCGGACGTTCCTGCAGGTGACGCACGGGCTGCCAGCCACCGTGTCCGCTCCACCACCGCCGCCCCCGCTCGCGCCACACGCACCGCCTCTATCGGGCCCGGCCTCCACCCAGGGCGTCCCAATCACAAACATTAAGTGGCCGGCGTCGCCGTCCCAGGGGCCCTCATGGGTCGACGCGCCGATCTTCACACCGGCCCCTGCCCAGCCAACCGTGCCCCCACCGGCTGCATACACCGCGGCCTCCGCTTTCGGTGGCTTCAGCGGCTACGGCGATCCTTATGCGGGGGGGGGAAGCAGGTCCAGACCTTCGCCGCCGCGCCGCCCGTCCAGCAGCCAGCAGCCGCCCCGCTACACCAAGTTGGAGTTCACCACCTATGATGGTGCCACCGACCCCCTCAACTGGCTCAACTAGTGCGAGCAATTTTTCCGGGGGCAGCGGACACTAGCGTCCGACCGCACATGGATCGCTTCCTACCACCTCCGCGGAGCCGCACAAACATGGTACTACGCTCTCGAGCAGGACGAGGGCGGGATGCCGCCGTGGGAGCGCTTCCGCGACCTGTGCCTCCTCCGGTTCGGACCCCCGGTACGCGGGAGCCGCCTAGCCGAGTTGGGGCGCCTGCAGTTCACCTCGTCGGTGCAGGACTTCGCTGATTGTTTCCAATCATTGGCGTGCCATGCCCCCGGCGTCACGGCTCGTCAGCGCGCCGAGCTCTTCGTGGGCAGCCTTCTCGACCACATCCGGGTCGACGTGGAGATGTGCGAGCCGCAGGACCTGCAGACCGCCATGTACTACGCCCAAGCGTACGACCAGCGCACCCTCGCCATACAGCAGTCCTCCCAGGGCCGGGGAGCTCGCCCTCCGCCACGCCCTGCCCAGACGACCCCGGCGCGCCCGGCGCTGTCAGCTGCCGCAGCGACTCCTGCAGCGCCTACACGGCCTTTCCGTCGCCTGACGACGGCCGAGCAGCTCGAGCGGCGTCGCAAGGTCCTATGCTTCAACTGCGACGAGCCTTACGCACCGGGCCACACGTGCGCCCGCCTGTTCTATTTGGAGACGGTCGATGACGAGGACGGCGTGGCCCTCACCCTGGAGCTCGACGCCGGGGCCGCTCCCGAGCCGGGCGCCACGACCTATGGGCCGTTCGACGCGAAGGCTTTCGTCGTCTCCCTCCTCTCCCTCCACGCGTTGGCAGGCATCAAGACGGCGAAGACCATGCTTCTGTTGGTGACGATCGGCGGGGAGCGCCTCACCGCGCTTGTTGACACGGGCTCGACGCACAACTTCCTGTCCGGCGACGCCATGCGCCAGCTCGCACTGCAGCCGTCGGGAGCCGAGCACTTCAGCGTCACCGTCGCCAACGGGGACCGCCTAGCATGCCAAGGCGTGGCGCGGTAGGTGCCCATCACCATCGGCGACGAGCACTTCTTCGTGGACTGCGTCGGCATCAACTTGGGCTGCTATGACTTCATCCTCGGCATCGACTTCCTGTCCACCCTCGGGTCCATCCTCTGGGACTTCGACGCGCTGTCCCTCATCTTCTGGCGCGCGGGCGGCCGTCGCGTCCAGTGGACGGGCCTCGGCAGCTCCGGGCCAACGGCGCCTCAGCTCGCGCTGATGGCTGCCGCCCTCGACGAGACGCATCCGCTCCTGGACGACCTTCTGCAGCAACATATCGACATCTTCACCGAGCCACAGGGCCTACCTCCGGCGCGGGCCTGCGATCACCGCATCCACCTCGCTGCCGGTACGCCGCCTGTCGCGATGACGTCCGTACCGCTACCCCCGGTGCCGCGAAGGACGAGCTCGAGCGCCAGGTGGCGGTCATGCTCGCCCAGGGCATCATCCGGATTTCGACATCACCCTTCTCGGCGCCGGTGCTCTTGGTGCGCAAGCCCGACGGCACGTGGCGTTTCTGCATCGACTACCGCGTGCTCAACGCAGTGACGTCCAAGGACAAGTTCCCCATCCCGGTCTTGGACGAGCTACACGGGGCGCGTTTCTTCACCAAGCTCGACCTGCGCTCGGGCTACCACCAGGTGTGGATGCATCCGGATGATATCGCGCAGACGGCGTTCCGTACGCACCACGGCCATTTCGAGTTCCTCGTGATGCCGGTCGGCCTCTCCAATGCGCCGGCAACATTCCAGGCTTTGATGAATGACGTGCTCAGGGAAAAGTCCGGTTTGAACCTGGGTGCATGTGAACCCTAGTAGGAAATGCATTTTCCAAATGTTAAAAAATTTTGAAATAAAAATATCCGGGTACGTACGCATGTTCCATGTGTGCGTAGAAAGTTTTCGCGGAGAAACCACTTTTTTATTTCAGAATCTAAAAAAGACAAAATACGTCACATATATACTGCTATATAGCCCTGCAAAATTTCACTTTTTTGCCGAGACAAAATAAAAGGTTTTTTCGTCATGAAACTCATGTCCAGGGCACATATTTGAGATATTCTGGAAAATCATTTTGTGTTTCGATTTTTAAAACATGTTTTGACATCACAAACGGAACTTTTCAAAAAGTGGGTTCACATGCCCCCATGTTCCATATATGCAGTCTCACGTGCTCAGCCCCTATTTACGCCGTTGTGTGCTTGTTTTCTTTGATGATATTCTCATCTACAGTGCATCGTGGGCGGAGCATCTACAGCATGTCGCCATCGTCTTCAACGAGCTTTGAGCGCATCGTCTCCACCTCAAGCGCTCGAAGTGCTCGTTCGGCACGACCTCCGTCGCGTACTTGGGACACGTGATCACGACGGAGGGCGTCGCGATGGATGCGGACAAGGTCACGGCGGTCGCTGCATGGCCGACGCCGCAGTCACCGCGGGCTCTACGCGGCTTTTTGGGGCTCGCGGGCTACTACCGGAAGTATTTCCGGGATTTTGGCCTCATCGCCACGCCTCTGACCCGTCTCCTGCGCCGCGACGCCTTCGCCTTGGACGCGGAGGCCACGGAGGCCTTCCAGGCACTTCAGCGGGCGCTCACGACAGGGCCCGTGCTCCAGATGCCGGACTTCGACCGGCCATTCGTCGTGGACTGCGACGCCTCCGGCATCGGGTTCGGTGCCGTCCTCCATCAAGGGGAGGGGCCGCTGGCCTTCTTCAGCCGGCCGTTCGCCACTCGCCATCTTAAGCTCGCGGCGTACGAGCGCGAGCTCATCGGGCTGGTTCAGGCCGTGCGTCATTGGCGGCCCTACCGCAGGGCGGACTTTCCGTGTTCGCACGGATCATTACAGCCTGAAGTTCTTGTTTGATCAGCGCCTCTCCACCGTTCCGCAGCACCAGTGGATCGGCAAGCTCTTCGAGTTCGACTTCACCGTCGAGTACTGTCCGGGCCGCCTCAACACGGTCGCCGACGCGCTCTCTCGCCGCGACACGGAGGAGCTTGCAGACTCCCTCGACGGCGCCGACGCGATCATGTGCATCCGCTCCGGCCCATCTTTCGCCTTCATCGACGACATCCGCCGGGCCACGGTGGGCGCCGCGGATGCCCAGGCGCTGCGCCAGCGCCTCGACGCGGGGGAGCTAGCCGCGCCATGGCGTCTGGCCGAGGGGCTGATTCTCCACGGGCGCCGCATCTTCGTGCCCGATCAGGGCGACCTTCGTCGACAGGCCCTGCTTCTCGCGCACTCAGGCCACGAGGGTGTGCAAAAGACGCTCAAGCGTCTCCGTGATGACTTCTACATTCCTGGTGATGGTGCGCTAGTCCGCGACTTGGTGGGGTCGTGTGTGACGTGCCAGCGCAACAAGACGGAGACGTTACGGCATGCGGGGCTGCTTCCGCCGCTGGACGTTCCCTCACAGGTGTGGGCGGACATCTCCATGGACTTCATCGAGGGCCTCCCTAAGGTGGGCGGCAAGTCCTTCATCCTAACGGTGGTCGACCGCTTCTCCAAGTACGCCCACTTCATTCCGCTCGGCCATCCGTACACAGCCGCGTCCGTGGCACGGGCTTTCTTCGACGGCATCGTGCGCCTCCATGGGTTTCCGTCGTCCATTGTCAGCGATCGGGATCCCGTGTTCACGGGGCATGTGTGGCGCGATCTCTTTCGGCTGGCGGGTGTGAAGCTTCGCATGAGCACGGCCTTCCATCCGCGGACAGACGGCCAGTCCGAGGTGGTTAACAAGATTATTGCCATGTATTTGCGTTGTGTTACAGCAGATCGTCCGCGCGCTTGGGTGGATTGGTTGGCATGGGCGAAATACTGCTACAACACCTCCTATCACTCCGCCCTGCACGCCACTCCCTTTGAGGTGGTTTATGGGCGCCCGCCACCGAGGATGCTACCATATGAGTCGGGCTCGGCCCGTTATGGAGACCGCGGGTGACTTGCTACGGACCCGTGACGAGATTCTGGCTGAGGCGCGTCAGCTTCTTCTCCAGGCACAGCAGCTGGCGCGGAAGTATTACGACGCTCATCATCGCGACGCTGAGTTCGCCGTGGGCGATTGGGTCTGGCTGCGCCTACTTCACAGGACGGCGCAGACCCTGGATCCGCGCGCCAAGCGCAAGTTGGGGCCTCGTTATGCCGGGCCCTTTCGCGTGCTGGAGCGTGTCGGCACGCTCGCCTACCGCTTGGAGCTGCCGGTGGGCTCCCGCATCCACGACGTCTTCCATGTGAGCTTGCTGAAGGCTCACAAGGGTGATCCTCCCGCCGAGGCGCCGACACTTCCTCCTCATGATGATGGTTGCGTGCTCCCGGGTCCTGAGAAGGTGTTGAAGGCGCAGCAGCGTCGGGGCGTTTGGCATGTACTGGTGCAGTGGGCTGGACTGCCCACGGAGGACGCTACATGGGAGAAGCTCGAGGAGTTCCGGCAGCACTTTCCTGATGTTCAGCTCGAGGACGAGCTGTTTGAGAAGGCGGGGAGAGATGTTATGGTCGGCATCTCTTATGCCAGGAAGAGGCCCAATAGTGGGCCAAATTAGGGGCTTAGCCCAGTTATTTTATTATATAAAGAGTTGTAATCAGACTTTTAGGTTTAAGCAATAATCAATCACATTATTGCCGACTCCCAGAGGAGTCGGCCTTCTCCTGCCTCCGCCGCCGCCAGCCCTAGCCACCGCCCTCCTCAGCAGCTTCCGCGACGGCACCCTGCCGCCGGCGCCGCCCTTCTCTCCCCCGCTCGCAACACTTCCACCCCTACAACCTACGCTCCCATCCCGGTAGAATCCTAGCCTCTACCAGTGTTTCGCTGTGCTTATTTTATAATCTGCTGTAGAAAATTAGATACAAAAGCAGGTCAAACAAACACTCAAATTTGCAAAAGAAGGTTGGAGAAACAGGGTTATCATGATAACTGCAATGCCTCCCTGTACTCACTTGTAAACGCCTAATCTCACTTGTACTAGCCTCCCTGAGAAAGCCATCTTCTAGACGAAGCAAAGCTCCCCCAATACATGGTTACCCAATCTTCAGCATATGCATATTGGTTAACTATTCTTACCTGAATGGAACTTATTTAGCACCTTTTCAATGAGAATGATTAAATCCAGTTCCACCGGATGTGCTTACAATTTGGACATGAAAACGCCTTTATGTACGCTTGTATTAAGGTGTTATTGTTACAGTTCGAAAATGTCTAACTTATACTCTCACATCCTATGCTATATTAAAAAAAAACATCAGAGCAGAACTCTTCTCTGATTAGTTTCCTAGAAGAACTTGTCTAAGGGCACATTAGATGATTTAACTAAGCATTTGCATTCAATCACACGCCAATTTCTCACACTTAACCTAATGTATGCATCCGGCTACTCTTCTTCAATCTGTACTGTGCAGACCATTTATCCGAAAGCACCGTAATAAATGATTAAACAAAGGGGGTTATCATCCCATTCATATTCTACGAGACACGTCATATTAGTTAAAGAATGATATATCCTCTATCTTTTGAACTTATATAAGCTCAACACTGCAATCGAACATCTTATTTCAGTTATGCAAATTAAATGTGCAGTTTTGGTGGTATCAGCTTGTCTGATAAGCACAAACATGGTCAAACATCCCAAGTTATCATGCATTCCAGATTTTAGCAATCAGATACGACGTACTACTTCCAAAAAAAATTAATGGGGTACTATGCGTTTATGTCGGCTTTTGCTTTACGACTACAATTGGACTATAACTTCGAAACTAAATAATTTATGAGCTATACTTTACCTACGCTGAAGGATGGCAGATTAAGGGAAACCAAATAAAATGCAAGCACTACCCTGCGTGATAGAAATCGTGAAGGCAATATTCTGGGCCAAGACTATAAATATAAGTCAACCATATGCCACATCCACATAATTTTGCACAATATCTGACGATGTAAATTCATGGCATCTGACGTGCTAAAAAACTGAAGATGAACAATGGAAATGTTTGTCATAATGCACTGCAACCTCACAGGTCCTAAGCCCACAGTTCTGAGATCTCACAAGATAACTGGATCCGGCAGTTCCAATAGAACCATTTCACGCGTCGAACAGGCACGAGCACCAGAGAAATGTTTACGTCGGACAGGCTAGATCTCTGGTTCCTGGCAAAGATGAGATGGGGGATGCGTACCGTAACGCGCCCACAGCTGAGGCTGGACGCCGGAGCACTCGCGGATGAGGATGGGGAGAGCGGGGTTGTGGGTCTTGATGTCCCCGTAGTTCTTCTTCACGAACTCCCTGCGAATCAGATCAAGAATCCAGCACCAAGGACATGAGAGAGGAACCAATTTCAGGGAGAGATGGGGGGGAGAAGAGTCGGGTGGTGGGAGGAAGAGGGTGCTGGTGGGAGCTACCGGGCGGGGCCGCTGGCCGGGGAAGTCTGGCAGAAGAGGAAGCGGATCTCCTTCACGCTCCGGGACAGGCTCGACCGCCACGCCATCGCCGCCGGCGCCTGTGCTTCTCTGCTCTTCTTGGATCCTTGTCTCCTTCTCTCTACTGCGGAATGGGGATTGGGGAGATGCCACGGCGGATGAACGGTCTGACCAGCTGCGGGCGTCTAGTTGCATCCACGCCGTCCGATCACCAAAAATGGTGTGGCGTTAGATTAGACTAGGGTTCCGTCTTTGGGTCTTTGCATCAAGTAATTAAAAAACAACATTGCTCATAAGCGCACGTTCACTTCGTAGAATATTTAGTAAACGGTCCACCATCTTCAAAATGAGGGGACCGACACTGGGTCGTCTTTGCATTCCTCGGAACTGAACTCACAGGCGAGTGATGCACATAAAGGATTTTTTCCCCGAGGTTTGCACTTACCCCGTAGACGTTACCGAGTGCGGAGAAATCTCTCCCTTTGCATCATCGAATCTAGTGAGGCTAACCGTTGCACTCACTGAAGGAATGCTACCGGCATCATCAGATTTAGGGCGTACCAAAAGATACGGCCAGAGTGAGGGTCATCATTTACAGAATTTTAGTGAATTACACCGATGAGTATCTTTGCACGGGAGAAGCTACTAAGCTCAAGTGTGTGGGGATGTTTGTGAAGACAATGAAAGGTCCAGCTCCTAGTGAGAATAACACAAAGAAGATAATGCCACAAAATGAACCAAGAGAATGGTCGGGCATGCTTGAGAGCAATGGTTGCATGTACTAGAGGTGGGAGAATTACCCAACAACATTGCCCTCCGAGGACTTGTAATTTGACAGTGTTTCTTTGGATTGATAGGATGTCTCAGCGATATTGTTATTTGGAGAGATCTCATATATTTGCTAAACTTGCAAGTGGAGACACGTCAGTTTACAACCATATGGTCGACCACCATGAATATAACATGGGGTACTATCTAGCTAACAACATGCACCATTGATGGCAAACATTTGTCAATACCATCAAGCATGCCGGAGTCACATCCGTCGTCCACTTACTGCTTTGAGATTGGTGAGCCTTTTGACATTTGTCTAATATAAATCTAACATCTAAAACATAAATGATTTTTTTATGAAAATGGACTCGTACATGGATAACATAGTGAAATATTTTGGCAAAAAGCGAAAATGCTAACGTTGGTGTTGACGTCACCGGGTATCTTTCACAAAATAATCGTGTTTCAATTATGTTTCAATTTTGTTTCACAATTTTGTGAGAGAATTGGGTCACATGGCTAATATCATCGCTGATGTCATTGTTGTAGGTATTTTTGCCTTTAAAAGGAGGTTTTCGACGTAGTGCAGTTGTGCATGCCGCTTGGTCATGACGCTCCATGCGTGGGCTGCTGCAAGGAACTACTAATGTGATGTGTGCGTCGCTGTCTTGGAGCGTCCAGTGTAGCACCGAGTTGAACTTGATTTTCTTTGCACTGTTTGCACCGGAATTTGGAGGGTATATGACAATTTGAGGATTTTTTTTATTTGGCTAGCTAAATTGGATCTAATCGAATGAACTGAAATTTTGAAAAATAAATCTAATAACTAAAGAACTGATCTGACCTTGGATCGAGACCAGGTGCAACATCCACGAGGAGAAGAGACTGATATCCCGGGACGGCGCACAATGCAAAAGTGGTGGAAGGTCTAGGATCGACGTCGTGATATTAACCACTCTGATACCATGTGATCCTTCTTGTGGGAAGCGATATCTTTACCTCGGTATCGTGTGTGTGTTTATAATCAGGCTAACATGTCATATTTAGTTTGGATGATGTGAGTTGGTGTATTGTCACCCTATACATCCTACTGTAGGTATAGTTAGGTTGCTTCGAGAGTGATCTTTTGTATTGTTTCTTGTAAGGCTTCATGAATAATCTAATAAAAAGCCGTGTGCATCCTTTGGATGCAGAAGCTGGGGCGATTTTTCCCCCTTTTCGAAAAAAAACATGTCATATTTAGTTACACTCGATTACAGAAATTGAATCAATTAAGAGGGTTCACTAGAGATCTTAATATGCTTTAAACTAATCCTAACATAGTGCCGTGGGGTCACCACCATCACCGTGCTCGATCTCTCCAGTAATTAGCTAGGGCCTGACCTCGTCTGCGCTCTGCGACTTACTCTCCTTCGTTGTCACCCTCAATCTCTCCAGCATCTGCCTCTCTAGCCTATTTTCCTTCGAGTTCAACATGTCTACATGGCGCTTTTTGCCAACTCGACCATGACAAACCAGCCCCGCTATTCAGACGATTTGTTAAAGCGTTTGATGATGGTCATCACTGTAATCTGCAATGTCCTGCCCCATGAGTGGTTGTTTTACAAAAAAAGACAGAAAAGGTAGTAACGTGTTAATCTAGCCCCAATTATGTTAGTCTTGTGCAGTTTAGTTATCAATCATACAAAAGATGGATAAAGTGGTCGACTAAAAATTAATGAGTTGAGAAATAACAAAACATAAGAGACGGTTTTCATATTCACATTTTGCTAACTCTCACTTCACCAAGAATTTCTTAGCCCTATGTTAACAGGGTATACTTATCCACGCGACATTGAGATGTGTGCAAGATTTCATTTTTTTGACTATGGAACAAGTTCTTATAACCTGATATGTTTTATTTGAACCATATTAGATACATATGAATGGCTTTGTAAACTCACTTCCGTTATTAAATGTTAAGAAAACTTGGTTTCGTTAGTTCTCATTCCATTGAGAATTTCTTAGTTCTCAGTCGATGCTGATAAATGTCAATCCAACATTGAGATCTGTGCAATATTTTATTTTTTAACACTATGAAAAACATTATTTCATTTGCACTGGTCCAGATGAACAAACTTATAGCGCGATGGACATCATTTTAGATCGATATATGAACAAATTCACCAATGCACTGAGAATTAGTTAACGGACTGTATATCTGGGTCGCCTTTGCACTGGATGACAAATTACAAACCTACAATATGGTAGAACAAATTCTTTGAGACATGTATGAACAAATTTACAAAATCAAACAAGAAGTGTTGACCGAGACATACACTCCCGGTTTCGTGAACCATGAAGAGACCCTATTTATTCTAGGATTGCATGAATGCCCTACATCCATACTAGTCCATCAGATGTTTATCTTTCGGTATAGATCGATGTAGTACTCCCTCCGTCCATAAAAGGATATCGAAAATTTGTCTAAATTCAGATGTATCTATACACGAAATTAAATACATTTAAATTTAATCAAACTTTCGATATTCTTTTGTATGTTAGATTATGTATAGGTTACTTTCTGTCTTTATACCGTATACCATATGTCTTGTGTATGGATACCCCTGATGTACTCATATGCCTATATATATCAACACGTAACCGGTACGAGCCTAAGTACCGTTCAAGCCAAAACATTAACATGGTATCAGAGCAGGTCTCGGAACTAAGCCCGCGCCGCCGCCGCTGAATCTCAGCCGCCGCCGCCCCTACACAACATACGACCACTACAACCGCCGCCGCCGCTGTCTCACAGCCGCCGCCGCCAACGACACGATCTACATCTACAACAACATCAACGACAACAACCGCCGCCGCCGCTGTCTCACAGTCGCCGCCGCCAACGACACGATCTACATCTACAACAACATCAACGACAACCGCCGCCGCCGCTGTTCTCTCAGCCGCCGCCGCACCTACACGATCTACGTCAACAACATCTGCAGCTGCCATGAGTTCATCGTCCGCGACCTCGACTCTGGCCGCCGCCCTTGGTGCCCCCCCGGCGCAACAGCTGACTCGCGCCAACCATCTTGCATGGAAGGCGTTGGTTCTCCCTGCGTTCCGTGGTGCACGTGTGATGGGCCTTCTCGACGGGTCCGATAGTGCTCCACCTGAAACCCTGGAGACTGAAGACTCCAACAACAAAAAGGTGACAGTGGAAAATCCAGCCTATGCCGCCTGGATCGCATGCGATCAGCGGGTCTTGAGGTTCCTGCTCAACTCCCTGTCTCCTGATATTCTGTCGCATGTCCTTGGCGTTGAGACTACTGCCGAGGCTTGGTCGACGATTGACAAGATGTTCAAGACTGTGGCTCGCTCCAAGATCCAGCTTCTCCGCAGCCAGCTCAACGACACGCCCAAATTAGGTCTCGATCTGCAGACCAATACTTCACCAAGATGAAGGGGTTCGCCTCCGAACTTGCTGCCGTCGGCAAACCTCTGGATGATGACGAACTGATCGGGCACCTTGTCAAAGGCCTCGACACCCGCCACTACAACTCTCTCATCACCAACGTCAACGGCAATCCCAACATCACGCTTGATGACTTCCTCCGGCAACTGAGCTCATATGACATGCGTAATCCACCACCTGAACCCGAGTCTACTGAAAGCTTCAGCTCCTCGGCCAACCTTGCTCACCGCAGTGCAGATCGCGGCCCTCGGGAGTCTCGAGGCCGTGGAGGAGGTGGTGGTGGCGGTGACTATCGTGACCGCCGTGACCGTCGCGACAACCAGTACCGCCGTGATGACTCTCGCTCACGCAATGATGGTGGCGGAGGTGACCGCTACCGCTCAAGAGATGATGACCGTCGCCGCAATGGCGGCAATGGCGGCAAAAATCGCCCTCGTGGTCGCTCTGACCGGGTGCCTACACCCTACGTCGATGTCACCTGTCAAATATGCACAATACATGGTCACGACGCCAAGGACTGCTGGTGGCGTTTTCAGGATGATAACAATGATGATGGTGATCGTGGTAACAGCAAGGGTGCACACTTTGCATCATATGGAGTTGACACTAACTGGTACTCTGACACCGGTGCCAGTGACCACATCACCAGCGAGCTGAACAAGCTCTCCACGCATGAGAAGTACAATGGCCGTGATCAAGTCCGCACTGCTGAAGGCACAGGTATGCACATTAGCCATATTGGTCATTCAACACTGCATACCCCTCATTGTTCTTTTGATCTCAAAAATATTCTCCATGTTCCTAATGCATCCAAGAATCTTTTATCTGTTCACAAATTTACTCTAGACAATCATGTATTTATTGAGTTCCACCCTTTCTTCTTTTGATTAAGGATCAGGCCACACGAAGAGTTCCGTTTTAGAGGTCCCTGCCATGGTGGTCTCTATCCCTTGCTGCCCATGTTCCATGAGACCTCCAAGCTCGCCTTCCTCACAATAAAGCCATCTTCCTCAACTTGGCATCGCCGCTTAGGACATCCATCTTCGTTTGTGGTTGATGGCGTGTAACTCACACGTTCGTTGGGAACCCCAAGAGGAAGGTATGATGCGCAAAGCAGCAAGTTTTCCCTCAGAAAGAAACCAAGGTTTATCGAACCAGGAGGAGCCAAGAAGCACGTTGAAGGTTGATGGCGGCGGGATGTAGTGCGGCGCAACACCAGGGATTCCGGCGCCAACGTGGAACCTGCACAACACGACCAAAGTACTTTGCCCCAACGAAACGATGAGGTTGTCAATCTCACCGGCTTGTCTGTAACAAAGGATTAACCGTATTGTGTGGAAGATGATTGTTTGCAGTAAAACAGTGAGAACAAGTATTACATGAGATTATATGCGATGTAAAAGAATAGGACCGGGGTCCACAGCTTCACTAGAGGTGTCTCTCCCATAAGATAAATAGCATGTTGGGTGAACAAATTACGAGCCGGGCAATTGACAAATAGAGAGGGCATGACAATGCACATACATGATATGATGAGTATTGTGAGATTTAATTGGGCATTACGACAAAGTACATAGACCGCTATCCAAACATGCATCTATGCCTAAAAGTCCACCTTCAGGTTATCATCCGAACCCTTCCAAGCATTAAGTTGCAAAACAACGAGACAATTGCATTAAGTATGGTGCGTAATGTAATCAATAACTACATCCTCTGACATAGCATCAATGTTTTATCCCTAGTGGCAACAAGCACATCCACAACCATAGAACTTTCTGTCATTGTCCCAGTATTTAATGGAGGCATGAACCCACTATCGAGCATAAATACTCCCTCTTGGAGTTAAGAGTAAAAACTTGGCCGTAGCCTCTACTAATAACGGAGAGCATGCAAGATCATAAACAACACATAGGTAATAGATTGATAATCAACATAACATAGTATTCTCTATCCATCGGATCCCGACAAACACAACATATAGAATTACGGATAGATGATCTTGATCATGTTAGGCAGCTCACAAGATCCGACAATGAAGCACATAAGGAGAAGACAACCATCTAGCTACTGCTATGGACCCATAGTCCAGGGGTGAACTACTCACTCATCACTCCGGAGGCGATCATGGCGGTGAAGAGTCCTCCGGGAGATGATTCCCCTCTCCGGCAGGGTGCCGGAGGCGATCTCCAGAATCCCCCGAGATGGGATTGGCGGCGGCGGCGTCTCGGAAGGTTTTCCGTATCGTGGCTCTCGGATCGGGGGTTTCGCGACGGAGGCTTTAAGTAGGCGGAAGGGCAACGCAGGGGGCCACACGAGGGCCCCACACGCCAGGGCCGCGCGGCCTAGGGCCGGGCCGCGCCGCCCTATTGTGGCGGCGCCTCGTGGCCCCACTTCCTTCCCCCTCGGTCTTCTGGAAGCTTCGTGCAAAAATAGGACCCTGGGCGTTGATTTCGTCCAATTCCGAGAATATTTCTTTACTAGGATTTCTGAAACCAAAAACAGCAGAAAACATCAATAATGTGTCATGGAACATAAGAAATTATCGATACGTCGGAGACGTATCAGCATCCCCAAGCTTAGTTCCTGCTCGTCCCGAGCAGGTAAACGATAACAAAGATAATTTCTGGAGTGACATGCCATCATAACCTTGATCATACTATTGTAAGCATATGTAATGAATGCAGCGATCAAAACAATGGTAATGACATGAGTAAACAAATGAATCATAAAGCAAAGACTTTTCATGAATAGTACTTCAAGATAAGCATCAATAAGTCTTGCATAAGAGTTAACTCATAAAGCAATAAATCAAAGTAAAGGTATTGAAGCAACACAAAGGAAGATTAAGTTTCAGCGGTTGCTTTCAACTTATAACATGTATATCTCATGGATATTGTCAATGTAAAGTAATATAACAAGTGCAATATGCAAGTATGTAGGAATCAATGCACAGTTCACACAAGTGTTTGCTTCTTGAGGTGGAGAGAGATAGGTGAACTGACTCAACATAAAAGTAAAAGAAAGGTCCTTCAAAGAGGAAAGCATCGATTGCTATATTTGTGCTAGAGCTTTTATTTTGAAAACATGAAACAATTTTGTCAACGGTAGTAATAAAGCATTGTTATCACCAGATTTTGGCTAAATCAGGAGGTGGGCCGCGATCAAGATGGGCTTGGAAGATTACACATGGAAGATCTATGAAGCGGCCTTGCACGGAGAATTTGGGCTAGGTTGCCCATGTATCTTTAATTATAGTAGATTGTATCTAGATTAAAAGTTAGAGTTTATCTCGTGCACGGTTTAGTGCACGCCCACATTAGAAAGTCCGCTTGGACTATAAATATGTACCTAGGGTTTATGGAATAAACAACAACCAACGTTCAACCACAAACAAATCTCGGCGCATCGCCAACTCCTTCGTCTCGAGGGTTTCTACCGGTAAGCATCATGCCGCCTAGATCGCATCTTGCGATCTAGGCAGCACTAAGCCTGCCTACGTTGTTCATGCGTTGCTCGTATCGAAGCCTTTTTGATGGCGAGCAACGTAGTTATCTTAGACATGTTAGGGTTAGCATTGTTCTTCATATTACATGCTTTCGTAGTGCAACCCTTGCATGTCTAGCCGCCCTTACACCTATCTTAGGTGTAGGGCGGCACCCCGCTTGATCATAGTTTAGTAGATCCGATCCGTTACGATTACTCCTTGTTCTACAAGGATTAGTTTAATATCTCGCAATAGTTAGGCCTTACAAAGGGGGAGGATCCAGCCGGCACGTAGGGTGTCGTTCGTTGGCCCTAAGCAGGATGTTCCGAGGATCAACCTCGTGTTGGTTTTTAGGCCTTGTTTAGGATCGGCTTACGATCACCGTGCGTGGCCGCGAGGCCCAACCTGGAGTAGGATGATCCGATTATGCGGTGAAAACCCCACATCGTCGTAGATCTCATTAGCTTTACCTTGATCAAGCAGGACCACCATATATTCGGACACCTCGTCCGAATCATGGGTGGATCGGCTCTTTGAGCCGATTCACGAGATAACCTCGAGAGCCGATCGAGGCTCGTATTTAACGTTTACGTGTGTGCCCCGCAGGAAACTAAGCGAGGCATCATCCACACCTTCCTCGACCAGGTATAGGTCAGGTGGCACGCCCTTGTGATAAACATCGGTGCGTGCGACCAGGAGGCTTTGCGGGCCGTCGCTCAGAGGGACTAGGGCCAGCCGCAGCCCTAGTTGTTCCCGGCTCTACGGTGTTGCCCGTCTCTGCCCGCCAGTGGGTTTCTGACGTCAACACATTCTGGCACGCCCGGTGGGACAGCCTTTGACATCCACGACATCGCCATCTACATCCGAGATGGCGGAAGACACTCCGGTCACGTATGCGGATCTTCCTGATGAGCTCAAGAAGAAGCATGACGAGATCAAGGCAACCCTCGAAGCCGAACTCATCGGCTCCTTCCACCGAACCCGCTCCCATGGCGTCAGGTGGAAGGGTTTCACACCTGAAGGCGCGCTCGATGGAGTGGACCTGTCCGCTCCGTCGAAGAACGCACCAGTCGCCGCGGCAGGAGATCAACTACATGGTGGCTCATTCGCTGCACCGCCACTCGAGAGCCCGGTGAACACCTTGGAGCGTGTCGCTCCGCGCGTCGTCCGAGAAATCATGAGTCACCCGTACTCCCGTCGGGACCGGCTCTGGGGACTTTCAAAGGAGAGATGCCGCTCCAGCCCCAGCCGTTCGCATGGGCAGCACCGGAACTGCCGAACTCAGCGGCATATGTCGTCTACAAGGTTGGTGGTGATCCTAGTGACTACCAATTCCTACCTGAGCCGCCTAAGGAGATCCCGCACGGATACACGTGCGCATACGTACCAGACTGCAACGCCTGGGCACTCTCGAACCAGGCTGCAATATCAGCGGCCTCTGGAACGGCAGGAGGAACGTCAGGAACCGATCCCGAGAAGCAATCGTGGCTGGCTAAGTACGCCACCCCGACGAACCTCTAAAGCCCAGCTCCTGCAGTTGGCTTAGAGCCGGAAAAGCAAGCATGGCTGGTTAAGTATGCCACCCCGGCGAATCTTCAGGGTTCGACACCTTCAGCCATCACAGCGGATCAGATTTGTGCAATTCTGAAAGATCAGTTCGGTATGATGCCGAAAAGGAAGGCGTTCGGCTACACCAAGCCGTACCCCAACAGCTACGAACTGATCCCGCTGCCACCTAAATATCGGCTCCCGGACTTCACAAAGTTCAGTGGATCAGACGGGTCCAGCTCCATCGAGCATGTGAGCCGATATTTGGCACAGCTGGGCACGATCTCAGCGTCAGATGAGTTGCGCGTGAGGTTCTTCTCACAGTCCCTCACAGGATCGGCTTTCGGGTGGTACACTTCGCTACCACCGAACTCCATCCAAACTTGGAAGCAGTTGGAAGAGCAGTTCCATGAACAGTACCACCTCGAAGCTTCCGAGTCTAGCATTGCCGATCTAGCACAACTACGTCGAAGCGCGGAGAAACCGTGACGGAATACATCCAGCGCTTCGAGAATCTTAGGAACCGATGCTTTTTGGTTCGTATAAATGAGAAGGAAGCGGTCGAGTTGGCGATAGCAGTGCCTTGCAACACAGCTCAAGGACACGGCCTCCCAAGCAGAATATCCTCGCCGGCGCACATGGTTCGGAAACTTTCAAGCATATGAACAGCGCCACCCGGACTCGTACCAAGACAAGTTCAAGCGTGCAAGTAGCCCCGGTCGATGCGGAGGAAGACGAAGTTCCCGCGGGAGACCAAGAAGTAGCAGTGGCTGAGTGGACTCGGGAGGAACCCCGTGTCCCGCAAATGGGTAAAGCCACCAGTGCCCGCCCGTGGGATTTGATTTTGACGTGACCAAGACCGAGCAAATCTTCGACCTCCTACTCAAGGAGAAGCAGTTGAAGATACCCGAAGGTCTCAAATTCCCCACGGCGCAAGAGCTGAATGGAAAGCCATACCGCAAATGGCATAACTCGCTCTCCCATGCCACCAACGACCGCAGGTGTGGCGTCGCACATCCAAGCGGCGATAGAGAACGTGCGTCTAATTTTCAACCGAGACGCCATGAAGGTCGACACACACCCCTTCCCCGCCGTAAACATGGTGGAGTATGCTTGCCATGCAGTGGTGCCAGCCGGGTTTCTGTGCAATATCAACATGGTAGATCTTGGACACCACGCCGGCAAGGATGGAGATGAGGGCAGCTGCTCTCATAACGAAGAAACAGAGGAAGCCGCTCCACGCGATCGGCTCCGCCAAGACGGCAAGCGCTACGTAACAGAGAGGAGAAGTGAAGAACATAAGATATCAACGACCTCTCTCTGATCACCTCCTCAACAAGTATGTGAGTCAGTACGACCAACGCCGACGGTCCAGCGATGATGATGAAAGCGATCGCCTGGCTAGAAGACATCGTCGGCATAATCGCGATGAGGAGGAGCACGAGCGTTGCGCCAAGGGAAAGGCAAGGGAGAAAGACGACGAGGACAGCAACTGGGATTGTCCCTTCTTCAGGCACTGCTGGGATTCAGGAATGAGCCGATTGCCAACAATCGGCAATTGCCCGTAATGCAACCGAAAAAAGAAGGAGGCAGCCAACGTGTCCGTGTTCGAGCGCTTGGGACCTCTCCCGCCACGAGCAAACGAGCTGAGTCCCCTCGGTTGGAAGATCTCGAAGATTCGGAAGACGAGGGAGAAGAAGAAGAAGACAGGTACCACCGGCCAAGGTGGTGCCCCGACGGACTCAGCCGTTCCCGAAACGCAGGGTTCGGCGATTGCGCGGCCCGGAAGAAGCCGAGAGGTTATACTTGCATACATTGAGGAAGGCAAGGCCTCGATCCGGCTGCGAAGGTTCAGCGAACCCTGGATGAAGAGGGACGTCCACGAAAAATGGAGTGGCGCCCCAAGCAAAGGAAAGCCGATGATAAAACATCGGCTGGCACAAACATGGTGCTAGTTCTCGCCGACGAAGCTCGGTGCTCCACGGTTACACGATACATCCAAGGTGGACGACAACGAGCGCACCAACATGATAAAGTCAGAGATTGGGCTGGTTCTGTCTTCCGGCCTGAACGAGTAGCAAGAGCCCGTCAGGGAGCAAACATGGCGAGGCTGATCCTTGTGATCGGCCCCAAAAATTTATGAAGGAAACTTACAAAACCTTCGTCGAGCAAGCAACGTGGAGGCCGATTCCAGCAATCGGCCAAAAGTATCCTCACCCACCATTCTGCCTGGGTTCAACACATGATCCAACAGAGCCGATACCATCAATTCTCTTGACAGAATCGGCTCGGGGGGGGCACCCAGGTGGATAGAACACGAGGATATGCAATGGAAGCGTCTCATCCTTTGGTGATGGGTATTGGAATGTGGGGGCCGATGCACTAGTCGGCCGTAAAAAAAAAATTGATAAAATTCGAAAATTTTCAAGCACAGCCGATGCAGCAGACATCGACTTAAGGATGTGAAAGCCGATGCATGGCCATCGACTCGAGAGGAATAACTGTCACGATCAGAGGGTCAATGGAGTAGCTTAAGAGCTCGGATTCTCTTTTCAAGAACAATGCCAAGAGCAGCCTGAACGTGTAGATCAGGTCAAGGATGGATCGCATCAGATCCACCACTAGAAAGGAGCCGATCTAGCAGGAAGAACGGAAGAAGCTCGGGGGGCAGTTCACCTTGAAGGCTCTATGCCCTGGGAAGCTGATTTATGTGCAAATCGGCTGGTTCTCGTCTCTGTCTTGCCTTGGGTGAGACTCGGGGGGCAACAGGCCTGGTAGGTGCTCTGTTTTGGAGAGCCGATTGGAGTTACTTCGGCTGTCACTACATCATGATCTTCTCAGAAAGAACTGGGAAGGAAAAGCCGTCGTCTGGTACGAGGTTTGGACCGTGCTGATGCTGCAAGAAAAGGAAGAGACTGGTTTCTCGAATTAGCCGATGGATGGTCATCGGCTGCGGGACTGCAAAACACCACGGTCGAGAAAAACAATAATAGCCCGATTCGTTACTATCGGTCTTGGTGCGGCAAGCGGGAGGATGGAAATTGGATTAATGAAAGGAGAAATTGGAAGAACAATTCTCATTAATTCAAAGGAGCAGCTTTACAAGAAGAGCCGATGGCTCTCAAAAGAGGGATCTAGTGCCTAGTGCACTCGCTATCGCTAGTTCTACTCTACTAGTCGTCGCTGTCCTCATCGTCGCCGTCGTCGAGGTCGTCGGCGCTCGCTCCCAGAAGCTCCTCGCCGCTGCTGCCCGGCCCATCGGCTGGAGCCTCCTCCTCCTCCTCCTCGTCATCATCGTCGTCCTCGCTATCCGCCCAGCCGCGGAAGCGCTTCGTTGGAGGATACCCAATGGAGGCGGAGGAATCATCTTCCTCCTCCTCATCTTCTTCTTCTTCGTCATCATCGTCATCTTCGCTGTCCGCCCACATGCGGGAGCGCTTCTTCGGCGGAAGCTTGGCGGAGGGGGAGACCTTGATCCTCTCCGCTTCTCCTCCCTTCTTCTCCTTGTCAGAGGAGATGGGGAGTGCCCCGGAGCGGAGATCGTCCTCTTCTTTGTTCTTCGGCAACGGTTGGAGGGAGGTGCCCGAGCAGAGGAGGAAGAAGAAGACATGGCTGCAGGAGGGAAGGGTTTTTTGGTTTGGTGAATAGAGCGGAGCAAGGGGACGGAGTGGTGAGCCGTTTGGCACAGATAAATAAAGAGAGTGTGTTGGAGATTTAATGCCATGACGGTTCTCGAGGACATGGTGCCAAAACTGTCAAATCGTGCAGAGAAGTTGGGAAGGCAAGTTGTCATGATGAAGCATGCTGCGACAGTTCCGCTCTGCCATGACACGACCCCTCGGAGGAAAAAGCGAGTGGTTTTGAAATTATCATTACCAAAACCAGGGGGCATGTGTTATCACCAGATTTTGGCTAAATCAGGAGGTGGGCCGCGATCAAGATGGGCTTGGAAGATTACACATGGAAGATCTATGAAGCGGCCTTGCACGGAGAATTTGGGCTAGGTTGCCCATGTATCTTTAATTATAGTAGATTGTATCTAGATTAAAAGTTAGAGTTTATCTCGTGCACTGTTTAGTGCACGCCCACATTAGAAAGTCCGCTGGACTATAAATATGTACCTAGGGTTTATGGAATAAACAACAACCAACGTTCAACCACAAACAAATCTCGGCGCATCGCCAACTCCTTCGTCTCGAGGGTTTCTACCGGTAAGCATCATGCTGCCTAGATCGCATCTTGCGATCTAGGCAGCACAAGCCCGCCTACGTTGTTCATGCGTTGCTCGTACTGAAGCCTTTTTGATGGCGAGCAACGTAGTTATCTTAGACATGTTAGGGTTAGCATTGTTCTTCATATTACATGCTTTCGTAGTGCAACCCTTGCATGTCTAGCCGCCCTTACACCTATCTTAGGTGTAGGGGCGGCACCCCGCTGATCATAGTTTAGTAGATCTGATCCGTTACGATTACTCCTTGTTCTACAAGGATTAGTTTAATATCTGCAATAGTTAGGCCTTACAAAGGGGGAGGATCCAGCGGCACGTAGGGTGTCGTTCGTTGGCCCTAAGCAGGATGTTCCGAGGATCAACCTCGTGTTGGTTTTTAGGCCTTGTTTAGGATCGGCTTACGATCACCGTGCGTGGCCGCGAGGCCCAACCTGGAGTAGGATGATCCGATTATGCGGTGAAAACCCCACATCGTCGTAGATCTCATTAGCTTTACCTTGATCAAGCAGGACCACCATATATTCGGACACCTCGTCTGAATCATGGGTGGATCGGCTCTTTGAGACGATTCACAGGATAACCTGAGAGCCGATCGAGGCTCGTATTTAACGTTTACGTGTGTGCCCTGCAGGAAACTAAGCGAGGCATCATCCACACCTTCCTGACCAGGTATAGGTCAGGTGGCACGCCCTTGTGATAAACATCGGTGCGTGCGACCAGGAGGCTTTGCGGGCCGTCGCTCAGAGGGACTAGGGCCAGCCGCAGCCCTAGTTGTTCCCGGCTCTACGGTGTTGCCCGTCTCTGCCCGCCAGTGGGTTTCTGACGTCAACAAGCATATGTATTATGTAAATTATATCTTACAAGTTGCAAGCCTCATGCATAGTATACTAATAGTGTCCGCACCTTGTCCTAATTAGCTTGGACTACCGGGATCATCGCAATACACATGTTTTAACCAAGTGTCACAAAGGGTACCTCCATGCCGCTCGTACAAAGGTCTAAGGAGAAAGCTCGCATTTTGGATTTCTCGCTTTTGATTATTCTCAACTTAGACATCCATACCAGGACAACATGGACAACAGATAATGGACTCCTCTTTAATGCATAAGCATGTAGCAACAATTAGTGTTCTCATATGAGATTGAGGATATATGTCCAACACCGAAACTTCCACCATGATTCATGGCTTTAGTTAGCGGCCCAATGTTCTTCTCTAACAATATGCATGCTCTAACCATTAAAGTGGTAGATCTCTCTTACTTCAGACAAGACGGACATGCATAGCAACTCACATGATATTCAACAAAGAGTTGATGGCGTCCCCGAAGCATGGTTATCGCACAACAAGCAACTTAATAAGAGATAAAGTGCATAAGTACATATTCAATACCACAATAGTTTTTAAGGCTATTTTGTCCCATGAGCTATATATTGCAAAGGCGAATGATGGAAATTTAAAGGTAGCACTCAATCAATTTACTTTGGAATGGCGGAGAAATACCATGTAGTAGGTAGGTATGGTGGACACAAATGGCATAGTGGTTGGCTCAAGGATTTTGGATGCACGAGAAGTATTCCCTCTCGATACAAGGTTTAGGCTAGCAAGGTTATTTGAAACAAACACAAGGATGAACCGGTGCAGCAAAACTCACATAAAAGACATATTTTAAACATTATAAGATTCTACACCGTCTTCCTTGTTGTTCAAAACTCAATACTAGAAATTATCTAGACTTTAGAGAGACCAAATATGCAAACCAAATTTAGCAAGCTCTACGTGTTTCTTCATTAATGGGTGCAAAGTATATGATGCAAGAGCTTAAACATGAGCACAACAATTGCCAAGTATCAAATTATTCAAGACATTTTAGAATTACTACATGTAGCATTTCCCGATTCCAACCATATAACAATTTAACGAAGAAGATTCAACCTTCGCCATGAATACTATGAGTAAAGCCTAAGGACATATTTGTCCATATGCAACAGCGGAGCGTGTCTCTCTCCCACACAATGAATGCTAGGATCCATTTTATTCAAACAAAACAAAAACAAAAACAAACCGACGCTCCAAGCAAAGCACATAAGATGTGACTGAATAAAAATATAGTTTCAGGGGAGGAACCTGATGATGTTGTCGATGAAGAAGGGGATGCCTTGGGCATCCCCAAGCTTAGATGCTTGAGTCTTCTTAGAATATGCAGGGGTGAACCACCGGGGCATCCCCAAGCTTAGAGCTTTCACTCTCCTTGATCATATTGCATCATTTCCCTCTCTTGATCCTTGAAAACTTCCTCCACACCAAACTCGAAACAACTCATTAGAGGGTTAGTGCATAATAAAAATTAACATGTTCAGAGGTGACATAATCATTTTTAAAACTTCTGGACATTGCATAAAGCTACTGGACATTAATGGATCAAAGAAATTCATCCAACATAGCAAAAGAGGCAATGCGAAATAAAAGGCAGAATCTGTCAAAACAGAACAGTTCAAAAGAAGAATTTTAAAATGGCACCAGACTTGCTCAAATGAAAATGCCCAAATTGAATGAAAGTTGCGTACATATCTGTGGATCACGCACGTAAATTGGCATATTTTTCTGAGCTACCTACAGAGAGGCAGGTCGAAATTCGTGACAGCAAAGAAATCAGTAATCTGCGAGTAATCCAAATCTAGTATGAACCTTACTATCAAAGACTTTACTTGGCACAACAAAACACAAAACTAAGATAAGGAGAGGTTGCTACAGTAGTAAACAACTTCCAAGACTCAAATATAAAACAAAAATACTGTAGTAAAAACATGGGTTGTCTCCCATAAGCGCTTTTCTTTAACGCCTTTCAGCTAGGCGCAGAAAGTGTATATCAAGTATTGTCGAAAGATGATGCATCTTCACCGGGGTTTGGAGTTTTCTCAACCATGCATAGTATATTGGATACATAAGTTTCAGCAGCTCCCTTTTCATTAGTCTTGGGCTTGCTACTCTCATCAAACAAATTTTCAGGAACAAGCCAAGCATAGTTATTTTCTAGCGCTTCATTCATCGCTAGGAGCTTACATGGTATTGGTGCTTTGATCTCCCCACCATCATTAATATTATTAGTGTACCTTACTCTCTCCATGTCCATCTTTTCAAGGATACTAACAAAATTGGTGCAAGAACCAAGCATCTTATATTTAATAAAGACCTTTCTAACCTCTCTTGCTATACTACCAAATTCTCTAAGAAGGGTTTCTAAAACAAAATCTTTCTTTTCCCCTTCTTCCATATCACCGAGCGTAAGAAACATGTGTTGGATTATAGGATTGAGATTAACAAATTTAGTTTCCAACATGCGAACTAAAGCAGCAGCAGCAATTTCATAAGTAGAAGCAAGTTCTACCAAGTGTCTATCTTCAAAATTTTCAACGGTACTAACATGATTGAAAAATTCTTCTATATTATTTCTCCCAACTATAGACCCACGTCCTACCGGTATGTCTTTTACGGTAAAATTAAAAGGAAACATGTTGAACTAAGTAAGTAAATATAAGTAACTATTTTTTTTGTGTTTTTGATATAGAGTGCAAGACAGTAAATAAAGTAAAGCTAGCAACTAATTTTTTTGTGTTTTGATATAATGCAGCAAACAAGAAAGTAAATAAAATAAAGCAAGACAAAAACAAAGTAAAGAGATTGGATTGTGGAGACTCCCCTTGCAGCGTGTCTTGATCTCCCCGGCAACGACGCCAGAAAAAGAGCTTGATGACGTGTAACTCACACGTTCGTTGGGAACCCCAAGAGGAAGGTATGATGCGCACAGCAGCAAGTGTTCCCTCAGAAAGAAACCAAGGTTTATCGAACCAGGAGGAGCCAAGAAGCACGTTGAAGGTTGATGGCGGCGGGATGTAATGCGGCGCAACACCAGGGATTCCGGCGCCAACGTGGAACCTGCACAACACAACCAAAGTACTTTGCCCCAACGAAACGGTGAGGTTGTCAATCTCACCGGCTTGCTGTAACAAAGGATTAACCGTATTGTGTGGAAGATGATTGTTTGCAGAAAACAGTAGAACAAGTATTACAGTAGATTGTATGCGATGTAAAAGAATAGGACCGGGGTCCACAGTTCACTAGAGGTGTCTCTCCCATAAGATAAATAGCATGTTGGGTGAACAAATTACGGTCGGGCAATTGACAAATAGAGAGGGCATGACAATGCACATACATGATATGATGAGTATTGTGAGATTTAATTGGGCATTACGACAAAGTACATGGACCGCTATCCAGCATGCATCTATGCCTAAAAAGTCCACCTTCAGGTTATCATCCGAACCCCTTCCAGTATTAAGTTGCAAAACAACGAGACAATTGCATTAAGTATGGTGCGTAATGTAATCAATAACTACATCCTCGGACATAGCATCAATGTTTTATCCCTAGTGGCAACAACACATCCACAACCTTAGAACTTTACGTCACTTGTCCCAGATTTAATGGAGGCATCAACCCACTATCGAGCATAAATACTCCCTCTTGGAGTTAAGAGTAAAAACTTGGCCGAGCCTCTACTAATAACGGAGAGCATGCAAGATCATAAACAACACATAGGTAATAGATTGATAATCAACATAACATAGTATTCTCTATCCATCGGATCCCGATAAACAAAACATATAGAATTACAGATAGATGATCTTGATCATGTTAGGCAGCTCACAAGATCCGACAATAAAGCACATAAGGAGAACACAACCATCTAGCTACTGCTATGGACCCATAGTCCAGGGGTGAACTACTCACTCATCACTCCGGAGGCGATCATGGCGGTGAAGAGTCCTCCGGGAGATGATTCCCCTCTCCGGCGGGGTGCCGGAGGCGATCTCAGAATCCACCGAGATGGGATTGGCGGCGACGGCGTCTCGGTAAGGTTTTCCGTATCGTGGCTCTCGGTGCTTGGGGTTTCACGACGGAGGCTTTAAGTAGGCGGAAGGGCAACGCGAGGGGCCACACGAGGGCCCCACACGCCGAGGCCGCGCGGCCTAGGGCTGGGCCGCGCCGCCCTGTTGTGGCGGCGCCTCGTGGCCCCACTTCCTTTCCCCCTCGGTCTTCGGAAGCTTCGTGCAAAATAGGACCACTGGGCGTTGATTTCGTCCAATTCCGAGAATATTTCTTTACTAGGATTTACGAAACCAAAAACAGCAGAAAACAACAAGCTGGCTCTTCGGCATCTCGTTAATAGGTTAGTGCCGGAAAATGCATAAATACGACATATAATGTGTATAAAACATGTAGATATCATCAATAATGTGTCATGGAACATAAGAAATTATCGATACGTCGGAGACGTATCAGTGGTTCAGCAAGTACTTAGAAGAAATAAAATATCAGTGGTTCAGCAAGTACTTATGTATGTGATTCTTGTCAACTTGCCAAGAGTCACCAATTACCATATCCTGTGTCTACTAGTGTTTCCACTGCTCCCTTGGAGCAAGTGTTTTCTGATGTATGGGGCCCTGCTCCACTCTCTGTGGGAAAACATGCATACTATGTAAGCTTCATTGATGATTTCAGTAAATTTACTTGGATTTACCTGCTGAAAAAGCGTTCTGATGTTTATCAAGCCTTTCTTAATTATCAACAGTATGTTGAGCGCAAGTTTGATAGGAAAATTATCACTATGCAAACTGATTGGGGGGGCGAGTATGAAAAACTCAATGCCTTCTTTCAAAAAGTTGGTATTTCACATCATGTCTCATGTCCACACACTCATCAACAAAATGGGTCTGCTGAAAGAAAGCACAGACACATTGTGGAAGTTGGTCTTGCATTGCTTGCTAATGCATCCATGCCTCTGAAATTTTGGGATGAAGCCTTTCTCACAGCTACCTTTCTCATTAATATTCTTCCCAGCAAGGTTCTTGATTTTGAGTCCCCCACCGAGCGCCTACTGCATGTCACGCCGAACTATGATGCTCTCCGCACTTTTGGTTGTGCCTGCTGGCCTAACCTTCGCCCATACAATACTCGCAAGCTTGCCTTCCGCTCCAAACGTTGTGTGTTCATTGGCTATAGTCCTCTTCACAAAGGTGGGAAGTGTCTTGATGTGACTACTGGTCGTGTTTACATCT
The DNA here is from genome assembly GCF_022539505.1 of Lolium rigidum. Taxonomy (NCBI): domain Eukaryota; kingdom Viridiplantae; phylum Streptophyta; class Magnoliopsida; order Poales; family Poaceae; genus Lolium; species Lolium rigidum. The sequence goes on from NC_061514.1 coordinate 166,009,954, forward strand.
CTAGGGATGTTGTCTTTGATGAGCGTGTGTTTCCTTTTGCCACTCTCCACCCTAATGCCGGCGCTCGCCTCAAACAAGACATTTTACTTCTTCCCACTTCCACTCCTTTGCACCAAGGGGGTGATGCATGCATTGATGATCATATTGCGCCTATTGTACCTATTACTAACGTGCAGCAGGTTGAAGAGGCAGCAGGAGAAAATCTGGACGAAAACACCGCTGAAAACAGTGCAAACGGTACATCCAATGATGATACACAAACTGCAGAAAACGACGAAAATAGTGCTGAACACGAGGAAGAATATTCCTCTGACGCAACTGATCCCGAGGCAGATCCTCGCTCGCCACCCGGAGCTGATTCTCCCGCGCGATCTCCCTGGTCCCCCGACCGGACTGCCTCCACCAGCGCCACGCGGCAGCCTTGCGCTGGCTCCGCGCCCTGTACCTCAGCACGGCGTGTGCCGGCCACACACCTGTCGCCATCGCTGTCGGCTGGAGGATCTTCTGCGTCCTCCAGTTCTGCAGACAACTCTGTGCCGGACACGTCTGAGGAAGATTCTGCAGCTCCTTCGCCGGTACAAAATGTAACACCGGCTCCACCTCCGGTCCAGCCACGAACACGACTCCAAAAAGGTATAAGACAACCCAAACAATATACTGATGGTACTGTGAGATATGGTATGTTGGCTTCTACAGGTGAACCGCAAAATCTGACAGAAGCCCTTGATGATCCACACTGGCGCAAAGCAATGGAGGAAGAACATAATGCTTTGTTGGAAAACAAGACATGGAGGCTGGTTCCTCCCAGTAAAACCAGAAACTTAATTGACTGTAAATGGGTATATCGTATTAAGAAAAAGGCAGATGGAACAGTGGACAGATACAAGGCTCGTCTTGTGGCCAAAGGATTCAAACAAAGATATGGTATTATTATGAGGACACCTTCAGTCTTGTGGTGAAAATTGCTACTATAAGGATTGTTTTGGCTCTGTCTGTTTCTCGTGGATGGAGCTTGCGACAGCTAGATGTCAAGAACGTGTTTCTTCATGGTGTTCTGGAAGAGGAAGTATACATGAGACAACCTCCAGGTTTTGAGGATCCACGTGCTCCACATTATATATGCAAACTTGACAAAGCTCTTTATGGCCTGAAGCAAGCTCCCCGGGCTTGGTATGCTCGGTTAAGTGCAAAGCTCTGCAGACTTGGTTTCATACCTTCCAAGGCTGGTACTTCACTATTCCTTTACAACAAGTCAGGTATAACCATTTTTATGTTGATATATGTTGATGATATAATTGTCACGAGTCCTTCAGATGATGCCATTGGTGCTCTGTTACGAGATCTCAATAAAGATTTCGCCATAAAGGACCTAGGTGACTTGCATTTCTTTCTTGGTATTGAGGTAAAGAAAATACAAAATGGATTATTGTTGACACAGGGAAAGTATGCTTCAGAGTTGCTTGACAGGGTTGGTATGCGTGATTGCAAGTCAGCACCGACTCCTCTGTCACCTACAGAACCCTTATGTCTCACTGGAGGTACACCTTTGGGTCCAGATGATAACACTCAATATAGAAGCATTGTTGGAGCATTACAGTACTTGACTTTGACACGTCCAGATTTAGCATTCTCTGTTAATAAAGTCCGTCAATATCTTCATGCTCCAACCACTGAACACTGGACAGCAGTAAAACGCATACTTCGGTATGTGAAGGACACTTTACATGTTGGGATCACTTTTACCAGATCTCGCTCTATGCTCCTTAGTGCCTTTTCAGATGCAGATTGGGCAGGATCACTTGATGATAGACGTTCCACTGGTGGATTTGCTATATTTGTTGGATCTAACCTGGTGTCTTGGAGTGCCAGAAAACAAGCTACAGTTTCCAGGTCTAGTACTGAAACTGAATACAAGGCCTTGGCAAATGCTACAACTGAGTTGATATGGGTTGAAGCTCTACTGCGTGAGCTAGGCGTAAAACTGAAGGAAAAACCGTGTCTTTGGTGTGACAACTTGGGTGCTACCTATTTGTCAGTTAATCCTGTGTTTCATGCTCGCACTAAACACATTGAGATTGATTTTCATTTTGTCAGAGAACGAGTTGCAGACAATTTGCTAAATATCAAGTTCATATCAAGCAAAGATCAAGTTGCAGATGGTTTCGCCAAGGCACTTCCAGTAAGAAAGTTAGATGAGTTTAAGCGTAATCTCAACCTTGTTCAAGGTTCAGATTAAGGGGATGTGTTAGATTATGTATAGGTTACTTTCTGTCTTTATACCGTATACCATACGTCTTGTGTATGGATACCCCTGATGTACTCATATGCCTATATATATCAACACGTAACCGGTACGAGCCTAAGTACCGTTCAAGCCAAAACATTAACATTGTAGACACAGGTAATACAAGAGATGGATTGTCTCTAAAAACCTTCTACATTGTATTCGCGGATTCTGTTCGACGCAGAATTCTCCCAATTTCCTGAACCTCCTGAACCGTAAAGAGATAATAACTCTACTAATTTTCCGGATTGC
>NC_061514.1:166012589-166059328 GCF_022539505.1 Lolium rigidum
CCGGTACTACCTCCGGCAGGCCCATTGGGGATGCCTATGTCAGAGTGTGTCCTATATATTTGTGGTTAGTCTAACCATGTTGGACCCAATGAGTTTGGGGACCAAGATGTACTTGAATGTTGTTTTAGGTACATTGGAGATGCAATGGAGGCTTGCCTCATTTATAAGGAAGGTGTTGTCACCATATGAGAATTGGAGACAAGCTAGGATGATCGATGAACTCTTATCTACTACATCAAGCCATTGCTATCTCGGTAACAAGTATCTTATTCATGCATACTCATATAGCATCCAACCTCTTGTAAGTTGCATCTTGGCATAAAGTTCTTTATTTTGAAATTATTGCGGTTATTGAAAATCCTTTTAAATAAAACTTCTTATTGTACATTTGAGTAATTTGAGAAGATGCATACATTGGGGATATATAAAAATCATTTTTATGATTCACCTACCCAAATATGCCCTCTAGCAATTTGTTGCATACCAATTCCTCAAAGAACTCTTATGTGCAATTTTGATAAAATTGCGAAATAAATCTCTATTTGTGATACTTGTTGCCTCTCACAAAACATTCCAACTAGCTTTACTTCCCTTATTGTTAGTTGTGATGTTTTTGAGATTTAACTTGGTTGAAGTTCATTCATATACCATAAGTGAAAATTGGAGCCATAGGCTATATATGCTTCTTAAGCAAACATCCTTTGGTATATTTTATGACTTCATCTTGGATATCTTGTCTTATCTATTTTGTTAACCTCTTGTGTGTGCATGTTTCTTTATGGATCACTTTGTCCACTTTAGAAACTCATATACATAAGAGCGTTAATCCATCACCTTGATATCCTTGTTCTTTGCCGACCATCTTTTATCCCTTTGTTTTTAGTGGTGTTGGTAAAGAAGATTTATGAGTGCTTGGTTTATTTGTTTTTCTTCATGCACTCATATCTCGTAATTGTTGGACTCAAGTTATTCTTGATAAGCATATTATCTTTATCTTGGTTGTGTTCTAAATGATATAGAGGGAGTAAGGATTACATGTTTGTGCATATTGTAATCAAATGCAAACACTATAAATTATGCACGAACCTTGGGGAGCTTCCTTATTTTATTCAAAGCACTATATCTCTCTTATCATGATATCTTTGTTTGTCCAATTGGATCTTTGGTTGCTTGCTTTATTTGTGAAAACTTTCTTATGGGGAGCTTCCTTATTTTATTCAAAGCACTATATCTCTCTTATCATGTTATTCTTATGCAATCTTTGATCCTCAATATAGTTTGACTTCCTTCAAGTATTCATCATTGGATATGTGCATTTGATTCCACTCAAATTATGAGAAGTGCACACTTTGGGGAGGATCTCACATTATATTGGCTTTCTAAATTTTTCACCCATTTTGGCACTCGATGCCAATGGGGAGAAGTTTAGAGGGTTTAAGGGAATGGTTTTATACTTAAGTTTGGTTTGTGCTTAAGTGTTTTGCCTCTCATGCATTCCATATTTATATGTCTTGCATGGTTGTGTATATATAGTGGAAATTGTCCCAAAGGTAATCTTGACAATGTACGCAATGAATTCATGTTCATCACACGTGCATACATTGTGGGGGAGTTTGCTCTATATATATTGGTTCTACTCACATCCCTCGCATTAGTTGTAGTTGTGTGAGTAGAGTTGGTTTTGATATGGATAGTAGCTTTGTGTTACTTTACCATATCAAATACAACCTCTTGTATACAGCTTATTCCCGGATAAGTTGCGTACTTGTCTCTAATATTCATTATATAAACCCTCTTATTGTGGTTGTCATCAATTACCAAAATGGGGGAGATTGTAAGGGTATATTGCCCCTATGTGTGGTTTTGGTAATTAATGACAATCCCTATGGACTAATGTTTTCATTGAGTTTATATGAAAGAATATTCCATAGGTACTACTTGTATTCCATGTGTTGGATTCAAGTATGGATGCCATGAAGATAAAGATACACCTTGTGTATTGGCATCAAGATCATTGATTTAAAGATATATATGTGATATGATCAAGAAGAAGAAATGAAGATGGAGTTCTTATGTGGAACTCAATATTAGCCATACACTATCTTATGTGATAAGCAATGGATGATCAAGATCTTGAGAGCTTGATTCCAAGTGAAGAATTCTTTATACACCTCAAGATAGTATGATAGAATATGAGAAGATACAAGGTTGAGTCGGGCAAGTTCAAGATGAGAATCTCAAGTGGATCACATGCTTGAAGCTTGTCGTCCATTTGGTGATATTGGACTTGTGAAGATGTGCATCAATGGAGCTTTCCCATCATGGTGTATGTGGGAGCATTTGTGAGTCTTCACGAAGCAACGGTGATCAAGTTGAGGCATTCCGGCTTGAGTGGAGCTTGAAGAGCTATCATCAAGATCAAGCGGGATGCGCAAGGAAAATGTATGGTCTTGCTAGGTTTTCCTTTTTACCGGTCTCAAGGTGGTTGATGGGAGACCGGATTATAGGATAGATAGCCGCACTATTAAGGGGAGCTTTCGGTTGGGTAACTTGATTACATCGTCTTAGAGAGCTCAATCCTTTGCATACTTTGCATATCTTTATTGGTTCTTGGTATTTCTCTATGTGAGGTTCTTGAGCTTGTTGCTAGCTTTACAACAAGCCCAAGTTCATCGAAAATGGAATTCGCATGCATCGTCTATTGCGTTTTCAAGTTTGGGTGATTTTACCGGTTATTCATGATAAAAGGTTCTACCTTTTATATTCATGATAAAATCCCCTCCTACAGATTCTTCTGTTTTCACTTTCTATAGGATAGCATTTGTTGTTATCTTTCAAACAAAATTGGTTTCATTCGAATCGGAGTTTGGGGGCATTCGCTATTAAAGAAAAGGGAAAAATGAGAAAAGAATAAAAAGATAAGAAAAAGAAAAGGGGAGGGGCAGCCGGCCGGCCGACTGGCCTGCCGGCCCACACGCAGGCCCACCCGGCCGAGACCGGCCCGTGCGCTGACGCCAGCCGGGCGTCTTCCTGAGGCGCCCCCGACCTGGTCCGGCCCAGGAGCCGGCCGCCGACCGGCCCACCCGGCGCCATCCCCGGCCCAGTCGGACGCCCCGCTGGCCCACCCATTGCCGCGTCACCCACGCGGCTGCTACCGCCCGCGCGTGGCTGGGCCACCTTGCCGCCCAGTGCGGCGCACCGCCCCGCCCGGTTGCTGGGCCGGCCCGACCGGGACCCCTGCTGGCCTCCTCAGCGCCCAGTCCGGTCGACCGGCCTGGCAGCCGGCTGGGCCAATTTTTCTGCCCGTTTTTCCTGCAGTTTTCTCTGTCTTTTCCTGGAAGGAAAAGAGTACGTCTGAAACTTGCCGCCCTAAATCAAAGTATCGTTATATCATCAAGCAACAAAGGAAAAAGAAAGCTAGAGGGTTTATTGTCCCAATTACAAGAATTAGCATTAGAAAAAAAAAACCTAGCTAGTATGGTCTAAGAAAAAGAAATCTGTTGGTTTTCTTGAATGCGCTTACTCTTGATTCAGGTGTCCGTACCATGACCCTACATATTTTAACAACATCCACTTTCATATTTGTTTGCAGGATTTCCGTATACTCTTTTGCTCCACAAAAAATATAAAAACAAATATTCACTTTGTTTTCAATCCCTACCTAGTACGGTCTAAAAGTATCTCCAACAGTTGATCCCTACCTAGTACGATCTAAAAGCATCTCCAACAGTCACGCTGCAACGCGTTCACATGAGACCATATTCACCTTCATCAGATAAAACTAGTTGTTTTTACGTGTAATTTGTACCACGCGCTCTTTCTAGCGCGGTAGATATAATGCACGAGATAGCGTTTTTGCTCCGAGCTCTATTTTACAGCGCCGGTTGCAACACCTATTGAAGCATTAATTTGGCCTCCCCGTGCTAAACTAGTCGCTTTTGATGCTCTAATCGTAGTTATACTCTTAGGAAAATTGGCATCTACTATTTGATACAGACATACAATATGGACATCTCAATGAAATAACTAAGTGGTTACTCTAATTTACATTGAATCTAGAGGTCATCTCATGCCTATATATACAACGCTCGTGGCTTACCTTGGACGAGATGACGCACCTAGCATCTCAACTCTAAACAGAAAAAGGAATAGAACTAACACCTTAAACTTTAAGTGAAGGTGTGAACATGGAAACGAGCTGCGGCCGTATTAAAGCTACAGATGTGGGGAAGGCAACAGCAATGCCCCAGGGCGTGACTACATGAAACTGAAGTCTCTCTGGTTAGTGAGGCCGTGGCAACGTTGCTTATTTTTTCACACCTTTTGACCTTTCTTGGCAGCGTTCAATTTCTCCAGCAACTCTTGTATGGTGGAAGATGCTTCCTGCCAAAGAAAAACAAAGTATACTGGGAGATGAGATCATATGGTACTGCAATGTGGTAAACAGAGAAGTGATTTGTCTCAACTCACCTTTAGCTTCTCTTTTAGATTTTCCTCCTCTTCATCCCGCCGACTTCTTTCTTCTGAAAAGATATCGATCAGTGCTTCTTGTTCCTTATTTGCAGTTTCAAGTTGTCTCTCCAAATCCTCCACCTGGAAAATGAAGGTTAGAGCCTGATAATATAAACTAATAACCAGATTGAATTCCTATGGGGAATACGGGAACATGGTAAGTATGCTTGTTTATAGAAGCATCATGTAACCATTTGCCATGCCATGGATTGAGATAATACATAAGACTGGGCAATTGGTTGATGTAGCAAGTCACAGATAGCATCTCATAATGCTAGATAGGTACTCGTCAAACACAAAACAAAAACAAAAAACTAATGAACAAGAAATGGACTGGGAATTTAGGATTCACCCAGTGGAAGACAAAACAGTAAATGTATTAATCAAGCTAACTAAAAAGATCTAAATGTACTGGAGGATTAAGCAAGTAGAATAAAATACAACATTAGGCGGAGTAGTGCTAAGAGTTGCAACAGAAAACTCTTGTCCAGCTGCCAGTGGTAACACAAAATGATTTGTATGGTTGTCTGCATTAGTATTAGATTATTTAAATAGTTTGTATTTATTTTGGAGAAAAAATCATAACTACTGCAACATAACAGCATCAAGATGTTCCATATAAATTGGAAACAAAGATGGCAACAACATGGGTTGCATAAGTAGCAGACAGTTCAAAACTTTAGGTTTACATGTGACAAGACATAAGCTCGTACCCTCTCTGTCAAAGATTTGATCTTGTCCTGTTCCATAATCAGCTCTTGTGACATTGACTCTTCCACACTCGATAACCTGACAGAAGAGCAGCATATGGCACCTTATTGTAACCTCTAGAAAAGATGTATCATACTCCTTCCACCTCGTAAAGGATGTCTTAGATTTGTCTAAATTTGTAGTATCTAAATACATCAAAATATAGAAAAATCTAGGACATCATTTATGGGATGGAGGGAGTAGTAAAGGTTGCAACTACAGATACTTGCAGAAACCATGACAGCAAAATACCACGTTCACATAAACTTGAACACTAAAAGCGAGGCGAGCCAAGTTTAGCATACACAAACTTTGGACTGTTACTAGCATGTCTTGGGGTTTCTGCCAAACTCTGTGCAAACGGATAAGCCTGTGATTACTTTATTTGTCATCAAGAACTCTGTCCTATTATTCTATACCTAAAAGTTCCAGTGTAGGATTAGACAGACCATTCTATCTCATATTATGTACACTTAAACTGACCACTTTACACTTTCGTTAAATTTATTTTGTAAGTATGTCTCACGAAATTAAATTTCTACCTTTTTTGCGGAACAGATTAAATTACTAAATCATCGTCTTAATCTTCTATAAATAGACAGTGCTCTTCTTGTTTCGACATCACAAAAGGTAAGTAATGAAGATTCATTTTCTGTTGTCTTGTATTTCAATTCCAGTATGCTGTCTAGAGTCCAGATTCTAGTTCTTGTTGCTGATGTTAGCCAGTGAATCCTTAAAAATACTTATAAAAAGGTAGGCCCACTCCCTCAGCAGTTGCATAACATGAAGTGCCGCAAGAAAATGACAGTCAGAAGCATTCTAAGTTCTCAACATCAGTTTCACCGATTCTCAAATATTATCATAAAGTTGTACACATCGAGGAACTATTATTGCACTACTGGCCCTCTGATGATAACATGAGAAGTAGCCAAAGCCCTGCTGATATTTACCTTTCCTTTAAAGATGAGTTTTCATCCCTCAATTGCTTGATAGTTTCAAGATCATCAATGGAATGTCCATCACCATTGCTTCTTGCATTTTGTTCCTGTGGAGCAAACATATGTTACAACAACAACAACATCAAAGCCTTTTTCCCAAGCAAGTTGGGGTAGGCTAGATATGAAACCCAACAGAAATAAAAGGAAGCCAAAACTGGGGCAAACATGTTTAAGATATATCAAAAAAAACTCTTGACAAAAAAGTTAAGATCATCAACAACATCCACATGCAATATACTGAAGCATATATGCACATTATACAACAGTAACTACAAAAAAAAAATGTAGCATGCAAATGGCGCATGAGCATTCTACATATAAAACAGGTAACCAATGTAATTTTCAGAGCCAGTGAAAAATGGAAGCATATAACTACATCATGCAATAGTAATTACAAAACAACTGAAGCATGCAGGTAACAGGTGTATTACATGTAATTTTGAATGTCAATCTGCAAACAACCATTTCACTTCACCACTAATACTATGTAATAACTCTAGTTTGACGTGTTTACTATTATGGTAGCTAGTGCTCATCCCAGATTTGTCATCCAGCCTGAATAGCAGAAATTCTACTACAATACTATTAGCAGTGAGAAAAATGGACCACCCAAGATTATCAGCCCCAACACTAACTGTTCAGTGCAAATTACCAACTCCAAAAGAAAACCCACATTTCCTTCACAAATCAAACAGAAGTAAATGCTGAAAAGAAATACCATAGATCACAGAGTAATAAAGATGATAAGCAGTATTAAATATTGTAACAGAAGCACGTTTATCAGAGCTGTGTGCATGATTATGGAGGAAAAGGCAGTGTAGTGTGAATGGAGTAAGAAAGTCACTGTAGCATAACATGATCCGGTAACTCATGTAAACAAATGCAGACCCAAGAAATTAGAAGTTAACACTAGAAACACCAGCACAAGAAGAATTACCACCAACTGAGATTTTGTTATGCTTCGCTCTTTTTCAGTTGATCCATTGGACGGAGGTGTTGCCATACTAGTATTCCCATTCTGGAAATATTTTCTATGTGCATTCAGGATATGAGCTTTTGAACTCAATGACGGCGTGCCAACGAACTCAGAATCACTGTCATCACTTGTGTCTGATAGCCCATGCAGTATTGATTTCGTGGATCGCTTAGTCCTAGCAGACTTCTCAGCTTGCTGAATACTATAAGGTGTGCTTAATTTCCTGTTCGTTTTACTCGATCCTTTACCAGTGTTGCGCTGTTTTGGATAGCCTTTCCCAGAATGACCAGGTGATGATTGCGGTCCTAGCGGGCCTTCAGGAGAGTTTTCTGCCAAAATGAAAAGGCAGCATTGATCAAGAAAATAGATAATTACCTAAAGAGATAATAAGTACTGAAGTTATGGTACCGCCACCTCGTCCGCGCTAAAAAAAATGCAGCCAATTATATGATTTGGATGCTAGCATCATCTTATACATATAACTTTGGCATAAAATCGTTTTTATTCCTCCCTTGCCGCTACACAAACTACCAATGGATTGGACCATGCATGTCACTGTTAGATGGCCTTACTACTATTTTAGATGTCACCGTCAGATTCCATAAAGTATGAGTGAATTTTTTAGCCTTCTTGGTGTACATGACAGAGATATTACAGAGCAGACGTAATAATAATTAGCGGAAAATATTTATAGCATCATATTATGAAAACAGACTTCACAGAAAATTCATTTTTATCAACAGCTGATCATTCCAACAGCTGATCATAAATCTGATCATTCCATTACCTTCTCCTGTTTCAGAACTTCTGAAAGAGCGTGCCCCAACATATCCGATCCTATGAGCATTTCCTGACCTATGAGAGAAAAGGGTGAGATGAGTGAAAAACTGAAAATTATAAGCATACTTCGAACTAATTTGTAAGCCACAATGAAACTGTCGCTATACCAATTGACAATCAAGAGAATGGTAATAAAACAAAGTAACAAACCAGTAATCCTTCTGCATTTGAATTAAACGTGCTTCAAGTCTTGCTAGAAGAGTTGTGCGCTCAAAGTCCTGCTTATCATGAGCTGGCTCTATGAAGTTAGCCTCAAGTACACCTGCAGATTAAATTGATTATTTCTCGAGCTGCTAAAAGACAGAAAAGATATCAAAAGACCAGAGCCACCTACCAATAACACCACGCCCACCACTTCCGGCAGCAGTCCACACTCTCCAGAAAGGCTAGAAGAAACAAATAAAATATTATGTGATGATAAAACGATCCACCAATATAAACTTAAAAGCCCTAGAGCAAGAATACTTTCTAAGGGGTTCATAAAGGTCAATAACGTATCTAAGACCAACCAATTACTAGTATACTTGAAAATGAACAGACTAACAGTAACAGCACAAAGGAAGAAACATCGGCTGCTAATCAAGCATAAAAGTATGATCTACGAGACCCACCAGCAGTCAATATGTGACAAATAAATTAGAAGTCTGATAAAACAACAATTAAAAAAGAGATGAACTTATATGATCTCAATCAAGAAAAAAAATACACATAGAAAGGGACCTTTATCAGACGGTTCCTGTGATATACGTTAAACCCTTGGACGTCAACATGATGTTTTGCATCTTTTACAAAGCCAATTGTCACATCAGCTACCATCTGGGATGAAGAAGATCAAATTTTGGTGAGTAATGATCTACTGATACATCATCAGTATTCGGGGAAAAAAAAGTCTAAAGAGGTTATAGTCTACTACATTTGAATCTTTTGGAAGTCCATTAGTTGCAACCGGCCTGTATGTAACCTCTTTCTTCAGCATCATGTCAGTCACAATGTTATGGTGCTCAATCTCTTTTCCACGTAATATCATTTGGAAAGCATCTGGAACTCTAAGATACAAGATAGATGCATAACTCTGCACATGGAGATTACACAAGTCATACTCAGCAGCACGTCTAGCATCACATACTAGCAAAAGAATAAAGTAAGAACATAATCAAAATAATTCACTGAGATATATCTAGTCCCTAACACAAGAGAAAGTCGCGAACGGAGCAATTTCCATGTTGCAAGAGAGCCTTTACAAGCATTAGGTACTTAACAAAAATCACACAAATCGACAGCTCAGCAAGCTCATGAGGTAATCTTGATGAGATTTAAAAGATTCAGCTCCTACCGAGAGTAGCTATTTCTATCCAGTTTCATAGCAAGCAGCAGTTATCACTTATCAGTTTTGTCAGTACATCAACAATGCCCTGGGACCCGAGGTCGCAAACGTTTCAATGCAATTACAAAAAAAAAAAAAAAAAAATCAGAATCTGCTATCGAAATCCCAAACGTTCCAATGCAATTATCTCCTATCAGATATTGCTCAATCTGAAAACTGAGATACTATAATGGCCAAAACAAAGTTCTCACAATTCGAGTAACATCATAAGAATACATATCAACCATAAGTCATTTCAACAGATCACTGCGAGCTTACCCTCAATGAATGCCTATATGTGAGGAAGTGCTTGGAGTTTGGAAAACGCTTTGCCATCTCGATATTCTTCTCATCACGGTTACCACCTCTGAGTTGAATATCCTGTCCTCCCAAATATCATTAGAAACCATAGTTTACTGATTAACTAAAACATGGTGGCACAGTGTTAGTTGTTAAAACTTACATTTACATCAGCGTCAAAATCAAGCTCCAAATCTCCTTGGTCATCTTCCCAAAGATTGTAAATGATAACTCGAGTCCCCTGTTCCTTTATAGAACTAAACTGCAAAAGTAATGTACAGAAACTTTTAACACAGATAATCTTAGTATCCTTGCACAAAATATGACATGCTGTATGTTTTCTATATTAGAAGGAAAGTAGAACATATATAATCTTAGTATCCTTACACAAATCTCATCAGACGTACCAAATTTGATAATGTTCTGCTTGTCAGCAAGCATATTAAGAGTTTTTTTATTTTAAACTGACAGCTATTTGACGATTTTTTGGTTTTGCAACACAGATCGTGAAAAATAGGGTGTCGGTTGTTGTGTCAAAATACGTATGTGATGCATCATATGCTATACCTGTTCAAGTAATTCTGCTTCAGTTCTATAGGGCGACCATGCAATGATAGTCTGTAGGCTTGTATTCCAATCAGTAAATGTACTCCGCAGCTGTCTTGTCCAATTCAGCTCATTTTTTTGATAATCAATCTGCAAAGTTTCCACAAACATTGGCAAATTTAGAATGAAGACATTAAACACTTGACGTAATAGAATTCCAGTTAATTAATCTTCATAAAAAAACTGCAACCAATAAACATAACTCCTTTTTAAAATAAGCATTCTTAAGAAGACGATAAAACGTACATGATACATTAGACTAAACATTTTGAATAAGAAATGGTCTTACCATTGGAACAACAATATCCTCTTTACCGGTGCTCCTCAGAAAGGTATAGGATAGCATGCCAATGCTTTGTGTAGGCCTTCATGTCAATAAAAAAGAAAAGTCTCAGTTTCTTGGTAAGGAAAATAACAAATGTATAGGAACATAAAGTAATTTTTATAAGTGGGACTAATTTACAATGTTATACATAGTATATTACGAGAATCCTAATTGCTAAATCACAAACTATGTCATCTCACTGTGATATACACATCTACTCCATCCTTTCTTCCAATTCAGTCTTATTTTAACTTCTCACCATTTCCAAGATAAAATTTTAACCGATGATTCGCATCATAGTATGCTAGTATTACAAATTTTAGTAGTCAATATGCTAAACACTTCGAGTGATGAGGGAACAACACAAGGAAGTCTTGCATTGCAGTTGCATTTAGATTTATATATGGCTATGTCTATACACTAACACCAGGAAATATTGATTTTTATCTGGTATCTAAATTGAACAGATCTGATTAATTTCTAGTGGATCACATTACCACAAATATGAAGTATCTACGTAACTCTCTACCCAAAGATACTTTGGTAGTTCGGAGATGTTGCACAATACTCATGGTAACAACCATCTTCTAGTGATAATTCCTACTGTGATGGTCAAAGACTGAAGATACAGTGCAACACAACCTTTTGCCTTTTTCTCCACGACTACGGGAGAAGACTAGAACATCAGCACCAAGTCTCATTGTACTTGTCTTGAAACCATTTCCATCTGAAAGACAGCAGCAAAGCAAGGGAATTGAATGCTTCATAGTTTTACCCGCATACCAAAATATAATTTTGATGTATCAACTGAATATATTAAAGATAATTTACTCTTCCAACTTACATTGTCCAATGGTATTTGCAACTTGGCTCTTGGCCGAATAACCCAAGGACATGCACTGCCGCAATTTATCAGGGTCCATTCCACCACCATTATCTAGGCAATAGTATAAAAAATACCAGTGTAAGTATGTAGAATTCTGTCACCGCTACCCATTCGTAGTTCCATTGTAAACTTTCTATCGTATCAAGCTAATGCACAATAAAGTAGAAATAACATTAGCTCATTAACTGAATCGTATTGATACAGGAGCTGATGTAATAAGAGTCATATGAACCTGTAAGGTTGTCTGACTATTTATTCCATTAGATTTTATTTCGTAACTTCTCTAACCTAAATCTGGTTCGTGGATCAAATAAATGGTAAAGGAAAATGTAGCATAGCATAGAATGTCATGTATTTAACATATGATGACATGATAAACAAGGACATCCTATACAAGAATCTTGCATAGTGATAATCCGTATAACATGCCATGTAGATACAAGTATACAGCAAATTAATTTCGAGATAGAGGTGAAAAGAATCTTGCATGGTGATACTCTATACAACATACTTAACTGAGACAATAATAATTGTTTGGGATGGTCAGGCAGTTTTCTCTTAGTTTAAACAAGCATTAAGTTGTCATACAAGATAATGTTCAGTTCTAGCATGAGTTCAGCGGGACATGTTTCTTTTGGTAACTTGATTTAGGTAAACTTATTCTTATTATCAATACATTTTCTACTCAGGCAACAAGAACCAAAGTATATGTCATCATCAGTATAATAATGTAAGTGAACAGAAATCTTTGCACCTTCAACAAGGAGCATTCTTGTTTTGTCTTTACTGTTCTCTAACATGTCAATATTCACAAAGGTAGCTCCATTTCTAACCTAAAAAAGAAACAGCTGATCAGTAAAATACATGGATTTGATTCGACAAACTATAATAAGAACTTATATCTTCTCTAGCTTACTTCATCGAGTGAGTTGTCCAGAAGCTCAGCCAAAGCTGTAACATCAACCAAAGTGCATATTAGCCAATTGACATGACCAAAGATTGGAGGATGATATGAACAAACAGTGCATTGCTGATTGGTGCGTCTGATTCAGCAATCATGTGAAGAAACAAGATAGGAACAAGGTGAGCTGAAGGTGAAGACCATACCCCCTAGCGCCCATTTGTGGCTTGTCGCATTTGAGTGCAAGAATTTAGGATGTACACGGACATGTTCCAGTCCAGATGCTGAAATAAGTAGGTGAGAACACACAAAATAAGACATATGTACGAATCAAATAAATTAGACATATAAAGACTGATACGACCATGCATGTTAACATTTTTTAAAGTGAAGGGAAAAGGTAAAAAGTGCCCAAGGAATATGTTTCCTTCGATTCGACAAATCTCATCCCTACTGAAACACATAAGTTTCTAAGATAATAACAGATATGCCAACTGAACTGCTATCTTTCCTTAGGAAGTCCACAAGAACAGTCGGGAATTGTAAGTCGTACATGATTGAGATGAGAACCTTTACAGCCGGAACAATTAGGAGTATATTCTGTCCTCTCACTTCACACAATTAATGCGCTTGATTTGGGAAGCACCAGCACAAAACTATACGGATGTACAGTATATGGTCCATTAGTTCATCAAGACCAATGTTCAAGGATGTTGGCATTTATCTATAAACATAAGCCAGCCAGAATACTCTGGTAGCGGTAAGAAATACTACTGTAGTTTACAATGTAATCATGGATAGGCGCATCAAGCATTTACTCTGCTAAAAGTAGTCTTGGTCTTGTCGAAAGTGATTCCCATTCTTACAAGGATCCACTCCTAGCTGACATTCATAAGGGGAGGGTTTATTGCTGCTGCCTTGCTGTTATACTATTTGTAAATATTCCCCATTATAAACGCACACAAATTGTTGCAGGAATCTCAGGTATCAGAATGTGTGAGATTCATCATTGGCGAAGAGCCAAACAGGTCGGATTCCTGAAGCATTCGTGCAGCAATCGACCTTGGGCATGAATACATGCACAAAATAACAAGAAGGGGAAAACAACAACACAACAGCCAACCGCAAATCAAGAAATGAGAAGAGGACAGCGGCTTGACACGAGACGGTGAGACGAAAACAAATAAACACATACCAGAAGGCGGCGGCTCCCCATCCCCGGCGGGCTTCCCGTCGTAGTCCCCGGCCTTCCAGAACTGCTTGGTGGCGCTCCTCGAGGGCGGCGGCGAGGGCGTGGGCGTGGGCGGCGCGGGCAGCAGATCGAGGAAGCCCGGCGGCACGTCCGCGGGCGCGGCGGAAACCCTAGCGCGCTTCCCTCCGCCGCTGCCCTCCGCCGCCAGGCGCGCCCTCTTGGCGCCGGCGCCGGCGTCCGAGTCGGAGTCGCTGCTGCTGAGCTCGATCAGTTGCGCGGGGGCGGCCGATCCGCCGCCGCCGCCGCGGGCCGCGGCGGTCGCCGGCGGCGGCGGCGCGGGGCGGTCCTCGGGCGCTTCGGTTTTCACCACGCGTGGCTTCATGGGCGGAATCGGCGGAGAGGGACTGCTCCGTAAAAACTGGTTTCCTTTGCTCATAAATTTGTCGTCTTTTTTTTTGGGCCTTTTCATCGGCGAGTGGGCTTTATCTGCAGTGCTGACCATCATCGGGATGGTACGTGACTTCAGCGCTGTCGATGACAACTGGGTCCCGGAGAATTAAGCTCCTCCGTGGGGACCACCTGTCAGTATAGGTGTAGTAACTTGGCGAGTAAATTTAAGCGGGATGTGCGGTGTAAATGTAGCCGGGAAGGAACGGGGTACGTATCCGTTCTTGTCAGCTCATCGCCTACACCTGTTTTGCTCGTGTCATTACCGGACGACGTGGCCAGACTTGCAGGGGTGGCAGCGTGAGTAGTCAGTGGCCATGAGTGATGGTGTTGCCATGCGGCGTGCAGCTGGAAATCACCTCCTCCACTTGCAGCAAA
Organism: Lolium rigidum; assembly: GCF_022539505.1. NCBI lineage: Eukaryota > Viridiplantae > Streptophyta > Magnoliopsida > Poales > Poaceae > Lolium > Lolium rigidum. The sequence continues at coordinate 166,027,064 of NC_061514.1, forward strand.
TGGAGGACATTTATGTGCTTGGCTGGTAGTGGCATTTCCATAGGGCATCTCCAGCGGCACCACGCATTTCAGACGTCCAAAATGTCCGTTTGCGTCGCGCGGCGGACGCGAGATAGACCGTTTTTGTCCGCGCGTCCGTTTGCACCCTGGGTGGCTCCAGCGGCGCGACGCATTTTCGCGTTTGCATCAAATATGAAGTTTTGAAACAACAAATAGGATTTCAACGAAGTCATAGTTATTACATTTAAATTTTGAAAAGTCTACATGAAAATAAGATACTAGTCCTCTAGGCATGATATTCATGGCCAGCCATGGTCCATTGATGCTCAATCAGATCCGTCTGCAGCTATTTGGAGACGGTATCGTTTGTGACTTCTACATTCATATGTAGATAGTCCTCCCAAGTAGAAGCTCCAGGAATTGGCGCAACCAACTCACCTTGGAATTCCCACGGGTTCTCATTGCGGCCATCAGGACGCTCGTTCTCAACGATCATGTTGTGCATGATCACGCAGTATGTCATCACCTCATGCATGGTCTTCAGCGACCATGTTCTTGCCGGGTGACGGACAATTGCCCACCGAGCTTGGAGCACACCAAATCCACGCTCCACATCTTTCCTGCAAGCCTCTTGCATCTTGGCAAACCTCCTCGTCTTCTCGGAGTTTGGATTACGGACGATCTTCACCAATGTGGCCCGGTCGGGGTAGATGCCATCGGCAAGATAATATGGCTTGTCATATGCATTTCCATTGATCTCATAGCTCACCCGGGAGCTTTGCCTTGCATGAGCCTTTCGAAAACCGGTGATCGGTGCAACACATTGATATCATTGTTGGAACCGGCCATGCCAAAGAATTAATGCCAAATCCATAAATCTTGAGATATGACGGCTTCAAGAATGACAGATCAGTCCCTCCTCATGCCCGTCGTACCGACCATGCCATCCAAATGGACGGTTTTTCCACTCCCGGTGCATTCAATCTATCTTGCCAATCATTTACGGGAAGCCTCTAGACTCGTTGATAGATAGGAGGCGCCTTGTATCCTCAACGAGTTGGCTCCCTACGATAATACTCTCCGAACACGGCAATCACGGCTCGGCAAAACCTGTACATGGACTCAAGGCGAGTGCTCTCACCCATTCGAAGATACTCATCGAATATATCGGCAGCCATTCCATATGAGAGCATGCGAATAGCCGCGAGCATTTTTGGTAGGAGGTGAAGCCTAGCGCACCTGTTGCATCGGGCACGCATTGGAAGTAGGGGTCGTAGTTCTCGACGCCCCGTAGAATAACCAAGAACAGGTCCCTTGACATTACGTATCGGCGTCGGAACAATTTTTCCGGAAAGATCGGATTGGTGAGGTGGAAGTAGTCCTTGTGGAGGCGGGCCTGCCCGCCACTCGTTGCGCGGCAGGTTTTCGAGCGCCCCTTCACGAGCCCGGTCTTTGCGGCCCCCGGTTTGAGGTGAACTCGTGGATAATGGAGGCCGCAGTAGTTGCCAATGTGTGCGCCGACTGATCGGACTCGTCGTCCGAAGAGGAGTCAACGATCTCCGCGCGGAACTTCTCCACCATATGCCACGTGTCCATCTGCGTCGATACGAACTGTTGATCAATGGCCGCGCACAAATCGCGCCAAAAAAGGTGAAGGAACCTACCGACGCAATAGGTCGAACAGGTCGTGGGCGGCGCGGAAGGGCGGCTCAACCGGCAACGTTTCGCCCGAAAACAGCCGGCAGGTTCGCGCCGGAGCCAACCCCGAGTGCGATCCTGCTCTCCCGCGCGGCGACAACGGTGCCGGCGGCGGAGTCTTGCGGCGCTGCGGCGGACGGCGGGGATTGGGGCGGGGGCGTCGCACTAGGGCACCAACGAGGGTGAAAAAAGAAATCAGGTCGAAGCGGTCGATTTTGCTCTCGCTGACTTGCGGGACCGGGTAAGAAATGGAGGACGCTCGGCGCGTCCGCGCAGCGTCCGCGGGGACGCAAACCTGGCGCATATTTGGGCCAGGTTTGCGTCTCCGCGGACGGGCCGGTCACTTTGCGTCGCCCCGCTGGAGCAGGGCCCAGACGCATTTCCGGTCACGGCGGACGAAAACGGTCGCTCAGTGACCATTTGCGTCGCGCCACTGGAGATGCCCTAAGGGCGGCACCACGCATTTCAGACGTCCAAACGAACGCGTCGTGTCCGTTTGCGTCGGACCAAATGGTTGAAACCGTCCGGGTGTCCGTTTGCGTCGGGGGTGGCTCCAGCGGCACGATGCATATTTTTTTTCATTCATACGCCATAATTTACATGATAATAAAAGGGACATAAAAAAGCCAGAAAGGCGTGCTAAAATACGCGCTGTCTACTGGTCGTCGTCGCTGACGAGGTCAATCAGCTGCGGCGTCGGCCATGGAAGCTCGTACGCCGGCGGTGGAGGAGGTACCGCCGCACGGGCGAGGAGGCCGTGGCCGGGGATCCCACGCCGGAGCAGCGAGGGCGGAGCGCGGACGTTGGAACGCGTCGGCGTGGCCGGAGGAGTCGCCGGCCTCCCTGCGCGAGCGCCGACTCGCGGGCCGGATTGCGAGCCAGTCCCACAAAGCGAGCTCGTTGAGATCGTCCTGCTCGCTGTTGGCCAGTGCCATGGCAATGGCCTCCTCCTCTGAAATGTCCGGCGGTTGGGTCTCCGGATCCCACGCCGGTCCGCCGTCGTCGTGGTCGTACTGCGGCATGGTCACGTCGCCGTCCTCGTCCTCGTCGTCGTCCTCGTCTGCGTCCTCGTGGTCGTTCTCTTCTTCTTCGGCGGCGATCTCGCGCTCGAAGTAGTCTACGTCGGCGAGGTAGGCAGCACGGCGCCGCGCGTCGAACTCCCACGTCCCGAAGGAAATCCAGTTGTAGGAGTTTAGCGCGTACGCCGGATCCTCCCGCAGATCCGGCGGCAAGACCGCGCGGCGGCGCCGCACCTCGTCCCGCCGCTCTCGGCCCTCGCGCGGCACGGCGGGTACCGGCACGCGCCGCGAGTTCAGGTACCAGCCCCCTCCCGGCAAGTTCGCGTTCAGCCATGGTACCGGCCGGTTTTCCTCCCATAGCTGCCGAGCGAGGTCAACGCGGACGTACCGGCCGACCCGTGCCTTCTTGCCGGAACGCGAGCCGCTAGCCTCCTGGTCGTTCTTCGTCTTCCGGAACGGCCAGCATTTCTTCCCCATGGCTACTATGGGATTTTGCCAATGGTTTTGGTCGGGGAAATGGGCGCCGGCACCGTCCCTTTAAGAGGCTCCGACGCCATCTCGCCTTCAATGGTCTGCCAGTGCAACGCCTACTAGCTGCGCAAGCTCGCGGAAGCCAAGGCACGCCATTAACGCGGCCCCTGCAAAGGCTGCAGCGCGCCGCCCAGAAGTAATACCGCGGAAGACGAAGCAGTTGTGTCGCTGCCAGGCGGGCCCGCGCGAGGACCGAGCGGACACTTTGCGCGTCCGCGCAGCGTCCGCCGAGACGCAAACCTGGCGCATATTTGGGCCAGGTTTGCGTCCGCGCAGCGTCCGCCGAGACGCAAACATGGCGCATATTTGGGCCAGGTTTGCGTCTCCGCGGACGGCCCGGTCACTTTGCGTCGCCCCGCTGGAGGTGGTGCCAGACGCATTTCCGGTCACGGCGGACAGAAACGGTCGCTCAGCGTCCGTTTGCGTCGCGCCGCTGGAGATGCCCTAATTGTTAGGGCATCTTCAACGGGTTGACGCATTTCGGACGCTGAAAATGTCCACGCGTGTCCATTTCCGCCGGCCTAAATGGTCGAAATCGACGCGCGTCCGTTTGCATCGGGGGTGGCCCCAGCGGCACGACGCATTTATTTTCGATTTTGCATTTTTTTAACATTAAAACATAATTACATGGTAAAAGAAAGGAAAATAAAAACCCTAAAACGCCTGCGCCTAGTGGTTCTCGTCGTCGCTGTCGGTCACGACGAGCTCCGATACCACTCACGGCCAGTTGGGAAGCGGCGGAACAGACGCCAGGACCGTCGGCGGTGGTGGAGGTGGAGCAGCCCAGGCCGGTGGTGGTGCGTGAGGTGGAGCAGCCCAGGCCGTTGGTGGAGGTGGAGCAACCCACTCCGGCGGAGGAGGTTGAGCAGCCCACGCTGGTGGTGGAGGTGGAGGCCCCCACGGGTTGTACGGTGGAGGTGGTGGAGGCGGTTGCACCGGTTGCGTGGCCAAGTCCTGGAGCGCCAGTTGATGTCTACGGGAGCTTCTATTCTTGTAGACAGTGTTGGGCCTCCAAGAGCAGAGGTTTGTAGAACAGCAGCAAGTTTCCCTTAAGTGGATACCCAAGGTTTATCGAACTCAGGGAGGAAGAGGTCGGAGATATCCCTCTCATGCAACCCTGCAACCACAAAGCAAGAAGTCTCTTGTGTCCCCAACACACCAAATAGGTGCACTAGTTCGGCGAAGAGATAGTGAAATACGAGGTGGTATAAATAAGTATGAGCGGTAGCAACGGTGGCGAGAAAAGTGCTTGGCGTGTAGTTGATGGTGGTGGTATTGCGGCGATAGTAACGCGATAAAACGAGTAAACAAGCGGTAGTAACTCACGACAGTAGTAACGCGGTAGTAGTAAACAAGCGAGTAGTAAACAAGCGGTAGTAACTCGCGAGTATTTAGGAACAAGGCCTAGGGAATAGACTTTCACTAGTGGACACTCTCAACATCGATCACATAACGAGAATAGATAAATGCATACTCTACACTTTTGTTGGATGATGAACACATTGCGTAGGATTACACGAACCCTCAATGCCGGAGTTAACAAGCTCCACAATAATGCTCATGTTTAAGTAACCTTTAGTGTAAGATAGATCAACGAGACTAAACCAAGTACTAGCATAGCATGCACCACTGTCACCTTCATGCATATGTAGGAGGAATAGATCACATCAATATTATCATAGCAATAGTTAACTCCATAATCTACAAGAGATCATGATCATAGCATAAACCAAGTACTAACACGGTGCACGCACTTGTCACCTTTGCACACATGCGAGGAGGAATAAAACTACTTTAATAACACATTGCTAGAGTAGCACATAGATAAATTGTGATACAACATGCTGCAATCATAAAGAGATATAAATAAGCACCTCACTATGCCATTCAATGAGTAAGTATTCTGTGAAATATGGCCTAAGAGACCCACACGGTGCACACACTTGTCACCTTTACACACGTGGGACGAGGAGTCTCCGGAGATCACATAAGTAAAACTCACTTGACTAGCATAATGACATCTAGATTACAAGCATCATCATATGAATCTCAATCATGTAAGGCAGCTCATGAGATTATTGTATTGACACACATAGGAGAGAGATGGACCACATAGCTACCGGTACAGCCCCGAGCCTCGATGGAGAACTACTCCCTCCTCATGGGAGCAACGGCGGTGATGAAGATGGCGGTGGAGATGGCAGCGGTGTCGATGGAGAAGCCTTCCGGGGGCACTTCCCCGCTCCGGCGGGTGCCGGAACGGAGATCCTGTCCCCCGGATCTTGGCTTCGCGATGGCGGCGGCTCGGCGGGTTTCGTGGGTTTCGTCAATTGGTATCGGGTTTTCGATCCGGGGGCTTTATATAGGCGAAGAGGCGGCGCGGGAGGGCCGACGGGGGGCCACACCATAGGGCGGCGCGGCCCCTCTCGGCCGCGCCGGCCTAGGGTTTGGTGGCCCTGTGGCCCCCTCCGGTCCTTCCGGGTGTTCCGGATGCTTCCGATGAAAATAGGAACTTTGGCGTTGATTTCGTCCGATTCCGAGAATATTTCGTTACTAGGATTTACTGAAACCAAAAACAGCGAGAAAACGAGAACCGGCACTTCGGCATCTTGTTAATAGGTTAGTTCCGGAAAATGCACGAATATGACATAAAGTGTGCATATAACATGTAGATAACATCAATAATGTGGCATGGAACACAAGAAATTATCGATACGTTGGAGACGTATCGGCATCCCCAAGCTTAGTTACGCTCGTCCCGAGCGAGGTAAAACGATAACAAAGATAATTTCTGGAGTGACATGCCATCATAAACTTGATCATACTATTTGTAAAGCATATGTAGAGAATGCGGCGATCAAAACAATATGTATGACATGAGTAAACAAGTGAATCATAAAGCAAAGACTTTTCATGAATAGCACTTCAAGACAAGCATCAATAAGTCTTGCATAAGAGTTAACTCATAAAGCAATAATTCAAAGTAAAGGTATTGAAGCAACACAAAGGAAGATGAAGTTTCAGCGGTTGCTTTCAACTTATAACATGTATATCTCATGGATAATTGTCAATGCAAAGCAATATAACAAATGCAATATGCAAATATGTAAGAATCAATGCACAGTTCACACAAGTGTTTGCTTCTTGAGGTGGAGAGAAATAGGTGAACTGACTCAACATTGAAAGTAAAAGAATGGTCCTCATAGAGGAAAAGCATCGATTGCTATATTTGTGCTAGAGCTTTGATTTTGAAAACATGAAACAATTTTGTCAACGGTAGTAATAAAGCATATGCATCATGTAAATTATATCTTATAAGTTGCAAGCCTCATGCATAGTGTACTAATAGTGCCCGCACCTTGTCCTAATTAGCTTGGACTACCCGGATTATCACCGCAATACATATGCTTTAACCAAGTTTCACAAAGGGGTACCTCTATGCCGCTCTGTACAAAGGTCTAAGGAGAAAGCTCGCATTTAGATTTCTCGCTTTTGATTATTCTCAACTTAGACATCCATACCGGGACAACATAGACAACGAGATAATGGACTCCTCTTTTAATGCTTTAAGCATTTGACAACAATTAATTCTTTTCTCATTAGAGACTTGAGGATATTTGTCCAAAAGCTGAAACTTCCACCATGAATCATGGCTTTAGTTAGCGGCCCAATGTTCTTCTCTCACAATATGCATGCTCAAACCATTCAACTCGGTGTAGATCGCCCTTACTTCGGACAAGACGAACATGCATAGCAACTCACATGAAATTCAACAATGAGTTGATGGCGTTCCCCGATAAACATGGTTATCGCACAACAAGCAACTTAATAAGAGATAAAGTGCATAATTACATATTCAATACCACAATAGTTTTTAAGCTATTTGTCCCATGAGCTATATATTGCAAAGGTGAATGATGGAATTTTAAAGGTAGCACTCAAGCAATTTACTTTGGAATGGCGGAAAAATACCATGTAGTAGGTAGGTATGGTGGACACAAATGGCATAGTGGTTGGCTCAAGTATTTTGGGTGCATGAGAAGTATTCCCTCTCGATACAAGGTTTAGGCTAGCAAGGCTATTTGAAACAAACACAAGGATGAACTGGTACAGCAAAACTCACATAAAAGACATATTGTAAACATTATAAGACTCTACACCGTCTTCCTTGTTGTTCAAACTCAATACTAGAAATTATCTAGACCTTAGAGAAACCAATTATGCAAACCAAATTTTAGCATGCTCTATGTATTCTTCACTAATAGGTGCAAAGTATATGATGCAAGAGCTTAAACATGAGCACAACAATTGCCAAGTATCACATTACCCAAGACATTTTTAGCAATTACTACATGTATCATTTTCCAATTCCAACCATATAACAATTTAACGAAGAGGAAACTTCGCCATGAATATTATGAGCTAAGAACACATGTGTTCATATGAACCAGCGGAGCGTGTCTCTCTCCCACACAAGCATTTATTCAAACAAAAACAAAAACAAAAACAAACCGACGCTCCAAGAAAAAGCACATAAGATGTGATGGAATAAAAATATAGTTTCAGGGGAGGAACCTGATAATTTGTCGATGAAGAAGGGGATGCCTTGGGCATCCCCAAGCTTAGACGCTTGAGTCTTCTTGATATATGCAGGGGTGAACCACCGGGTGCATCCCCAAGCTTAGAGCTTTCACTCTCCTTGATCGTAGTATATCATCCTCCTCTCTTGACCCTTGAAAACTTCCTCCACACCAAACTCGAAACAACTCATTAGAGGGTTAGTGGACAATAAAAATTAACATGTTCAGAGGTGACACAATCATTCTTAACACTTCTGGACATTGCATAAAGCTACTGGACATTAATGGATCAAAGAAATTCATCCAACATAGCAAAAGAGGCAATGCGAAATAAAAGGCAGAATCTGTCAAAACAGAACAGTCCGTAAAGATGGATTTTATTAGGCCACCAGACCTGCTCAAACGAAAATGCTCAAATTGAATGAAAGTTGCGTACATATCTGTGGATCATGCTCGTAAATTGGCATAATTTTCTGAGCTTCCTGCAGGGCAGTGGGCTCAGATTCGTGACAGCAAAGAAATCTGGAACTGCGCAATAATCCAAATCTAGTACTTACTTTTCTATCAACGGCTTTACTTGGCACAACAAAACACAAAACTAAGATAAGGAGAGGTTGCTACAGTAGTAAACAACTTCCAAGACACAAATATAAAACAAAGTACTGTAGCAAAATAACACATGGGTTATCTCCCAAGAAGTTCTTTCTTTTTAGCCGTTAAGATGGGCTCAGCAGTTTTAATGATGCACTCGCAAGAAATAGTATTTGAAGCAAAAGAGAGCATCAAGAGGCAAATTCAAAACACATTTAAGTCTAACATGCTTCCTATGCATAGGAATCTTGTAAATAAACAAGTTCATGAAGAGCAAAGTAACAAGCATAGCAAGATAAAACAAGTGTAGCATCAAAAATTTCAGCACATAGAGAGGTGTTTTAGTAACATGAAAATTTCTACAACCATATTTTCCTCTCTCATAATAACTTTCAGTAGCATCATGAGCAAACTCAATAATATAACTATCAAATGAAACATTCTTATCATGAGTCTCATGCATAAAATTATTACTACTCCCAACATAAGCATAATCAGTTTTATTAGTTGTAGTGGGAGCAAATTCAACAAAGTGGCTATCATTATTATTCTCATCAAGTGTAGGAGGCATATTGTAATCATAATCAAATTCACTCTCCATAGTAGGTGGCACCAAAAGACCACTATCATTATAATCATCATAAATAGGAGGCAAAGTATCATCAAAGAAAATTTTCTCCTCAATGCTTGGGGGACTAAAAATATCATGAAAACCAGCTTCCCCAAGCTTAGAACTTTCTATATCATTTTCAACAATGGTGTTCAAAGCGTTCATACTAATATTACTACCGAGCATGCAAAGAAGATTTCATAGGTTTTTTAATTTTCGCATCAAACAATCCATGTTTTAAATCAGGAAATAGAATAAGAAGCTCACTCTTGTACATTATGCCAAACTAGTGTAAACAAGAAACAAAAAGATGCAATTGCGGGATCTAAAGGAAATAGCTTTGAGCACACACACAACGGCGCCAGAAAAATACTTTACACCGGGACCGTAGTATGAGAGCCTTTTTACCTTTCCTCCCCGGCAACGGCGCCGGAAAAGTGCCGGTTGCTCGGGGTTGCTCGTGTGTGTGTGCCGTTTACCTTTCCTCCCCGGCAACGGCGCCGGAAAAGTGCTTGATGTCTACGGGAGCTTCTATTCTTGTAGGCAGGTGTTGGGCCTCCAAGAGCAGAGGTTTGTAGAACAGCAGCAAGTTTCCCTTAAGTGGATACCCAAGGTTTATCGAACTCGGGGAGGAAGAGGTCGGAGATATCCCTCTCATGCAACCCCGCAACCACAAAGCAAGAAGTCTCTTGTGTCCCCAACACACCAAATAGGTGCACTAGTTCGGCGAAGAGATAGTGAAATACGGGTGGTATAAATAAGTATGAGCAGTAGCAACGGTGGCGAGAAAAGTGCTTGGCGTGTAGTTGATGGTGGTGGTATTGCGAGCAGAGTAACGCATGATAAAACAGTAAACAAGCAGTAGTAACTCAGCAGTAGTAACGCAGCAGTAGTAAACAAGCAGTAGTAAACAAGCAGTAGTAACTCAGCAGTATTTAGGAACAAGGCCTAGGGAATAGACTTTCACTAGTGGACACTCTCAACATCGATCACATAACAGAATAGATAAATGCATACTCTACACTTTTGTTGGATGATGAACACATTGCGTAGGATTACACGAACCCTCAATGCCGGAGTTAACAAGCTCCACAATAATGCTCATGTTTAAGTAACCTTTAGTGTAAGATAGATCAACGAGACTAAACCAAGTACTAGCATAGCATGCACACTTGTCACCTTCATGCATATGTAGGAGGAATAGATCACATCAATATTATCATAGCAATAGTTAACTCCATAATCTACAAGAGATCATGATCATAGCATAAACCAAGTACTAACACGGTGCACGCACTTGTCACCTTTGCACACATGCGGGAGGAATAAAACTACTTTAATAACACATTGCTAGAGTAGCACATAGATAAATTGTGATACAACATGCTGCAATCATAAAGAGATATAAATAAGCACCTCACTATGCCATTCAATGAGTAAGTATTATGTGAAATATGGCCTAAGAGACCCACACGGTGCACACACTGTCACCTTTACACACGTGGGACGAGGAGTCTCCGGAGATCACATAAGTAAAACTCACTTGACTAGCATAATGACATCTAGATTACAAGCATCATCATATGAATCTCAATCATGTAAGGCAGCTCATGAGATTATTGTATTGACACACATAGGAGAGAGATGGACCACATAGCTACCGGTACAGCCCCGAGCCTCGATGGAGAACTACTCCCTCCTCATGGGAGCGACGGCGGTGATGAAGATGGCGGTGGAGATGGCAGCGGTGTCGATGGAGAAGCCTTCCGGGGGCACTTCCCCGCTCCGGCGGGGTGCCGGAACGGAGATCCTGTCCCCGGATCTTGGCTTCGCGATGGCGGCGGCTCCGGCAGGTTTCGTGGGTTTCGTCAATTGGTATCGGGTTTTCGATCCAGGGGCTTTATATAGGCGAAGAGGCGGCGCAGGAGGGCCGACGGGGGGCCACACCATAGGGCGGCGCGGCCCCCTCTCGGCCGCGCCGGCCTAGGGTTTGGTGGCCCTGTGGCCCCCTCCGGTCCTTCCCGGTGTTCCGGATGCTTCCGATGAAAATAGGAACTTTGGCGTTGATTTCGTCCGATTCCGAGAATATTTCGTTACTAGGATTTCCGAAACCAAAAACAGCAGAAAACGGAACTGGCACTTCGGCATCTTGTTAATAGGTTAGTTCCAGAAAATGCACGAATATGACATAAAGTGTGCATATAACATGTAGATAACATCAATAATGTGGCATGGAACACAAGAAATTATCGATACGTTGGAGACGTATCACCGATCATAGGGGCTCTTCCTCCGTGAGACCCAACAGCATGATGCCAGTGTCGTACCGGGGCAGCGGCGGCTGCACCGGTCGGTCCACCTCCGAGACGAGGACACCGAGCCTCGCGATCTCGTCGTCCGTCACGTTGTCTGGGTACTCGAACTTCCGACCCTCCTCCATGGCCAATGATGCGTGCAGTTAACACACGTCCGTTGGGAACCCTGATGTCTACTCACGCTTCTATTCCTGTAGACAGTGTTGGGCCTCCAAGAGCAGAGGATTGTAGAACAGCAGCAAGTTTCCCTTAAGTGAATCACCCAAGGTTTATCGAACTGAGGGAGGAAGAGGTCAAAGATATCCCTCTCAAGCAACCCTGCAATCACGATACAAGAAGTCTCTTGTGTCCCCAACACACCTAATACACTTGTCGGATGTATAGGTGCACTAGTTCAGCGAAGATATAGTGAAATACAAGTGGTATGAATGAATATGAGCGAGTAGTAACCGCGCCGTAAAATAGCTTGCTCGGCGTGCGATTGATGGTAGTAATATTGCAGGAAGTAAAGATGCAGTAAAACGAGTAAATAAGCGATGATTGCGGTATTTGGAAACAAGGCCTAGGGATCATACTTTCACTAGTGGACACTCTCAACATTGATCACATAATAAAACCACTCTACACTCTCTTGTTGGATGACAAACACCATTAATTGTGTAGGGCTACAAGAGCACCTCAATGCCGGAGTTAACAAGCTCCACAACATTCGATGTTCATATTTAAATAACATTAGAGTGCATGATAGACCAACGCAATTATACCGAGTACTAACATAGCATGCACACCGTCACCGACAGACTATGAAAGGAGGAATAGATCACATCAATACTATCATAGTAATAGTTAACTCCATAATCTACAAGAGATTACAATCATAAACTACGCCAAGTACTACATGATGCACACACTGTCCACATTACAACATGAAGGAGGAATAGACTACTTTAATAACATCACTAGAGTAGCACATAGATGATATTCAACTAGATCACAAAGCTCATGATCACATAAAGATCACATGGGAGAGAGAGATGAACCACATAGCTACGGTAGAGCCCTCAGCCTCGGGGGAGAATTACTCCCTCCTCATCATGGAGACAGCGATGGCGGTGAAGATGGCGGTGGAGATGCCTTCCGGGGGCACTTCCCCGTCCCGACGGCGTGCCGGAACAGAGACTCCTGTCCCCCCGAATCTTGGCTTCGCGATGGCGGCGGCTCTGGAACTTTTCTCGTATCGTGGCTTATTCTCTTAGGGTTTTCGCGACGGAGTCCTTAAGTAGGCGGAAGGGCAGCCTCGGAGGGGCCCTGGTGGGACCACACACTAGGGGGGGCGCGCCCCACCCCTTGGCTGCGCCGCCCTGGCGTGTGGGGCCCCCTGGCTCCCCTCTGGTCTCTCTCCGGTGTTCTGGAAGCTTCGTGGAAAAATAAGATACTGGGCTTTGATTTCGTCCAATTCCGAGAATATTTCCTTACTAGGATTTCCGAAACCAAAAACAGCGAGAAACTGGAACTGGCACTTCGGCATCTTGTCAATAGGTTAGTTCCGGAAAATGCATAATAATGACATAAAGTGTGTATAAAACATGTGTGTATCATCATAAAAGTAGCATGGAACATAAGAAATTATGGATACGTTTGGGACGTATCAAACCCCAAGAGGAAGGTGTGATGCGTACAGTAGCAAGTTTTCCCTCAGTAAGAAACCAAGGTTATCGAACCAGTAGGAGTCAAGGAACACGTGAAGGTTGTTGGTGACGGAGTGTAGTGCGACGCAACACCAGGGATTCCGGCGCCAACGTGGAACCTGCACAACACAATCAAAGTACTTTGCCCCAACGTAACAGTGAGGTTGTCAATCTCACCGGCTTGCTATAAACAAAGGATTAACCGTATAGTGTGGAAGATGATGTTTGTTTGCGAAGAGCAGTAAAGAACAATTGCAGTAGATTGTATTTCAGATGTAAAGAATGGACCGGGATCCACAGTTCACTAGTGGTGTCTCTCCCATAAGATAAATAGCATGTTGGGTGAACAAAATACAGTTGGGCAATTGACAAATAAAAAAGGCATAACAATGCACATACATATATCATGATGAGTACTATGAGATTTAATCAGGGAATTACGACAAAGTACATAGACCGCTATCCAGCATGCATCTATGCCTAAAAAGTCCACCTTCAGGTTATCATCCGAACCCCTTCCAGTATTAAGTTGCAAACAACGAGACAATTGCATTAAGTATGGTGCGTAATGTAATCAACACAAATATCCTTAGACAAAGCATCGATGTTTTATCCCTAGTGGCAACAAGCACATCCACAACCTTAGAACTTTCCGTCACTTGTCCTGCATTCAATGGAGGCATGAACCCACTATCGAGCATAAATACTCCCTCTTGGAGTTACAAGTATCAACTTGGCCGAGCCTCTACTAGCAACGGAGAGCATGCAAGAACATAAACAACATATATGATAGATTGATAATCAACTTGACATAGTATTCAATATTCATCGGATCCCAAGCAAACACAACATGTAGCATTACAAATAGATGATCTTGATCATGATAGGCAGCTCACAAGATCTAACATGATAGCACAATGAGGAGAAGACAACCATCTAGCTACTGCTATGGACCCATAGTCCAGGGGTGAACTACTCACACATCAATCCGGAGGCGATCATGGCGATGAAGAGCCCTCCAGAAGATGATTCCCCTCTCCGGCAGGGTGCCGGAGGCGATCTCCTGAATCCCCCGAGATGGGATTGGCGGCGGCGGCGTCTCTGGAAGGTTTTCCGTATCGTGGCTCTCGGTACATGGGGTTTCGCGACGAAGGCTTTAAGTAGGCGGAAGGGTAGGTTTAGGGGCGACACGAGGGCCCCACACGACAGGGCGGCGCGGCCCCACCTTTGGCCGCGCGGCCCTGGTGTGGCGGCGCCTCGTCGCCCCACTTCGTAATCCTTTCGGTCTTCTGGAAGCTTCGTGGAAAAATAAGACCCTGGGCGTTGATTTCGTCCAATTCCAGAATATTTCCTTTGTAGGATTTACGAAACCAAAAACAACATAAAACAACAGAATCGGCTCTTCGGCATCTCGTCAATAGGTTAGTGCCGGAAAATGCATAATAATGACATATAATGTGTATAAAACATGTGAGTATCATCATAAAAGTAGCATGGAACATAAGAAATTATAGATACGTTTCAGACGTATCAAGCATCCCCAAGCTTAGTTCCTACTCGCCCTCGAGTAGGTAAACGATAACAAGGATAATTTCTGAAGTGACATGCTATCATAATCTTGATCAATACTATTGTAAAGCACATGAGATGAGTGCAGCGATTCGAGGCAATGGTGAAGTCAATGAGTAAACAACTGAATCATATAGCAAAGACTTTTCATGAATAGTACTTTCAAGACAAGCATCAATAAGACTTGCATAACAGTTAACTCATAAGCAATAGATTCTTAGTAAAAAGCTTTGAAGCAACACAAAGGAAGATATAAGTTTCAGTAGTTGCTTTCAACTTCAACATGTTTATCTCATGGATAATTGTCAACATAAAGCAATATAACAAGTGCAATAGGTAGATATGTAAGAATCAATGCACACAGTTTACACAAGTGTTTGCTTCTAAGATAGAAAGAAGTAGGTAAACTGACTCAACATAAAGTAGAAGATAGGCCCTTCGCAGAGGGAAGCATGGATTACTATTTTTGTGCTAGAGCTTTTATTTTGAAAACATAGAAACAATTTTGTCAACGGTAGTAATAAATCATATGTGTTACGTATAAGACATCCTATAAGTTGCAAGCCTCATGCATAGTATACTAATAGTGCCCGCACCTTGTCCTAATTAGCTTGGATTAACACGGATTATCATTGCATAACATATGTTTCAACCAAGTGTCACAAAGGGGTACCTCTATGCCGCTTGTACAGAGGTCTAAGGAGAAAGTTCGCATTGCATTTCTCGCTTTTGATTATTCTCAACTTAGACATCCATACCGGGACAACATAGACAATAGATAATGGACTCCTCTTTTAATGCTTAAGCATTCAACAACAGGTAAAATTCTCATAGGAGATTGAGGATTTGTGTCCAAACTGAAACTTCCACCATGATTTATGGCTTTAGTTAGCGGCCCAATGTTCTTCTCTAACAATATGCATACTCAAACCATTTGATCATGAAAATCGCCCTTACTTCAGACAAGACGAACATGCATAGCAACTCACATGATATTCAACAAAGGTGTAAAAGTTGATGGCGTCCCCAGAAACATGGTTACCGCTCAACAAGCATCTTATTAAGAAATAAGATACATAAGTACATATTCTTCACCACAATAGTTTTTAAGGCTATTTTCCCATGAGCTATGTATTGTAAAGGCAAATAATAGAATTTTTAAAGGTAGCACTCAAGTAATTTACTTTGGAATGGCAGAAAAATACCATGTAGTAGGTAGGTATGGTGCACACAAATGGCATAGTTTTTGGCTCAAGGATTTGGATGCACGAGAAGAATTCCCTCTCAATACAAGGCTAGGCTAGCAAGGTTGTTTGAAGCAAACTCAAGTATGAAATGGTGCAGCAGAACTCACATATGAACATATTGTAAGCATTATAAGACTTTACATCGTCTCCTTGTTGTTCAAACACCTTAACCAGAAAATATCAAGACTTAGAGAGACCAGTCATGCAAACCAAATTTTAACAAGCTCTATGTAGTTCTTCATTAATAGGTGCAAAGTACATGATGAAAGAGCTTAAACATGATTTATATGAGCACAACAATTGCTAAGTATCAAATTTTTCAAGACATTATACCAATTACCACATGCAGCATTTTCTGTTTCCAACCATATAACGATGAACGAAGTAGTTCAACCTTCGCAATGAACATTAAGAATAAAGCTAAGAACATATGTGTTCATACGAAACAGCGGAGCGTGTCTCTCTCCCACACAATGAATGCTAGGATCCGATTTTATTCAAACAAAAACAAAAACAAAATCAAACAGACGCTCCAAGTAAAGCACATAAGATGTGACTGAATAAAAATATAGTTTCACTAGAGGTGACCTGATAAGTTGTCGATGAAGAAGGGATGCCTTGGGCATCCCCAAGCTTAGATACTTGAGTCTTCTTGAAATATGCAGGGATGAACCACGGGGGCATCCCCAAGCTTAGACTTTTCACTCTTCTTGATCATATTGTATCATCCTCCTCTCTTGACCCTTGAAAACTTCCTCCACACCAAACTCAAAACAAACTCATTAGAGGGTTAGTGCATAATTGAAAATTAATATATTCAGAGGTGACATAATCATTCTTAACACTTCTGGACATTGCACAAAGCTACTAAAAGTTAATGAAACAAAGAAATCCATCAAACATAGCAAAACAGGCAATGCGAAATAAAAGGCAGAATCTGTCAAAACAGAAGAGTCCGTAAAGACGAATTTTTCTGGGGCACTTAACTTGCTCAGATGAACATGCTCAAATTGAATGAAAGTTGCGTACATAACTGAGGATCACGCACGTAAATTGGCAGATTTTTCTAAATTTCCTACAGAAGGGGCTGCTCAATTTCGTGACGATAAGAAATCTGTTTACTGCGCAGTAATCCAAATCTAGTATCAACATTACTATCAAAGACTTTACTTGGCACAACAATGCAATAAAATAAAGATAAGGAGAGTTTGCTACTGAAGTAACAACTTCCAAGACTCAAATATAAAACAAAAGTGTCTGTAGTAAAATAATGGGTTGTCTCCCATAAAGCAGCACTAACTAACATACTTGTGAAAATGTGAAAAATGATTAAAAAAAAAACGCTTATGAGACAACCCGATATTTTACTACAGCACTTTTTGTTTTATATTTGAGGAATAGCTAGTATTACTTCTGTAGCAAGCTTTCTCCTTATCTTTTTTATATTTTATTGCATTGTTGTGCCAAATAAAAGTCTTTGATAGTAATGTTGATGCTAATTTGATTACTACTGCGGCTGCTGACGAGCAGCCCCACTCTGTAGAGAATTTAAGAAAATCTGCCAATTTACTGCGTGATCCTCAGTTATGTACGCAACTCGATGAGCATGTTCATCTGAGCAAGTTAAATGCCCCAGAAAAAATTCGTCTTTACGAGACTCTTCTGTTTGACGGAATTCTGCATGTACTAGCGCTGATGGACTCTTGTTTCATTAACTTTTAGTAACTTTTGTGCAATAAATCAGAAGTGTTAAGAATGATTATGTCACCTCTGAATACTTATTAATTTTCAATTATGCACTAACCTACATTGGTTTGTTTTGAAGTTTGGTGTGGAGAAGTTTTCAAGTCAGAGGAGGATGACACAAGCCTATGATCAAGAAGAGTGAAAAGTCTAGAAAAAATGCCCCCGTGGACCATCCTTTTCTTCAAGAAGACTCAAAATATCTAAGCTTGGGGATGCCCAAGGCAATCCCTTCTTCATCGACAACTTATCAGTCACCTCTAGTGAAACATATTTTATTCAGTCACATCTTATGTGCTTTACTGGAGCGTCCTGATAAAATAGGATCTAACATTCATTATTAATGAGAGGAAGATGCCTTCAGCTGACTAATAATTTCTTAGCTTATTCTTAATGTTATTCGCGAGGTTGAACTACTTCGTTCATCGTTATATGGTAGGCGAAAATCTTGCATGTGAAGCAATTGGTATAATGAAATTTGATACTTAACAATTGTTGTGCTCATATAAATCATGTTTAAACTCTTTCATCATGTACTTTGCACCTATTGTGAAGAACTACATGGCAAACTGTTAAAATTTGGTTTGCGTGGTCTCTCACAAGTCTTGATATTACTACGGTTAAAATGTTTGATAAGCGAGGAAATGATGTAAGTCTTTATAAATGCTGCAATATGTTCATATGTATTATAACTGCCATTTCATACTTGGTTTGCTTCAAACAACCTTGCTAACCTAACCTTATGATGAGAAATTCTTCGCATCCAAATCCTTGAGCCAAAAAAACTATGCCATTTGTATACTACCTACTGCATGGTGACACTACGCGATTTCAAATGCCGCGAGTGCTACCTTTAAAAATTTGTTATTTGCTACGCAATACATGGCTCAAATAAGAATAACGCTAAAAAACTATTGTGGTGAAGAATATGTACTTATGTATCTTATTTTAAGATGCTTGTTGAAGCTGACTTAACCATGTTTGCAAGGGCATAAATCAACTTTACCTTTGTTGAATATCATGTGAGTTGCTATACATCCCATGCAGTAGGGCATTTCATGATCAAATGGTTTGGTATGCATATTAGAGGGAAAATGATATAATAAAGCAAGTTGCATTTGGACACAGATCTCAATCTCCTATAGAGGTTTTACTTGTTTGATGTGCCAAGCAAAAGGAGTCCATTATCTATTGTCTCTTTGTCAGTATGGATAGTTGAATAGTAGCGAAAATACAATGCAACCTCATACATTTCTACATTTAGCACGGCATAAGTGCCCTTTAGTTGAAATTTTTATTTGCATATTAGCGCATGCAGTAATCGTCTCAATCCAAGCTAATGGACAAGTCTTGAACATATTAGTATACTGTAAAATGAAACACAAAACCCCGCAAGGATCGTCTATTTTTATCACGAGCACATATGGTGATGCAAATATGTTTTCGAAATAAAGCTCTAGCAAAATCTACTTTATGTTGAGTCGGTTACCTACTTCTTTCTATCTTAGAAGCAAACACTTGTGTAAGTTGTGTGCGATTGATTCTTATATCTACCTATTGCACTTATTATTAGCAATTATCATGAGATAAACATATTTGAGTTGAAAGCAATGCCGAAACTATATCTTTTTGTCTTTAGACTTCAAAAGACTTTTTACTAAAAAATCCTTGTGAGGTTAAGCGTGCAGAGTGTATTGTGCTTGTCTTGAAAGTACTATTCATGAGTCTTTTGCTATATGATTCGATTGTTTACTCGTGTCACCATTGCCGGGAAATATTGCACTCATCTCATGTGTAACTTGCAATAGTATTGATCAAGATTATGATAGCATGTCGCCAGGAAATTATCCTTGTTATCGTTTACCTGCCGGTGTAAAACTGGGATGCTGATAAGTGCGGAGCGTATCACTGGTTTTCTTATGTTGTGCTACTTTGATGAAGTACTCATGTTTCTACACATTATATGTCATTATTATCATTTTCGGCACTAATATTGGCCGGATGCGAAGAGCGATTCAACGTTTTATGTTGTTTTGGTTTAATCTACAAAGAAATATTCTGGAATTGGGCGGAAATCGCGCCCGAGTCTTACCCGCGAGAAACTTCGGGGAAGGCGAGTGCAGTGGGGAGGCGGCGCCGCACGAGCAGCGCGGTAAAGGTGAGGCAGCGCGCCTGCCACGTACGTGAGGCCTGGGTGTGTCGCCCTAAGCCTACCCGCTCGCCCTGCTTAAAGCGCTTAGGTCATGTGAGTGCGAGGTGACAGAGGGTGCAGCCCTCGGCTTTGGCCGCTCCCCATCTCCCGGGTTGAGTGCAGACTTTCAGGCCACTGGGCGGGAGAGAATCATGTCTTGCAGGGCTCTTCATCGCCATGATAAGCACTCAGTTGATGTGTGGTGTTCACTGCGGATTTATGGGTCCATAGCGTGAGCTGGATGGTTGTCTTCTCCTCATTGTGTATCATGTTAGGATCTTGTGAACTATCATGTTGTCAAGATCATCTGTTTCTGTGCTACATGTTGTGTTTCTTTGGGATCCGATGAGTATTGAATACTATAATCAAGTTGATTATCCAATTATCCTTATATGTTGTTTAGCTGTTCTTGCATGCTCCGTTGCTGTAGAGGCACGGCCAAGTTGATACTTGTAACTCCAGGAGGAGTATTTATGCTTCCGATAACAAAATACCGTCCCAGGACGATGGCGAAAATGGATGTATGTATTACTTACTAGGGATAAAATACATGATACTTTGTCTAAGGATATTTGTGTTGATTACGTGCGCACCATACAATGCAATGATGACTGGCTTAATAGCGGAAGAGGTTGTGGGCTTTTAGGCATAGGCATGTTTGAATAGCGTTTCCTTAGTGCTTTTGTGCCGTAATTCCGTTTGATTAAATCTCATAATTACTTCATCATGATATATGTATGTGCGTGATTATGCCTTTTTATTTGTCAATTACTTGTACCCTGTTCACCCAACATGCTATTTATCTTATGGGAGACACCGCTAGTGAAGCTGTGGATCGGTCCGACTTACATCACGAGCTACAATCTCTTTGCAATTGTTCTTTACTGCTCTTCGCCAAACAAACGTCATCTTCCTCACGATTGATCCTTGTTTATAACTTGACGTGGATGTTTGAGCCTCAACGTGCGTTGGGGCAAAGTACTGTTGTGTTGTGCGAGTTCCACGTTAGCGCCACAGTCACACCCACAGTGTGCATGCACCATAAAATACTTGTGCTAAGCCTCCGTGTTCCTTGACTGGTTCGATAACCTTGGTTTCATTTGAGGAAAATATGCTACATGCGCATCACCTTCCTCTTTGAGGTTTGATCATTTAGCGTATCCATAATTCTTATGTTCCATACCCTTATGATGATATTTTTTATGTTTTTATACATATTTAAATGTCATTATTATGCATTTTCCCGGAACTAACCTGGATCAGAGAAGTGCGGGGTTCCAGTTACGCTGTTTTGGTTTCAGGGTCTAATCAGAAATGTGCAGGCAGAATCAAGCCCGGTGTATTTTTTCCCCGCGAAACTCCAGTTACGGAGAGACAGAGAGAAACCCGAGAGCCCCACACGCTGAGTAACACGTAAATGGGCGCGCCTATAGTGTGGTGCCCGCAGGGCCTCAGGCTGTATTCCACTTCTCGTCAAAGGAAAACCTAAGGAGAAATAAACACGTCCGAAAATTGCTGGTTTTGCGTATCAGCGAGCCAAGTTGGTGAAGTCTGCGTTCGGCTGCGCCGTGAGTGCCCGAGGCACCGCTCCACCCGCCATCGCTCACCGCCAAATATTGTCTCCATGATGAAGGAGGAGTAATTCTCCCCCGAAGAGAAACGAAATCCTACCGTAACTATGAGTTCTCTCTCCCCATGTAATCTTTTATGAAAACATATTGATCTAGTTGAATATCATCTATGTCTTGATGTGTAGTCTATTCCTCCTTCATGAACCCCATGTGTGGACGTGTGTCATCATGTAGTGCTGGCGTAGTTTATAGTTGTAATCTCTTTATGGAGTATGGGTTAACTATTTATATGATATTGATGTGATCTATTGGTCATTACCTAATTAAGTATGATCCCTCAAAACTTTAACATCTTTTTCAGTCATGTATTACATTTCTTGCATCTTTACTTCTGCAATATTACTACCATCAAGCGCGCAACAAGCTTCGTCACCGCCCTGCTCTTCACCCTATATCTTCCCATTGTTCTCTTTGCGACAAGTGCTATTAAAACAATGACAGGGATTTAGAACTCTTGTATAAATGATTCTGAGTGTACCCGAAGGATATGCGGCCTCCTCCTCGGTTGATAAACAGACAGAACTATATATTGTACAGTCATGCATGCCCAACCTTATACGAGAATAAATAGACATCGGGGTTCCCAATGGACGTGTGCTACTGCGCATCATTGGCCATGGAATGAGAGGATTGAATACCCGGACAAGCGGCTTGGTAACAGATCAGCGAACCAGTAATCCTAAAATCACGGAGTGGACGACTGATACGGCGCCACAGCTACGTGCTTAACATCATGTGATGGGTACACGGAGGAGAAGCCCTATAACTGAGTGATACGTATCGATGAGAATAGTGTTAATGCCACATTATGATGTTATCTATGTTATATGCACACTTTATGTCTGTTCGTGCATTTTCACAGAACTAACTATGTGACGATGCGAAGTCGATTCCTGTTTTCTAACTGTTTTGGTTTGAAAATCTAGTAGCAGATATATTCTCGAATCAGGTAAGGAAATCAACGCCAAAGTTCCTATTTTCATGGAAGCATCGAACACCGAAACAGTGAGGCCGCAAGCCCTAGGCTGTGACGGAAAGCGTAGCAGCTCACAGTGGCAGCCCTCGCCGCCGCAGATCAAACGATATGATGTGAAACCCTGAAGAACTGCCCGAGCCGCCCATATCGCGAAAACCAAATGGGCAGATCTGTTCGGCACCGCGAAGCGGGGGGTGGAAGGCCCGCCAGACGCGTACCATCTCCACCGCCATCTTCGTCACCGCATGCTATTCCATGAGGAGGAGTAGTTCTCCATGAGGCCGGCTGTACGGTAACTATGTGGTCCGCTCTTCTATGTGTGTCAGTCTACTCATGGTGAAGCGCCTTACATGATTGAGATTCATATGATGACCTTGTAATCTAGATGTCATTATGTAGTCAGATGAGTTTTTACTTATGTGATACTCGAGGGCTTCCTAGGTCCCGCGTGTGTAAAGTGGCGGTCGATGTGGAGTACTTCTTAGGCACTCACCAGGAGAAGCGTACTTACTCATTGAATGGCATATGAGTGAGGTGCTTATTTATATCTCTTTATGATTGCTGACATGTGTATCACAATTTATCATGTCTACTCTAGCAATATGTTAACCAAAGTGAGTTTATTCACATCACTATGTTCTGCAAGAAAATTGGCGGTCGTGCCGTAGTTATGCTATGATCATGATCTCTTGTAGACCATGGAGTTGACGAAATAAGCATATGACTAATGTGATAATGATCTATTCCTCCTACATGTACATAGAAAGTGAGCGTTGCCTCATGCTATGCTTAGTGCACTTGGTTTGGTTTTCCTATTGATCTATCTTACACTAAAGGTTACTTAAACATGGCAGTATTGTGAACTGTTACTCGGTATTGAAAGGACTAAGATAGTAATCCTAACATAATGTATGTTCATCAACAAAAGTGTAGAATAATGCATTTAATATTCTGTTATGTGATCGATGTTGGGTGTCCACTTAGTGAAGTCTATTCCCCCTAGGCCTTTGTTCAAATCTTGCTGAGTTACTACTGCTTGTTTACTAACAGCGTTTACTGCTTTCTTTAGCGTTACTCTTTGGCTGGTTACTAACGCTTCTAACTTGTTTTCTTTAACGTTGCCTGCTTTGCTGCGATACCGCAACCCTGCGCCAAGCACACTGCGCCACCCCGTGCTACTGCTCATGCTATTTATACCGCACTTTTTGTATTTCACTAATCTTTAAAATTGAACTGAACAAAAAAATCTATTTGGTGTGTTGGGGACACAGGACTTCTTTGCTTTTGTAATTCTCCGAGGGAGTTGCATGAGAAGTCCTCTCTGAGTTCCGATAAACTTGGAGTATCCACTTTAAGAAGTTTACTGCTGTTCTGATGCGTATTTGGAGAAGATAACGCTGTCTGCAAGAATGACTCGTGAACATCGAAGCGAAAAATTTTCGGGAGAGAAGATAGCGATTTACCCGACAACCCAATTTAGCCGGCAAAACTTGCAGCGATACCGGAGGAAAATTAAAAGAACTCTCTCCTACAGGTCGATAAAAATATTTCTGGCGCTGCGATTATATTGTGTGCTCAAGCTATTTCACGGTCTTTGGGTGTGCATCTTTTTTTGTTTCTTGTTTACTAGTTTGGCATAATTGAACAACAATGAGGTGGCTTATTCTTATTTCGCGATTTAAAACATGAGATTTGTTTGATCTAGAAAATTAAAACCTATGAAATCTTACATCTGTGATCAAGTATTATTAGCTATGAGCGGCATTTAGTACCATTTGTTGACTAATGATATAGAAAGTTCTAAGCTTAAGAGGAAGCTCGGGCTCCATGATCTTTCAGTCCCACAGCATGAGGAAGAAAATTTTCTTTTGATGATACTTTACCTCCTATTTATGATGATTATAATGATAGTGGTCTTTGGTGCCACCTACTATGGAGAGTAAATTTTGTTGTATTATACTATGCCTCCTACACTTGATGAATAATAATATTAGCTACTTTGTTAATTTGCTCCCACCATACTAATAAAACTGATTATCTATCTAGTCGAGTAATAATTTTATGCATGAGACTCATAGCTAATTTGATAGTTATATTGTTGAGTTTACTCATGATGCTACTGAAGGATTATTCATGAGAGAGGAAATATGGTTGTAGAAAATTTTCATGTTTACTAAAACACCTCTCTATGTGCTGAAATTTTGATGCTACATGTTTTATCTTGTATCGCTTGTTACTTTGCTACTTCATGAGACTTGTTTATTTACAAGATTCCTATGCATAGGAGGCATGTTAGACGCAAATGTGTTTTGAATTTTGCCTCTTGTGTGCTCTCTTTTTTTAGCTTCATAATGCTATTTCTTGAGTGCATCATCATTGATGAGCCCATCTTAGCGGCTATAAAGAAAGAACTTCTTGGGAGATAACCCATGTGTTTGTTTGCTGAGTGCTTTTGCTTTATATTTATTATGTGCTCTTGGAAGTTGTTTTGCTTTTGCAACGGCCTCTCCTTTATCTTAGTTTTGTGTTTTGTTGTGCCGAAGTAAAGTCGTTGATAAGTAAAAGTAAGTACTAGATTTGGATTCTGCGAGTTAACAGATTTCTTTGCTGTCACGAATCTGAGCCTACTGCCCTGCAGGAAGCTCAGAAAATTATGCCAATTTACGTGCAGTGATCCTCAGATATGTACGCAACTTTCATTCAATTTGAGCATTTTCATTTGAGCAAGTCTGGTGGCCTAATAAAATCCATCTTTACGGACTGTTCTGTTTTGACAGATTCTGCCTTTTATTTCGCATTGCCTCTTTGCTATGTTGGATGAATTTCTTTGATCCATTAATGTCCAGTAGCTTTATGCAATGTCCAGAAGTGTTAAGAATGATTGTGTCACCTCTGAACATGTTAATTTTTATTGTGCACTAACCCTCTAATGAGTTGTTTCGAGTTTGGTGTGGAGGAAGTTTTCAAGGATCAAGAGAGGAGGATGATACACTATGATCAAGGAGAGTGAAAGCTCTAAGCTTGGGGATGCCCCGGTGGTTCACCCCTGCATATTCAAGAAGACTCAAGCGTCTAAGCTGGGGATGCCCAAGGCATCCCCTTCTTCATCGACAAATTATCAGGTTCCTCCCTGAAACTATATTTTTATTCGATCACATCTTATGTGCTTTCTTGGAGCGTCTGTTGTGCTTTTGTTTTTGTTTTTGTTTGAATAAATTGGATTACATCATGCTTGTGTGGGAGAGACACAGCTCCGCTAGGATTCATATGAACACATGTGTTCTTAGCTCATAGTATTCATGGCGAAGATTTCTCCTTCGTTAAATGTATATGGTTGGAATTGGAAAATGATACATGTAGTAATTGCTATAAATGTCTTGGGTAATAGTGATACTTGGCAATTGTTGTGCTCATGTTTAAGCTCTTGCATCATATACTTTGCACCCATTAATGAAGAAATACATAGAGCATGCTAAATTTGGTTTGCATATTTGGTTTCTCTAAGGTCTAGATAATTTC
The DNA here is from genome assembly GCF_022539505.1 of Lolium rigidum. Classification (NCBI taxonomy): domain Eukaryota; kingdom Viridiplantae; phylum Streptophyta; class Magnoliopsida; order Poales; family Poaceae; genus Lolium; species Lolium rigidum. Next base: position 166,052,972 of record NC_061514.1, read on the forward strand.
TAGTATTGAGTTTGAACAACAAGGAAGACGATGTAAAGTCTTATAATGTTTTCAATATGTCTTTTTATGTGAGTTTTGCTGCACCGTTCATCCTTGTGTTTGTTTCAAATAAGCCTTGCTAGCCTAAACCTTGTATCGAGAGGAATACTTCTCATGCATCCAAAATACTTGAGCCAACCACTATGCCATTTGTGTCCACCATACCTACCTACTACATGGTATTTTCCGCCATTCCAAAGTAAATTGCTTGAGTGCTACCTTTAAAATTCCATCATTCACCTTTGCAATATATAGCTCATGGGACAAATAGCTAAAAACTATTGTGGTATTGAATATGTACTTATGCACTTTATCTCTTATTAAGTTGCTTGTCGTGCGATAACCATGTTTCAGCGGACGCCATCAACTATTCTTTGTTGAATTTCATGTGAGCTGCTATGCATGTTCGATCTTGTCTCGAAGTAAGAGATCTACACCGAGTTAATGGTTAGAGCATGCATATTGTAGGAGAACTTGGGCGCAACTAAAGCCATGATTCATGGTGGAAGTTTCGGTTTTGGACGCAACATCTCAGGTCTCTAATGAAAAAGACTAATTGACTATCAAATGCTTAAAGCATAAAGAGGAGTCCGATTATCTGTTGTCTATGTTATTCCGGTATGGATGTCTAAGTTGAGAATAATCAAGGTAATCCAAATGCGACTTTCTCCTTAGACCTTGCAGCGTAGAAGGTACCCTTTGTGAAACTTGGGTTAAAGCATGTAGTGTTGTGAGTGATCCAGATAGTCCAAGCTAATTAGGACGAGGTGTGAGATATTGGTACACTATGCATGAGACTTGCAACTATAAGATATAATTTACATGATGCATATGCCACCATTGACAAAACGTTGTCAGTATTTTCAAAATCAAACTCTAGCACAAATATAGCTAGTCGATGCTTTTCCTCTATGGAGGACCATTCTTTCACTTTCATTGTTGAGTCGGTTCACCTGTTTCTCTCCACCTCAAGAAGCAAACGCTGTGTGTGAGCTGTGCATTGATTCCTACATGCTACGTATTGCATTTGTTATATTGCTATGTTGACAATTATCCATGAGGATCATACATGTTACAAGGATTGAAAGCAACCGCGAAACTAATCTTCCTTTGTGTTGCTCAATGCCTTTATGTGACTTGCTTTATGAGTTAACTCTTATGCAAAGACGTGATAGCTTGTCTTGAAGTGCTTATTCATGAAAGTCATTTATGATTCGCTTGTTTACTCATGTCATACATTGTTTTGATAAAACCGCGTCACTACATATGCTTTACAAATAGTATGATCAAGGTTATGATGGCATGTCACTCGGGGAATTATCTTTGTTTATCGTTTTACTGCTTTCGGGGCGAGCGAGAACCCCGGGCGGGATTGCGTCTCCAACCCGTATCGATAATTTCTTGTGTTCCATGCCGCTATTGATGTTGTACATGTTATGCGCATGTCGTATTCGCGGACGGCCCCCCCCCCCCCCCCGGTTCCCCCGCCCCCCCCCCCCCGTCGAGGAATCCCCTAGTAGCGAATATTCACCGAATCGGGTATGCGTAGGGATATATTTTCATCGGGGCATCGAGGCTGCGAGAACGAGAGGGGCCCGCGGGGCCACCAAACCCCTAGGTTTGTAGCGGCGGAGGGGGCGCCCTTCGTAGTGGCCCCCTGTCGACTCTTTAATATAAGCCCCGCGGATCGAAAACCGATGCCAATTGGCCGAAATTGCAGAGCTGCGGGGAAACCCCGCCCGTATGCCGAAGCCAGGATACAGGGGCGAGGATCTCCGCCCCCCCCGACCCCCCCCCCCTTTCCCGGGGCGAGGAGTGCTGACTGTTCCCATCGACACCCCGCTGCCATCTCCCACCCCGCCATCTTCATCACCGCTGCTACTCCATGAGGAGAATTCGAGGTCTCCATCGAGGCTCGAGGGACTGCAGTTAGCTAGCCTGTGGTCCATCTCTACTCCCTATGTGTGTCAATACAATAATCTCTCACGAGGCTACCCTTATGATTTGAGATTCATATGATGATGCTTGTAATCTAGATGTGTCTGTAGTCAATGTGATCTCGAGCTCCGCAAGTCCCAGTAACATAAGGAGTGTGACGGTGTGATGCGCGTGTGGGTCTCTTAGGCCATGATTTCATGGTCTGCCGTCACAATTTATCTATGTGCTATAGCAATGTGTTATTAAAGCAGTTTTATTTCTCTTTTTTGCGTAATAGCAAAAGATTGACGATGCGTGCTATGTTAGTACTTGAACATATATGATCATGATCTTGTAAGATTATGGAGTTAACTAGTATATGATAATATTGATGTGATCTATTCCTCCTACATATGCATGAAATATGACGATGTATAATAATGCTAGTACTTGGTTTGAGTCTTGTTGATCTATCTTACACTAAGGTTTACTTAAACATGAGCATTATTAATGAGCTTGTGCTCCGATATTGAGGAGTTCGTGTAAATCCTAAAGCAATGTGTTCATCTATCAACAAAGATGATGCATTTACGTCTATGCGTTATGCATGTCGTGTTGAAGGCAATCCGCGAATCTAGATTTTGTTCCTAGCGTCTTTCTTTTTCTCGAGTTCCACTAGCAACTTGTTGCTTTGTACTGCTTTCTTAACGTTATAGATTACTATAGCACATTTACCCATTTTTCTTTAGTTGCTATACCACCACCATCAGCTACCACGCCAGCCACCTATTTTGCATTTTTGCTCATACTTATTTATACCACTTTTGTATTTCACTATCTCTTGACGTATAGAACTAATAAATTTGGGGACACAGAGATAACTAGCTTTGTGATTTAGAGGGGTTACATGGAGGGATATCTCCCGACCTCTTCTCCCTGAAGTTCGATAGACCTTAATTATCCTTAAAGGAAGCTTCTTCAACGTTCTACAAACCTGAGGAGCCCAACTGCTAATCAAATAGAAGCCCGTGGAACATCAGCTGGCGGCGCTCCAGGACTGGCCCGCGCGGCGGTGCGGCGCCTCCTCCCACCCATTACAACCCGTGGGAGCCCTCCACCCGCCACCACCCCGGCGTGGGGCGCCTCAGCCTCCGCCCGAGTGGGCTGCTCCACACCAACGGCACAGATGCTCCACCTCTTGCCCTCCGGCCGGGCTGCTCCACCTCCGCCACCGCCCGGCTGATCACAGCGTCTGATTCCCGCCTTCCCAACTGGCCGTGAGCTTCGTCGTGACCCGACGGCCGACGGCAGAGAACCCGCTAGGCGGCGTTTAGGAGTTTATTTTCCTTTCTTTTACCATGTAATTATGTTTAATGTTAAAAAAATGCAAAATCAAAATATCGTCGTGCGTGAGATACCCCGTCTAAGCGAAGGCATTAGCTGTCGATTCGACCATTTACGCGACAGCCGGAAATGTGACACTTGTGTTGTCAAGCGTCGAATCGTCAACCGGGTGAAGATGCCTAACAATTAAGTCATCTCCGGCGGCGGCGCAAAGCGGCCCGGTGACCACTACAGCGTGACGAAAGAAAATCGTCGGCACCGCCTCCAGCAGTATGCATGACGGGCCCGTCCAGCCAGGGCGCTGGCCCAAATATAAGCCAAATGACCCGTCTCCCGGCGGTATGCGTAGACATAACCCAAATATGCGCCCAGGTTGCGTCTCAGCGGCTCTGTGGGCGTATAAAGTATAAAACCCGTTTTGATCCGCCCGTGTGAGCCCGCGGTAACGACGGCTGCTGTGTAAAGGAAATTGCCGATGGCAATGTCTTATGGGGAAATAATAGTGCCTTACGGCTCATGCAATGCGGCGACTTTAGTAGAAGTTGCGGCTGTGACGTGATGAGCGGATAGCGTCGGAGCCTCTAAAAGGAGACTGATGCCCGGCGCGTAAACACCATTGGCAAATCCCATGGGTAACCATGGGAAAATGCTGGCGTTCGGGCGAAGAGCGACCAGAGAACTAAGCGACTGCGCGTCCGACGAAAGAAGGCGAAGTTCATTTGATGCGTCAGCGTTGACCGCAAACCGACAAATAAGGGTGGCGGTATATGGCTGAATAGCTGAAACTTGAGGAGAAACTGTGCGAGGCTTCGCGGCAGCGTGCGATACTGCCGTGCCTGCAGGCGGAAAGCAGCGGGACGAAGAATCTTGGCGCGCTGTAGCCCATCTTGCCGCGGATCTGGATCCGGCATGCGGCGTAAACCACTACAGCTAGTTTCAGGACGATGGAGGTCGACAGCCGGGCGGCGCCCGTCTTTGCCCACCGCCCGGCGTAGTTCTACAATTTTCCCTCGGTCCGCATGAAGAAGGGCGCGGCAGGCGGCGGCGAAGGAGCGGAGCGGCGGCATGTGCCCGCGTCTACGATTGCGGCGGCGGAGACCGGCCGGCCCATTTATTTTTTTTCGAGGAGGGAGGCCGACTGCCGCAGCCTTGGCGGAAAAACTGGCGAACGTCTCCGGGTGAGCCGGGCCCGGTTAGTAATCCGGCCCCGCGGTCGCCGCCCGCGGGGAGAAACGGCGGACTCCGGCCCGCGTGGCCGCGGCCCCCCCGCGTCGTCCGCCGCCGTGTCCGGGCCCTCCCGATGCCCGTCGCCGGCCCGGGCCCGCCGCCCGGCCCGGCGTCTGGGGCGGCCGCGCGGCTGATGACCTCGTCAGCGGCAACGTATATTTTTAACTGCGCCTTCGGCTTTTTATGTCCTTTGTATCATGGGGTATAGCGTATGAGTGAAAAATATGCATCGTGCGGCGGGACGCGGCGGTTTCAACCATTTGGTCCGACATAAGCGGTTGCGGCATGGAGCCTGAAAATGCGTGGTGCCCCGCCCTTAGGGCATCTCCGATAGCGCGGCATAAGCTGTCAGCGGCGGCAGGGCACCTGATCCGCCGTGACGGGAAATGCCAGGCCCCCACTCCCGGCGAAATGTTTTACACAAGCGTTTCCGGCCCGTCACGAGACGCAAGCCTGGCCCAAATATGCGCCAGGTTTGCGTCTCCCGCGGGCGGCAAGCGGGCGCGCCCAGCGTCCTCGGCTCTGCCGTCCAGGCGAGGCAAAATGCCGACCTGATCTTTTCACCACCGTTGGTGCCCTGAGTGCGAGCGCCCCCGCTGAGGCCCGCCGTCGCCCGCAGCGCCTGCAGCTACTCGCCCGCCCCGGCACCGTTGTCGCCGTCTTGGGCGAGTGGGGTTGGCTCGCCCAGCGAGCTGCAGGCATTTGAAGCGTACGACTAACGCCCATTACTGTTCGGCTATTGCGGCCGAGTTCCGCTCTCATTTTTCGGCAGCGGTTTGCTGTGCCATTAATCAAGCCGGTTCGATATCGGCCAACGGTGGGTGCGTGGTATGTGGAGAAGCGGAGGAAGATGAATGACTCCTCTTCGGAGCGGCAATCGACGTCAGCGCGCAGTAACTGACCTCCATTATCCGCCAGTTCACAAACGGCCGGCTGCCGGCTTTAATGAAGAAGCGCCGAAAAACTGCCGTATAGCGAGTGGCGGCGGCCTGCAAGGACTGCCCGCCTGCGCCAATCCGATCTTTGCGTGACCGACGCCGATACGAAGTAATCAGGGACTGTTCTTACAATTATTCTGAGGCGTCGACTCGACCCTAAACACTAAGCCAATGAAACTGCAAAATTTGTGCAGAACAGCGAGTGAGCATAGCACTTCAGCCTCCTACCAAAATTTTCTGCTTGACCAATGCTCCCTCATAATAAGGATAATCTGCGATATGACCGATCGATATCTTGAATGGAGTATTGCTGTGAGTCCATGTGAAATTTATGGAATTTACGTCTATTTGGGAAATTGTAAAAATTAAGTATTGAGACCGAGCCCGCCTCCTATCTATCAAGCGAGTCTAGAATACTTCTCCCGAAGAAATGATTAATATAGGTAGATGCAGCTGGGAATGAAAAAGCTGTCCATTTAGATGAAATGAAAATGCGGCGTTTTTCAGAGGAGTAGTATCATTTTGAAACATCATATCTCAAGATTTATGGACAACATGATGTGGCGTTATTGTGTCTCAGCCTCCATTTGATCGCGGTTGCGAGGCTCATGCAAAACAAAGCTCCCGGGTGAGTATGAATCAATGGAAATGCATATGACAGAAAGCCATATTATCTTCAGCGTGTGTCCTTTGGCAGGCTACTGTGTGAAAGCGTGTCGTCAGAAAACATGCCAAGATGAAATGCGGGAAAAATGTGGGCGTGAGTGAACTGAGTATTAACTCAAGCTCCGCGTCACCCCGTAAGCTGAAACCATGTGTGATGATGATCATGCGCAGCGCAGAATCGACGAAGTGCGATGGCACCAATGAGAGGCACAGATGTAAGTTCCAG